>NC_092208.1:61680693-61811745 GCF_043381705.1 Parasteatoda tepidariorum
TCTGTATTCTTACGCCTCATCAATTTATTTATTACTCAAAGCAAATCGTTTAATCTTTCCTTATATGGAAGTGAAAGATCTTAAAATAACTTCTCTTTTGAAGTATTAATCTAATTATTATTCATTGGCATGTTTTTAGCCTTGAAGTCCCAAAATAGAATTTCTACCCTTATCCTTTACTAAAGATATTTAATAAAAAGGAATGAAGTTTTAATGCTTTTATTAATACAAAAGTATTTAATTTTTGTATTACATATATATTACGAAATCGCCTGCAATGAATTTATAAGAATCACTAAGCATTGCTAACAAAAAATAATATAATAATAAAGAAAAAAACTAGAACGAATGTTCCTTATTTAGTAAATGTAAGAATTCTGTATTTATTTTACTTTTTCCACATTATTTTTTTAAGTGTAAAAAAAATGCCTAAAATAAAATATCGCAATCCTATGAATTAATAATATGTTTCAAACTATCATTTCACTTGTTCTATCATAGAATTAAAAAGAGGCAAATGACAAGCAAAACAGTCATGAAACAAGTATTGACAAATAAAACACAACCCCGAAATAAAACCCGTTACTGATAGATATTTTTAATTAGCAGAATATTCCATAACCTTGTCAAAACTGAAACATGATTTACTTTTCTCAAAATGCGCCAAAGAGAACAAGTTCGCCAAGATGAAGGAAAGAGAGTAAACAAATACACTACTTTAATAGCCGGTTTATAGTTTTAAAAAAAAAGTGTTGCCTCCACCCACGCATTCATAACCGTACAGTGGGTCGTGCGACCCTGTGTTCTCACTTTTTCCTTTCACAGTTTTGACCCGAACATTTCACCTTTATTCCATTAGTGTGTTACACCTAGTTCATTTTAAGTCTACATCCGACCATCTGCCCACTCATCGGAGAAGGGCGAGTTGCTGTGTGTGTTATGGAATGGGTGGTAGTGAAAAAGTAAGGGGCTTTTTCCATATTGCAATTTGAACAATATCGATACCATTCGAAAAATAGTAACCATTTAGGAAATTTAAGATTCTGTATTGCATGAAAATTTCTAGCTTTTGATGCAGCTTATTACATGGATTTAATTTGCTTACGAAAGTTGTTTCAGATATACACGAAAATGTCAAAGTTAAACATTTGAATGGTACCACGTGATTTTTTAAAAAAAATAACTTATCGTGAGACTTTTATGAATCAATTTACTCAAGAAATACTATGTAAAATAAAAATTAAACTTATTAAATAAATTAATCAAACAAAAATAGTGTAAACATGCATTTTAAATCAAAATACTTATGCATGCCATTTTATTTCTCCTGCGATTCTTTGAAACTAGATGGTATACTTTAAATGATTTCTTTAAAACGTTCCTACGTTATGTCAATTCATATATTGAATACCAGCAATTAAATTTTAAACAGCTATCGTTTCCTAATTGCTTAGCAACTGATTATAACTGTTTATGCTTAAAAATTGGTATTTAATTTTATACTCTAGTGCAGGGCCGGATTTACGTATAAGCTAAATAAGCTGTAGCTTGGGGCCCCGAGATGGCAAGGGCCCCCAGATCTAACTTTTCCTTCTTTTTTTAAAGTTTTATTCAAAGCTGGAGCCCTCTGAAAACTAAAATACATTTTTTTTTTCCTTTTTACATTGGCGGACGCTTTTCAAAATCTAATAGAAGTGTTTACAAATATAAAATAATTGTTACTCTTCACTTTTCTAACCAAAAGAGCAATAAAAAGGCCTTTTTCCTGATGAAAATATCCTGTAGCTTTCGTAGCTACCAGTGATGGGAATAGTCCATGGATCCTAAAAAGCGGTACTCTAGACTCTATGGAGTGGTCAAATAGCCGCCTCAATTTTACACTGTGGAAAATGTTTTCAGCTTCTTTAAATTGCTGTGGGCTCATTTGTCCTTCTCCACAAAAACACCCTTTTGTCTGATTTCTGGGCAAAACATTTCTAGGACTGTGGGAGAATCTTGTGTTTTAAAGAAAGTGTTTTAAAGATCAGGACATGTATCAGGCTTCAATTTTTTTACTGCCACAAAATTTATCAGAGACAATTCGTTAGATTTCAATACGGGTTATGTTTTTTCTTTAATTAAATATTAAACATTAACTAATATTTGTCTTTCAAAGCTTTTCATTCTGTAATAACGAATGTCAAGCATTTAAAGTATCCAGTTCAAGAATGTCAAGTATCCAAATGACTTCATTTATTAAATTAAAAAATAAAAAAAAAATAATAATAAAATATCCGCAAGGCAGGTGTGTATATTTGGGGCTGATGATTATGAAATCTAACACAAAACTGTGAGATCGCTCGCTCTATTCCAGCTGATGACAGTTTTTAATTACTATTTCTTAACACTGAAAAATGCATTTCTTATTTATTTTAAAGTATGCATGTTAAAAACTAATAATTTAACAAGTATTTAAAAAACTAGAAAGCTACACCCCCTGTTCATTTTGCACACTAACCCTCATGGTTGCTTCTGATTAATCATTGCAGATTAAGAGGAAAAACGGTTTATTTCCATCTTTTTATTCTACAAAAATTACGATTGAATTTCTATTTACATTTTGAAAATGACTAAAATTTGGCAAATCAATAAAATTGGTACCTCCTGCAGAGTTATTACCCAGTGAAGATGGACTCAAGGGCACTGAGTTCGAATCCCAGTGTTGACTGGTCGATACGAATTCTACACCCGGCTTATACCAGCCACTGTACCGAAGTAAAATGTCCTCAGTGATAGACGGATCATAGGTTAGAGTCCCCTTGTTGTCAGACTGACAGTGGAAAGCTTTTGTGGTATTCCTCATCATGTAACTTAAATTCTGGTCAGTTCCATCAAAACGTCCCCCTTCAAGACAAAAATTTCTTCCAATAACTGATCCTGGAGTTCCCTTGTGTTCTGAATTGAGTTTAATATTAGAAGTCTAATAAGTGGAACATTAGTAGTCGTAAACTCGAAATTGGGTTGACTGTTCAATGACTATTATAAAATAAACTAATAATTTGGCCGGGATAGCCTGTTTGGTAGGGCGTTGAACTCGTGTTCGTGAGAATGGGATTTCGAATCCAGCCGGCCGAAGAATACCCATGTATAAAATGGTGACTGGTGCATGTTAAATCTGCCGTGGTCACAAAGTCCTCTAAGTTCTCACAACAAATCAATACCTCTGGGTACTGATCCAATTCTCTTGTCATCTGGATTGAGTTCTAAATTATAAGATTATTATTCAATATTATACGGAGTTAAACATTTGTAGTCGTAAACTCAAAATTAAGTCGGTTGTTCAGCGGCGGTTATAAAAAAATGAAACTAATAATCAAATTGTATTTTCTTATGTTCTTTCTAACTCCTTGCTTATTTTTGACACACCTTCATAATTTCATGCTTTTAAGTCATAGAGCAGCAAAGCGAAATGCAACGTTTAAAAAAAAAGAAGAAAAAAAAAAACAATTNAAAAGGGCCCCATCATTTTCAGTAGCTTAGGGCCCCGCCAAGCTTAAATCCGGCCCTGCTCTAGTGCTTATTGTCTAATTCTTCTTTTCAAACTTTTAAGAAAAATATTTTATTCAATAAGATTTTGTTAACTGGCTTAAAGTAATTTATATAACGTAGAAATATGGTATAAAATATGATTGGAGGTAATAGATTTACTAAAGAATTGTTTTGAAGTTCTTTGGGTACAAATATGTGAATGATTTTTATATTTTAATACATTGGTTTGATTATGCATTGAACATGAAGTATGCTATATAAAGTTTGGAATTTTATTTGCTTTAAATATCAAGTTTTAGTTAGTTGTTTTATATTTATTCCTTATACAAAGGAGATACAACTGCTTAATTCCTTACCGGACACTTAATTGTGTCAGGAAAAGATGGAAGAAATTGATCTTAATCTTATTAAATGGCATGACATTAGAGTCTTGCCTTAGTTCTGTATATCACTGTATGTTATTTTTTGTCTCTTCAGTTTCAAAGCTTCTAAACTTAAATCATGATACTTTTAAAAGGATTTTGTTAACGATTAAGTTTCAATAGCTATTGTTTAAAATTAATTCCAATTTAATTTAGCATCTAAATATTATAATGGCATAAAAGTGGGGAAATTTGTAAGTAAGATGTTTTACGTTTAAATTAAGAGTAATATCAGGACAGTAATGCTATTCTAATTGAATGGATTTAAGGAATTTTGTGTTTTAGATTTTCAGTGGCATACATATTTTGTCTCAAACTTTATGTTTCATTTATTTTATTTCATAAACGCTGTTATGTTTTATTTATTTCAGTTCTCTTCAACCCTTAAATGATTCAACACTTCTTGTAAATGCTTGTTATGATCAGTTTATTTCTTTTTCTTTCTGAAAACCATTTCCTTGTTGTGGCTATAAACAAGGATAATATAATACCTGGCTGAACTGGAGCCTTCCGCGCCACGCGAACAGTCAAGGGTTAAAAGTGAATCCGTGCATAAGTGAGGTTCTAATCGAAGTTCAATAAATAAATATTTCAACCTATAACCTACTAATAAGACACGTTCAACAAATAAAAATGAAAACTGAAGAAAATAGTTGACCTAAAAAAATATATAATAATAAATCCTCTTCTAAAGCATCATCTTCATTTTCTATAGTACCATAATTAACAATCTCGATTCATGCAGGTCATAAGGGTTGTAAAAAGTGTACTTGAAAGGTTAATATTAAGAAAAAGTCCTGTTTATGAAGCTTGTTAAGAGGTAAATATTAATGAATGTGGCATGTATGGCTGTACTTTATTTAGTGCAATATTTCTGATAACGGCAAAAGTTTAGGTGAGGATTTGATGAGATTAGTAAGACAAACGGGGTACCATTTGGCAATTTAAACAAAGCGCAATGTATTCACTATGAAGCATGGCCATGACTCGTTGTATGTACAGAACTAGTTTTCTTTTCCGAGATCATGAAATAAATTTATTTGTAATGGAAAATGTACTTTATAAACAGGTTCCTATTGTTGCCATATTTTTAAATTATGTTTCAGTAAAACAACGTTATGCGTCTTTCAAGGAAGCGATTTAAATCAACGTATAATCATAGCAGTGGAAATCACGGTAAAACTTTAATTTTGGTATCGTAATACACTTGTTAATTTGACATCTAATATTATTGATTTAAAAAAAAAACTTCTTTCCAGCAATCTGTTTAATGACCCTGAAATAAACTCTCTTTATTTTCAATTTCTAAACTTTTTGTGTCTTTTATCAGCCACAATGAGGAAAAAAAAATTATATTTAAAGCCTCACTTTAGATATTTAACCACACGTAGAATTTTTTCGAATCCAGATGAAGTATTTATGTATTTAAACAAACAAAACGACGAAAAACTAAAAACTTGTTTCCTGAAACTGACTCTTTTTCGTCGTATAAACGAACTATTTTAACATTACATAAAGAATGAATTGGGACTTCAATGAATTGAATGAATGAAATGAAACGACGCATCGTTTTAAGCGTCGCGGCATATAAATAAAAAATGGGTATAAATAAGAAAAGTATTAAACGGTGCCTTAGTAAATTTTTAAACTCACCACAAAGCCACTCAGACTTTGTTTTTCACTAAAATCTTCAGTTAAGCAGAAAAAAAACAATAAATTTTTTAAAAGTTTTTTTTTTTCCAAACTATGCCTGGAACAACCATATTTTACATATTTTTGTTGCTATAATTTGGTATATGAGTTTAACGTAATTAGCGCATTCAATTAAAGAAAAGCTTAAGTTGCCGCATTTAAACATGTATGAGCATAAATTTTAAATTTATTTAAAGTTCAAAGGAGATAAAAAAGAACTGCAAGAATAATGTAGCATCAGCAGTATAATTTGCAAGAATAATGTAGCATCAGAAGTATAATTTGCAAGAATAATGTAACATCAGAAAAATGCACGCGCTTATTAATAAAAAAATTAGCTGTAAAATTAAGCTTATTAGCTATAAAATTAAGATTTGATGGTGATGAAAATGTATCAACTCATTTCCTAACTAATAAATGTACTTATTACACGGATTGTTCTTTTATCATTAATCTGTCTTAGATTTTGCTATGTAAGCAGTGGCGTAGCGAGCTTAACTCGCGCCCGGGGCACAATACCCTTTTAGCGCCCCCCCCCCGCTCCCCCATTCGAAAACCATGTGTTCGATATTATATGTAAAATATACTCGCAAATTATTAAATAAATAANTTTGTAATGTAAATAAATTTATATATATTTCGTTATATTTAGTACATTTTTGTGATTTTTATATTTAAGGCAAATAATCAAGTTCCGTTATTTACATCTGAGCACCAATAGAAATATGAATTTGTTTTAAAGATTTCTTTTTTTTTTCTATTTGTGCATGCTTGAGGCAACTATTTTTAGTCAGCGACATTGCTGTATTATTCGAATATCTTTTTTCAGTAGTACCTATCATCGCCACAAAGAAAATTAAGACATTGAAATCGTTGTGTTCTTCAGTTTAGAATGAAAAAATGTCTTTCCCTTCTTATTAATTGCATCTTAATTTACCGAATATCACCAAGTAGGTATGATTTATTTGAAAAGTAAAACTAAAATGGTAGGGAGATTTCCCTAAAATAAGCTTTTAAGCCGATAATTCTATCCAGATGTCATACAAGAATATTTATTATCCCTATTCACTGTTACGCTTTAGAAGTATTTCCTGGCGGCTTAAATTTATTTTTATTATCATAAATGCTACTCTCACTGCTGAGGGAACGTTTTGCTTGAATAAAAAAAGGAGAATATCTATAACATAAATAACATAGAATATTTGTTATTTTAAAGTGATGCAGGCTGAAAAATATTTGTCAAATTTAATATAATACATGAGCCGCTTGGCATTTATATTTCTTTATAGTTTACCAAACATGCTAAGGTAAATATAATAACAGTGATCTATTTTTAAAGTATAAAGTGTTCTTTCGAGAACTGGTTTACGTTTCGGTTATCTAAACAATTTTTTTTTAAATGTAACTTTCTTACAGTTTACGAAGTATTCATGCGTTACAGTAGTTTATTGACAATATCAAAATATATGTACAATGATCTGTATTATATTTTAACCATATGAATCTTGGATACAGCGAGCTATTAAAAAATAATTTATCCTGGCATAATAACATATAAATAATGTAATAAAAATGTACAAATACTGTAAAATATAAACACACTTTTTGATTTGCACTAAAATTTGCGAAATGCTCATTGTAATGTAAAATTTGCGATTGTTTTTTGAAACGCAAATGTGGGATGGTAGTTCATTTATCCAAGTTTATCATCATATATTTGATATGGAATTTTTGTTTATTGTTGATTAAGACATACTTATGTTTGATGCAGTTTTAAAAAATGATAATTATTTTTATGCATTAAATATTATTCTAGAACATTGGTCTGACTAGGCATCAACATAAAAAACTCTATCTTTAGGATCATCTATGAGGAATTAATAAATAAAACTGAAATGAAATACGATTTTTAAATAAAACATTCTAAGACGAAAAAATAAGCTTCCACTAAGCCTTAATTAGACGAGATAGAAAATTTATTCACAACTAACAGCAGCCAATTAGTAATTAAATTTTGATACTAACACTTTTTTGCACATGCTAATATTAATAACTGGTTAGGTCGAAGCATAAAAAATTGATAATTTATCATTCTGAAAATTTCTGAACCTATGTTTTTTTGTTGCTCAGCTCTTACTTTCGGATAAAAATTTCTGTAATTTTGAGATACTATTAATTTTAAAATAAATTTATTTTCTTCAGAAAAACACGCGTTCTACGACTTTAAAATACCCTTCCCATCAAATTTTTATGGCACCATGAAATTGATTTATTTTGTTTTACGAAGATTTTATATTATACAAACTACGCTTACAGATCTACCTCCTCGTGGTGTACCCTGGTAACGTTTTTTGACGGCTAAGAGATCTGTAGTTTCCGGCGTGTTTCGACTGTATACCGGACATGACTGCCTAGCCGCGCACCTGTTTCGTTTAGGGCTGGCACCTGATCCCTATTGTTCTCTGTGCATGAGCCAAGCTGTTTTGGATGGCAGCCACATCCTGTGCTGCAGGGCCCTCCGCGGGTCGTCGTCTACCGAGCGATATTGGGAAGCAAGAGCGCTCCTGAGGAAATGACTTTTTACTTTCTTGTTTTGTTCCTGTGTTTTTGGTTTTTAACATGTCAATTCACCTCTGCCAATACCAATTCACCTCTGCCATTTGAAATAAATAAATAAACAAACTCTAAAGGTCTCAGTTGTTAAATTTACTAATTGATAATCGTTAAATGTGTAGGTGGAGTAAAAGAATATTTCAAGTGCAATTGGCCCAGCCATCGCAAGTGTGAGGGAAGGAGGCATTTCTCAGAGCTTCTCATTTTGAAAGCTTAAAGGACCTCCAAGGAATTTTTTATAATATATATGTTTGTTTAAAAAAATTCAAGAACTTCATTTATTTATTCCTATAGTCTATTAATAAAAAATGAACCATCATTTAATGGTTTGAAATAAAAACATTATTATCCAAAAATTGTTGCTTATTCTTAAGATGTTGATTGATAAAGACAATCATATGCTATGTTTTTCTATGTCATTTGCTTTTTTGTATGATCCGTAAGTAAGGACATTTAAAAAGGCCTCGAAAAAAAAATTCCGGGGTTCTACAAAATTTATCGATGGCAATGGTATTAAGGAACAATCATTACATGAGTAGTTAAGAAAATCTTAGCAACTATTTAAAATTCAAGGAGAGCAAACGCTAAGACGCTACCAGTTTAAAGGTTTGTTGAAAATTATAGGTTTTACCAACTGGTGGTTTGCGGGCAAAAAATAAGGGCAATGTATAATCGTTATTTTCTCGAACTCAAGAAAGAGAAATGCATGAACTTTAAAGCTAATTTTTATAAAATTTTTATTATTAATATAGATATTAGATATTTCATAAGATTAGATAAGATATTTTTATTATTTCTACTCAAACTGAGTGACAACCTTGTATTTTTTACTTTTCAAAATATAGTACTGCATCAATTAATTAGTAAGCATCAGTTTTTCTGTGAAATTTAAATTAAGAGGATAAAAAACATATTTGGAATTTTGGTGCCCCATGTCCGTCTTTTGAATTCGTCCTTCAATTTTCTGACAAAGAAACAGGTACTTTATTGTCTACATTAACATTACTGCATTAAAATTTGTTTAAATAATATAGTAATGTGCAAAAAAAAAAAAAAAAAAAATAAGAAATCAAATTTCATATACGTATCCAAAACTGCAGAAGGAGGCTGATTTGAAGAGAAAAAAAATGTAAAAAAACTTAATCATATGGAATTTTATAAGGATATCGCTCATGGACTGCAATATTGGCACAACTCAAAATACACGCGTTTTGGACTAAGAACAGTTGTAAATATCAAAATACACAAAATGCTTATATCAAAATTCTTTCAGCTGCAATCCTAGCACAACTCATAATTCAACTTGAAGGTAATCTTCGTTTAAGCAAACGAAAACAATTCTTATGCATTTTGCTTAGCAATGAAAACTTTAAACCCACTTATCTCAAAACTTGATTTTTTGATTTGTGCCACTATTGCAGCCCATGAGCGATTTGTTCAATCCTGAAAGTAGATTGACCTTAACGTCAAAAAAATAGCATCAAGTCATAATAAATATAAATAACTGAAAAATCTAAGCATGTGAGGGAAGCTTAACCGTTCAAAGACAGACGATATTTGATCCCTCTTTTGCTGAAAATAAATGGCAACACACGATCCATCATTTAAGAGAACAAAATAGCTGTAGTGACAGCCATGAACACACATTTAGTAATTGAATATACATTCCCCTTCAGGAAAATCCTATTTAATCCCAATTCTCAGATTACTCCAAAGAAATATTAAGTAAGAGAATAACACCCTCTTTTCATTTGAACTATTTTTTTTTTGCTGTTAAGAAGATGGGCTTGGCTTGCAATGATGTCTCACCTTTTTTTTTTATTCGCCAAATCATGCTAAAGAAAAGAGTTCCTTATCTGATTTGAATCGTGCTTGTTTTATTTTTTTGAATTCGAAAAATATTCAACAAAAAAAAGCAATTTATATAGATGTAATTTGTAGATAGATAATTAATTTTATTCATAACGTGTGGGCGTGAGCGGTGATCGTTTATCTCATTTTATTTTATTAGAGATCTTTTCAAGATTGATAGTTTCACTGGTTTCTTTTTAATAAGTTGTTTATTTTATAGAAGCGTTATGTTTGATAGATATCACTGATTGAATTATAATTTGTATTTTCCTGTTTAGAATAATTTTTCAAGAGTGGCTATAAAAATAGTAAGCTTTTTAATGTTTGTTTTATTTAGTGTACGGATGAAGTGTAATTTTATAAATTTTTCTTTTTGTCTTCCTCAGAGGCACAATAGGCTATTGTTTTTTTTAATGAAATTCCATTTTTACAGAAAAATAATTTGCTATTTTCATCTCCCATAATGAACAATAGCATTAATGAACAATAGCATTAAACGTAATGAACAATGAAATTAACATTAAACTGTTTTGTTTTTATCTCCAAAATATGAACAAAAACAATTTTTTTCAATTTCAAATTTATTAAAAGAAGCGTTTAGCAGTATTGCAAGGAACAGACTTTGTTGTAAGGTAATTTATTAAAAAAAATCTGCAATTTATCAATATTTGCAATTTTTCTATATTTTTCAATATAATACTCCTAAAATGTTCAGTCGTGTTGATTCTCTTCTACACGAGTTTATAACTAAATAATGTATGAAGTTGATCATTTAAATTGATTAGTTATTGCGCTAACATCGTATTAAGTATGCTAGTATCATATTGTTATTTGCATGGGTCATAAAAATTTGAAACTTGTTCATTCTTAATTTTTTACATTGTTTACTTAGTCAGGAGATACATTAACCAATATGGAGTTATGGGTGTTAAAATAATTATGGGATGTCTTCTTGAGTGTCCTGAACATGAAATAGTGTGCATTTGTTCTCAATTCAAGAATACCGACATGAAAGCAAATTTGTTACCGTTAATTCAAAATTATTAATAAAATAATACTTTAACTAAAATCATACTTTAATAATCACACTTTTAATGAAATAAAACTTTAAATAAATAACTAAAATCACACAATAATTTAACAAAAAGAAACTTTTTAGTACAGATCTTCTGGGACAAAAGTAAAAAAAAGAGAATCAAAGAACAATATAATTTTTGGGGTGACTTTTACAGTATTACGAAGCGAACGTTCGAATCAAAAACCAATTCTGGATCAACATAACTGAGGCCTGCTTGACAATTAAAAATGTATTACTTATTTTTATTTCTCTTATTAAAAACTTTATTACATGAATTGCCTTATTGTATTCAATCTATTTTCCCTTACCGTACAAAAATGTGATGTCACCGCAACGCATTTTATAAAGTTTCTTTTTGCCTTAATTGCAACGTTTGCTTGTTTTATTTGTTAGTTTGTTGCTGCAGATTAGAGGACTAAACACTCCCTACTATTCATATTTTGATTAACTCCCATTAATTTCTTTTATAGTTTAATCCCAAGCAGAATTCTTATTAAATATATTTTTTAAACGTTTTGCATTCACTTTTTCTTTCTAAACTTTTTGCACTTTTTGCATCCTATTAATTTAAATCAAAATAAGGGGAAAATATTGTATTTAGCATTTTAATAATAATTTATCGTTATAAAAGACAGCATGAAACACCAATATCTTTTTCTGCTTAAAAAGTAAAATCTTCTTAACTCGGCTCACTTCGAAACAACAGTTTTCAAATTTGCGCATATTTGCAGTTAAAATATATTTCTGTACCACAATAAATTTTTGCTAGTAATTACAGTGTCAGATAAAAATATATATTAAAAGAAGAACGATGTCCATCTGCGTCAAGGGGTTAATTTTTTCATGAGAAAAATATAGATTTGTAATTATCTAATACCCTTTATTGTATAAATTATAAGCAATATCCCTTTTCCAAACTTATTTTTTCTTTTCATGATAAGCAAATAAATGTCTTATTTATACAACTTATAAATAAAGTTAAAAACAACGAAATTAAAAACTCAACAAACAGAGAAATTAAAAACTCAAAGCACAAGTTACGTTAGGTGATCAGAAAAAGTGAACTTAACCAACGCACATCTGTTACACTCAGCATCCAGAAAGAAAAAAAAACATTCAATCGTTATAAAGAGTGAAAAAAAAGCAATATATTGAGCTATTAAAACATAAATTCAATTGAAACTAATAAAAGAAAACGATTAACTCATCATTTACTAGTGGTCATGGTTATTATTGCAGCAAAACGCTGTATGCGTGAGTTAGGGAATTAATGCAATTTTGTCTGGTTGCGTTCTTACATGTCTTAGCATTTGACGGAAAACCCTTTAAATAATGCTCTATGAATGAACCCCATTTGCAATCCCATTAAGCTTTTTCCCTTAGAAAAGTTTGTATTGAATTTAGAGAAAATTTCACACTTTTTTAGAATAGGTGAAGAATTATTAATCTTTATAATAATTGACTAAATGTATTTTTCTTCCTAATTGCGAATTTGCTCACCTTACCCACTTTTATAACAAACTATCTTCGGCTATTGTTGTTTATTTTTTTTTTTCGATTTTTAAATATTGTAGATTAGATTTTATATAAATAAGAAAATATCACATAATTATGCTTGTACTCAGTTAATATATTCTGCTTACTGATATTTTGTTTACTGATATTTTACTGTATACATTACTCAATCAATGATTTTTACTAAAACATAAATACCGAAAATATTAACTGCATTTTTTAGGAAAGGAGGAAAAAAATATAAGTCATGTAAATATAGTTAAACTGACAAGTATCTGAACCAAGCAATGTGTAAACAAGAATCATATAAATGAGTAATCAAATTCCTCTATTGTTTGTTTACCGAACCGCAAAAAAGAGCATGAATTTCTATTTAAAAAACTATTGTTATACCATTTGATAGTTGGCTGATGCTATTTATAGTCTTTTCATTTTTCACACTAAAAGTAAATTTGATGAGCATTATTCATTAAAAATAAAAACTAATCAAATTTATTGAAAGATTATATGCACTCTAATAATATAGAAAAGTAATTGTTCAAATCGATTTCAAATTAGCTTAATTCCATTCATATTCTCTGGCATTTTAATTTCATCAAAAGTATCCCGTAAATCAATAGCCAGAACAGATATCAAATATTGATAATACCATCAAAGATTACTAGTAATTGATGTCCTCAAAGCTATGAAGTTTCGATCTGACTAGTTAGACCCACTTGCATTACTAAACTCTGGAACATATATTCCGTCAAATAGGCTCTCAAGAACAAGGCTACTTCTAATACCTTTGATCATGAAGTCATTTCTCTGGGAGTCTGTCAACCAAAACGTCACTTCGCTATTTGCATTTCTAGATTAGTTGGCCCAGAATCATTATCATATCCTTTAACTGGTTAATGGCATCTGTATTAATAAGGGGGTGGTGGTGCCCTTTTTGGTATAATTAATAGCATTATAGACTGGCGTGAATTAATCTTTGTAAGGTTCCCAGATTAGAGTCATTTTATATCGTGGATGACTGCCAGCTATAAGTGCTGTTACCTGAAAATGCAATGTTTGCAAATGTGAGCCTTTTTGATTGATGATAGGTTCTGTTTGAATAACTTAGGCAATATAAAAGTGGAAGCGCCAAAATTATGAAGAGAAAAGTGTAGTCGTTGGAAATTATGTATTATCCAGCGACATTTTCTCATTTGGTGAGATATGCTGATTACAACGGACTTCGCAGTTCATTAATAACGAGCAAAATGGAACATTGTCTTTCTGAGTTTCATTAGACTTGACTATTTACACGGTGAGCGAAATTACAAAGTTGATTATTTGCCGCCAAATTTGTAATGCACACATTTTCCCTCTTTGTTGTTGAGTTGTTTTGAGAAAAAGTCAGGGATGTAACAATGTTTCGTTTTAAATAAGCTTTCCGTGGGATTAAATTTTATTCTGGCGTTAATATCTGCCTTCTGAATTTGAACTAAAGCAAACTTTAGATTGTTCTGTTTCTGTCGCGGGATATTATGATGCGAAACCTGGTGACTAAGATATTATTTTTCATTTTTATATCTAATCTAACAGAAATTATAATTTCCATAAATTATTATGACAGAAGATAATTATTCTGCTTCTGACTTTTGAATTATTTTGTATTAAGTTAGCAAAAATGATTGAATCCAAAAGATTGAAAAGAGGTGCAGATAATAATCTCAATTCAATCTGTAGTTACCTTAAACCTAAGTAATATATTTTAAAACTTGCTGAAATCAAAAAGCTGTTCAAGACATGTCTATATAACCGAATAGCAACCAAATTTCTCCATGTATTAGAATTTTGACAGCTCCACACGTTTTAATTAATTGGGTTTTTTTCCCGTAAAATTTCACTTTTAAACAAGTAGGTTTCAAAATTATTCTAAAGTTCACAGTATGCTCACGTATCTTTATATGTAAAGCACTTAATTTAACCGTTTTAATATTATTTTAGTTCGCAATCCAATATTTTGAAGTAAGACATTATTTTCAATGAAGTTTTATACATGGAAAACAGGAAAATAAAATATATCATGGACTTAAATAATCGTAATAATTACCACTATATGGTTAAAGAAAATACGAAAATAGAAAACATTTTGAAATTCAAATTTTTGCGACATCCTGGAATGCATTTTGAACATTTTGCATGTAAATTGAGCCTTTCCATTAAATCATAAACAGGCCTGTAGCCTCATATTACATGTAAGCGATGTACTTTTTTCCTTGTAAAGTGGGCCACCCTCTATAAATGTAGGGGATCATAGAATGTTTAATCGATAACATGATTGTTTAGTTAGTTGATATGCAATTTATATTTGTTTATTGAATGATTTTATAAATATATTAATGAGTGTAAATAATATATTAACATGAATAAACAATAACTTAATCTGATAAAAAAAAATTAAATTTCTAACGAGAGGATAACGACAGTGTCAGATGGGTCACTGGCTCCCCTGGCGACAGGTCTTATCATAAAGCAACTTGGTCATTAAAAAGAAGAAATTTTTTATTCTGATGCATTAATGAGAATGATTAATTTTTACAAGAGAAAATTATATCCAATAATCTTAAATTTTGATTAAATTTTTCTGAAAAGCTATTTTATTATTATTATTGTAAACATAAATCAATTGTTAATAAAGCATTAACTAGTTTCACAATAGATTTAAATCTTAACTAGCTTTGAAAAATATTTTTTTTGCAACCAAACATAACTTTTGATAGCTTAAAATTTTCAGTCAAAATATTTAATAAAAAGAAACAATTTCATTATAAATTAGAAAGTTTTAACCAACCGGTATGAGCATTTAAAATAATTGTTTAGAGGTTTAAATATTATAAGAGTAATTCTTGTTGTTTTTCAAACAATTTTGAAATCATGCGAAAAAATCTATAAATATTGAGAGAGAAGAATAAAACTTAAGTTTTCGGTTTCTTTAAAAAAAATGTTTTTCTTGGGTATTATTTTCGAAACATAAATACTCAGTCCATTTCAATTCAAATCATAACACATTCTCCAACAACAATAAGTGAATCATTCACTCGAATTTATTTATAAGACAAACAGACTGACTATTCTTGGAAAACACTCTCTCTCTTTTAAATACATCATGCACGATCAACAGAAAGGATATTATGTTACTAAAATAGGATAACAGCCCGGGGATATAGTTGGTAATCCAACATGTAAGCACTCGCTGCTGTTTGCTCTCTCCTTATTTGACATAGGATTAAAACGTCATCACACGTGATTTATCTTCTCAACCTATCATCATGGGATCAAGTATCAAAACTTGGATGGATAATTGTGCATCAGTTGTATTTGAAATCAAAGCTTAATTTGTATGGAGGAGAAGCTTTTCATTGAACGCCATCACACGGAATAACGATCACGGACGATTCACTTGGATCAAGTATGGGAACACCGCGTGATACTTATTCTCATGTAAAATTAGAGGCTTATTGGAAAATGAATTTCTTTAAAGGAATAAACTAACTGAATGCGCCTTCTTCGCAAAAAAAATTACTATTTTCGTTGGCTTTATTTATTTAGGTGTAAAGAAACAAGCTAGAAAAACGTAACTAAAAATAAAAAATTCACGGTGATTATACTTGTCAATTATAATACCAAAGAACAATCATTAGAACTCCCAATAAAACTCGTTTCTAGTTAAATAGAGCTGTAAACTACCACGAGTCATGCTATAATATTTGCATAATTACAAAAACACAGAAGTTTAAACACAAAAGTGTCAAAGGCTAGTTATCTTAAAAAATCGTTTTTCGCACATTCAGGTCGATTTTTTTAAATGAAAACTTCTGATGAAGGAATACGTGTAAGCTTTGCCACTGTTCAATTACCGAGGCATCATTAATCGAGGCTTCACTGTTCCTACTTCTAGCATAAGCACATTCTTCCTTTATTTATAATAAATTTGATTACAGACAAAAGAAAAAAAATAATTGACATTTATCAACGTGACTATAAATCAAAGTGACTCACTTTTACACCCCATAGTTTTCCTATACTGTAAAAACTGTTGTGTTGCATCTTACCGAATATTATGTTGAACACTCTGAAAAGTTGTGTATAGGAACACTTTATTTTAGCGCTAAATCGAGCTTTAACATACAATTCAAAGATGTAATTTGAATCTAAACATTTAAAATGGAAAAAACTTACACCAAACAGTTTCTCATTCACACCGTACACGAATTATTTCCAGTTCCGAAAACCAATATTGGCGCGCTTTGGATGCCACCAGAAGTTTGTTTTGCAAGCCAGAATGAGTTGGTAGGATTTTGTTTTCTACACTGTATACATTAACAGAAGTAAAACTTAACTGCTAAAATATGAAGCCATATTTTTAGTTGTGTATAACGGAAAATTGTATTTTAATTTTTAAATATCTGTGATCTGTATATTAAATGATTTTTATCTACTTCGAATGAGTCTTAATATTCTTTCTGTGCTACACTTATGTTTGTTGCACAAACTAATTTTATTTTAATAATTAGTTTATATATGCATTCTAAACTAATGATTCATACTTTATATTGTACCGTAAAAATAACTTTAATGCGTATCTAATAATAATTATACATTTCAATGCTAATGAATAACAAAAATGGTGGGTGCTACTTTTGTCAAGGTTTGTAAGAAACATCCTTTGTTCTTGGCTTAGTGAAACACCAAGATCCAGCATTTATGTATAGAGTTTTCCTACACCCCTTTGGAGTAAAACAGTTGACATTATGGTACACTAAATTGTTTTAATATTTTTCGAGAGCTAAACTAAGGAACTATCAAATTTCTTTAAATTTCAATTTTTGTCTTAAAAATCGTAGATTAAAATGCTGTAAACGTATGCAAACCTTTAAGATTACTTTTAATTTCCTCATTTTTGAAATAAATGAAAAAAAAAGTATAGAATTATTATTTACTCATTTTTTTTACATGGAGTTATCCTTAGAACATCACGTTTGATAATCTTATGCATAAAAAGTTTTGTTTTCTTCCTTAATTTAGATGGCATGCCAAAATAAGCAAAAAGTTAAGTAAACATTAGAGGTCAAAACTTTCAATCGTTTTCCAGCTTAATTGGGGCAATATTTTAAGACTGCAGCTACCACCCATATCTTGAATCTCAAGAATCCGAATTCGTTAAAAAAAGCATGCTTATTTAAAAAAAGTACGTTTTTTTTGTCTGATTTTGCAAACTAAAATATCGTCCACGCAACTTAACTAGTTTTAGTTTCTCTTCGTTCGGCTCTTCGAATACGTAACTAGCGCAGGAAACTGCTCGGTGTGGTTTGCTATACCAGAAAAACAACTTACAGAGTATGAAACTACTCAGATTTTGCAGAGCATTATATGTACTATGATCCAGCGCATGCGCATAAAAAGTAAAGTGATAGGTGCGTCACCTGTGAACCATTTGTTGGATAACTCTACGTGTATGTTTGGATACGCTGCCTCCCACCAACTGCAATTTCGTTCCTTCTTTCCGCAATAAAATGTGTAAATAGGTTTCATCAACATGGATGATACAAATGTATTATCAAAGTAATATCTTAATTAATAGTACAGTACTGTTTATCAATAGTGTAAAAATCCAGAACAAACCAATAATAAATAAAAAGAGATAGCTTTTTTCCTTACCCCTTCCACAACACAATAGTGATTGGGTGGAGAGGAGGGTGCAAACCCATTTCAAGAACTTCTGCTGCTGTGCCCCTAAATGTTCTTTTTTCCTTTCTTCACTGGGTCCACACTAAACCTTGAAGAACTGGTTTACATCATGTCTATGGAAGCAAACCTTCTCTTACTATGTATATTCCATGCTCAGAGTGCATAATGTCGTTTTCATTTGTAACAGTTTAGTTGATTTGGTAATCATATGGTACTCATAGACCATCAAACTCTACATTATAAGAAATATTTTCTTACAAATGTGATTTAAAAGTACTATTTTTTAAATGTTGGTAATGGTCAGAATAAGTTTTATTTAATAGTTTCAATGTTTAGAACACATAGAAATATATTAATGTTACCCTTTGACGTGGATTAATTTAGTAAATATTTTCTATTTTTGTTTTTATTGTTTATTTCCTTTCATCGTTTTTGTTTTCGTCAAAAATGTGCATTATTATTTACTTTTGTTAACATGATTATATCTTCAAATTGTTATCAGAAATTTTCATACTGAATCCGCATTCATCTTTTAAGGCAGTGGATCCAAATACAATGGATTTTTAATACATTCTTCTTGTCTTTCTATAAAATATGAATGTACTAAACCTCAATTGAGGCAATGATAGACTGAATATGAAATAAAGACAAATATTTGGATGTTTGTGATTTTTCAAATGTATGCTTTATTAGAAACAAAGATTTATTTTCAGATATTTGTTTGAGCCATGAAATATTTATTGATGTAAAAGAAAACAAACAAGGCAAAGCAAATACATTTTTATTGCTTCCATGAAAATATTTTTTAAGAAAAGTCACTTTATTGACTTTGAAAACAATATTCTGGAAAGATAACTGCCTTATACGTCAAAAATAAAATGATAAAATATTATATGAAACAAATGTATAATGTATGATTTAACCTAATGGAGCCTTTGTTTATCAGATAAATTTTCAAAAAAAATCAAAATTAAATTAAGAGAAAGATTAGAAAACGCAAGTCGCTTTGTGTGTGGAAGATATCGTTAAATAATTTTTAATAAAACTTGAATTTAAGCAAAACATTTATGAAATTTATTTTAGTAAGAAATATAAATAAAACGTAGAATTTTAGAATAGTATTTGCGCACATTTTTATAAAGAAAAATAATATGAAGTTGTATATAAATAAGATACAAATCATATGACTATGCAAGATTGCTTGCAAAAATTTCTAATTGAGTTCTGCTTATCAAAATCTTTAAATATAAGTTAAGAATAGAACTCATATAGTGCAAACAGCAATTTTGCATTTATAAATAATTACATACAATACAAAATCAATATCAAGCAAGCCAACATATGATGTATGCAATTTATTAGTTTAGATCTTTAAATAATTATTAATGACCCAAAATAACGAGTAGAGCAACAACAACGAACGTTCAAACATACTTCGCTGATAACCAAAATTTGCGCAGAATTTAAAGACTTTCAAAATCAATGTAAATAAGTCGAATCAGTATTTTTGTTACGTACCTTCCTATTTTTTTTACATAAATGCTAGGATATATAGTTGATTATTTAGAAAGGTAACTATGGCGACAGAAATTTAAGTTGGATAAATGAAACTTTTAGATCGAAATTGGTTAGTAGAGTTTAGTGAGAATTTATTGGGTACATTAAAAATAAATTAATTAAATCTTCACGTAATGCACCATGAATAACTTAGAACTTTGATTTTTTTTTGTTGGCGTAATATACCACTTATCAATACTGACTAACCTCTTTCAAATTTTCTTAAACTTATTTAATTCTAATTTTTTGTTTTATTATTTATAGTGAGATTAGTATCTATGAGTATAATCATAAGAAAAAATTATGAAATATATTGAACTATAACTACAATGCATCATATTCATCCTCGCAATTTCTTAGTGATAAACAATTAATAATTAATATTATTGCTCACCACTGCTAACCATAAGTAATCCGTATCTGTGGCCACCATCTTTTTGTTATAACATGTATATTTAATTGGGGAATTTCTTTCAATGGAATATATGTTAAAATTGAATCCAGAGTAGTCATGCATATTTTCTACTCTCAAAACAAGCAAGAAATTTGGTTTTACTACCTGTTTTTTTTCACTTTTAAAGAAAAGAACAACCCTGTTAAAATAATCATTTTTTTTCTCCTTTTTTTCCAAGAATAATCAGTTATCAGAAATTAACAGTTAATAAATTTTGAAAAATCACGGAGAATATTTTTTTAGAAATAGTAGACAAACGAAATCACCGTGCTCTATAGATTGCAGCATTAGATACAAGTGCTTCATACAAATGAAGCGTGTTAATTATAATTTCTAATACTCAATAGATGGCGCTCTGCGCAGTAATGTAAAATCATTAGTTTTCTAATCAGTTTCCCCCATAACACTGTACCATCATCATCATCCTTCTTGTTATTAAATATATTTTATGTTAAAAGGCGTTTGTAATGATTGAAACCCCGAGATCTGAGAGATCATATCACCGTATTTAATATTGATGCAATATTAAATACGGTGATGCAATATTAAATACGTATTTAATATTGATGCAATATTAAATACGGTGATATGATCTCTCAGATCTCGGGGTTTCAATCATTACAAGCGCCTTTTAACATAAAATATATTTAATAACAAGAAGGATGATGATGATGGTACAGTGTTATGGAGGAAACTGATTAGAAAACTAATGATTTTACATTACTGCGCAGAGCGCCATCTATTGAGTATCAGAAATTATAATTAACAACGCGTGCATACAAATGACTCTCATATACAAATGACTCTTGCACACGAATGACTCATGAAATGAAAATAAAAAGACTTATGACAATGAAATATTAGGACTTATCAGAATTAAAAAGTGAAATGAATTATGAAAAGAAAATAAGTGACTTATAAAATGAAAATTTATGACTTATGAAAAGAAAGGACTGAAATGAACATGAAAATGAAACTTCTTGCAAAATAATTCTCTCAATAAAATAAAAACTAAAAGAAAAATAATTTTAATTTGACCGATTTACGAAATGAATGAAAGCAGTTTGTTCTGAAGATATGAAATGCGATCAAAACTTTACCATTGAAAAAAATTCAATTAAAAATAAGTTCTGTTTTGATTTTGATTAATGCATTTAAGCCGCCATTGGGCAGCAATTTGAACTATTAAATTATTGCAATGATAAAGTATTGCAATGATTAGTACCACAACAATATTACAAAACATAATAATTAAAACATTAAATTTAAGCTCTTAAAGAAAAAGCTCTCCAGATATTAATATGAACATTATCACTAAAAATTTAATAACATTTTTGTGCTTCATTAAAGTGCCAAAACATTTTTATTTTCAAAAAGCTTTGATTTTAGTCTGTTTTTTTATCAACTCATATTTATTCCAGAAGATTAATGGAATACTTTATTCTTGTAACACTTCAAGCGTAACACTAATTAAGTATTACAATCATATTAGAAACATGAAGCATTGTATAATTTCTACTTTCAATAAAAGCTCTTCAGATTTTCATATGAGCATTACCATTAAAGCATTTAATATAATTTGTGTGCTTCATTAGAGTGTTAAAAAATAGCTACCATGAAANACTTCATGCTAAATTTGAGGACTTTAAGTTGTTTTGTGGTTGAATTCTGACGTTCAGAAATGTGTACATAAAAAAGTAATACGAGTATTTAGAGGTTAAGAGTTGCCTCAGTAAAATTTTAATTGTTGACATTGAATTTAACAATGAAAGCAATCGTTTTTGTGAAAAATTAAATTGTATTGTTGACATCAAAACTAAAAATATTGTGTTTCAACTTAACAATACTACCTTAATTTATACTTTAGAATTGCGTCGGAGAAATTTGAATTGTTAGAAATGACTTAAACAAAAAGTTTTATTTTAACTGATAAATACTATATTATAATTTTAACTTTTTCTATGACTATACTCATTTTCTTACTCTTTTCTTTGTTTTTTATACATTTTATATTTTTGTGATTAAAAACTTATAGTTGTTCTGCTTCTGAACAGTGATGAAAACACAAAATGATGGGCTTCATCAACAATCAAAAATATCTACATTTATTTTACAAATTCCATATTATTAGGGTGGCGCCCTTCAGAGAATTAAAAATACAAAATTATCTTCATCAAAGCTGATGTTTTACATCCGGCGTTCAGTGGCAGGCTACTATTTCATATTGTTTTACAACACATAGCCTTAGCCCTCTGGTGGGAACAAAACTTACAACAGTTGCAACTTTGAAACAAAACTTACAACAGTTACTTTTCTCAACAACTGAAATTTAGAATAGTGTGATTAAGAAAAATATGTGAACTGCTTGCATTTTCAAATTAATATTGAAATGTACAGGTTTAGAATTTTCTACAGTGAAAAGTTTTCGGAACTTTAGTATTCAAAAATGTATACAAGAGCTAGACGTTAAGAACGTATCCAATGAGCGAGCAAAGCGAGCATTGGATTGCGAAGCAATCCGAAGTGAACTGAGAAAGCAGTTCCGGGGGTTGACAAGCGCCAGCGAGCAGGGGGGCGAAGCCTCCTAGTAATTATTAAAACATTAAATTTAAGCTCTTAAAGAAAAAGCTCTCCAGATATAAATATGAACATTATCACTAAAAATTTAATAACATTTTTGTGCTTCATTAAAGTGCCAAAACATTTTTATTTTCAAAAAGCTTTGAATTTAGTCTGTTTTTTTTTATCAACACTTTCTTTCAACTCATATTTATTCCAGAAGATTAATGGAATACTTTATTCTTGTAACACTTCAAGCGTAACACTAATTAAGTATTACAATCATATTAGAAACATGAAGCATTGTATAATTTCTACTTTCAATAAAAGCTCTTCAGATTTTCATATGAGCATTACCATTAAAGCATTTAATATAATTTGTGTGCTTCATTAGAGTGTTAAAAAATAGCTACCATGAAAAAGCTTTCAATTTGGTGCTTTCTTATCAACACTTTCAAAATAAATACTTACAAAACAATCTGAGTCATAAAAAACACAATAATGACCAAGTAAGAAAAGTACCAGCAACAATGAAGCAGTCATTAGAAACTATTATTGCTAACTTTCATCTTCAATGGATTCAGCATAAGATGGGACGTAATGTTTACTTAATCTTCTTATTATGGTCATTATGTTATTAGAAAACGCTTTGTAGATATTTGAGACCCATTAAATGATGGGAATATAGTAAATCAATAAAGAGCAGAGAAAATTCTATGAATCATAAAATATCTTTCTTTCCATCTTTTAATCCTGCTTATCTTTCATTAAATGGAAAATCTGGTAATTATTGGGATTTCATATTTATCTTGCATTAAAATAACTTTTTTAGGTACATTTGTCACATTAATTGCAAAAACTAATTAAGAGCTCTTCAACATATTTAAAGTTTGATCATATTGAAATTAAATTTAACCGTCATTACAGTTTTCTGATGGTGTTAATGATAGCTATTTAAGATAGCATTAATAGTATGATTAGCACGGTTCAACTAGGAATTGATTATTTCAAATTAGGAAAAGATTTGATTCTAATTAGATTTCTTTTAACCCATAACCATTTGACGCAAAGTTTTTATTAAACATATATTTTAAATATTAATTTTTACTTATTTTGCACTAATTTAGAGCAAAATAGGTGAGAAATATTATATTTAGCATTCTAATAATTAATATCAATGAAATACAGAATTAAATAAAGGTGCCTTTTTCTGCGTTGAAAGTAAAATCTTTCAAGTACCGCTCATTTCCACACAATAATTTTTTTAAAATTCGCACTTATTTACATTTAAACAGTTATTCATCAATGAAATTTATTTAATTTACAATATCAATTACTGTCAAATTTGTGAAAATGAATGGAAAAAAAAATTTCAAACTACTTTTTTTTCGGATTTTATATTTTAGCTCAAATATTATTTCGATAATCTAACATATTTTTTCTAGTAACTGTTAGACTGTTTTTAACAATTAAGGAATACCCAAATATATTTTTGCTCTTAATTAGAGCGTTAGAAAATATGTATAAATACATAATATATATAAAAAATATATAAATATTCCCATCTGTGTCAGAGTGTTAATGAAGCTTTAGTAAGAATTCTCCTAAGGTCAATTGTCTTCTTGCGTTGGACGAAAAATTGAGGTGGAAGACTTTTGTCAGGTGGCATAATAGCAAATGCGACCCTGGGCAATACATTATCAGTAAAGAAATATATTTCTACCCTTTGTTTAAGGAATAGTGGTTGCTAAAATGTAGTGGACGGTTAGAAACGTGCAATTAAACAATTCTCTTGGTTTGTAAAATTTTTAGAAAGATTATTACCAGTTTAGGAATAGCGACTTAAATAATTAAGTATCTGAAAATATTTTTAAAATTAAGGAAATTCAATTTGAGGAGGGAATTCGATAATCTTTGACGGTAATTTAACTGTATTTCAATTTAAGTCTTAAGATTTGAAATTAAAGTATCGAGAGAAAGGTCAATCTATTTCTAGATACAAAACGTTAGTACGAAGTCTAAAATTATGATTAATTCATATAAAATCTGATTTTTCTATTACTGATATTGTTTATAAGGACACTAGATCATTAAAAGAATTTTTTTTAATTATTTATGATAGAAAAAATTCTTGAAAATTCATCTACAATAATACCAAGTTATAATTACAAATATTTAAAATTTAGTTTAATTACAATCATTAAAAAAAACGCCTTTGTTTAAAATTTTTAAAAAAAATAGTTTTTGTTTTTGCTTACTAGATTGTTATATTGTGCATTTTAGCTTGTATTAATACATATTTGTCACAAGTTTGAACATTTTTCACAAGATTGTTATTACCCAAGTTAAATAACAAAATCTCTGCTGAATTATAATAACTATAGTATAAAAAGAAAATCATCAATGTTTCAAATGTAGAAGGCAATCAACTGATTGAATGAGAATAATATAATACTAAAAACAAAAAATATTTACGTGTAAGGATTTTCCTGTTTAACAACTCATTCCCCTGCTAAGCAGTTTTTTAAATTGTATAGTTTGACATTGTTCGAGTTCAGGTAACAAATTTTAAAGGGAATAAAAAACTTTTATTAAAATTGGAACCATTTACAGCAAAGATAAAATAAAAATTGTCCCTCATATTTAGTCATTTGAAATCCAAAGAAAACCTGTATTTTCAAAAGAAATCTATGCTAATTAAGCATTCAGTGTTCTGTTCTAAATGCACGCGTGTGAGAAAGGTTTTTCATAAAATTAACAGCTGAATTATTAGCATGATTTTTTTTAAAATTTAGAAAGGGGAATACATATGTCATAACATTATGTTTGGGAAGCTTTTTATGAAAAAGGATAGCATAAAGTTAATTTCAAATTATTATTTTTAATGCAATGTGTCATAGGAGTAGCTCACTAACAATTTTATACCTTGCATTTTTAAAATTCGACTTTCACAATGATCGTTTTAGAATTTCTAACATAACATAAGGCTTAGAAGTTTTTACATTTATCAGTGAAAGAAGACTCATAATTACATAAAACGTTTTGTCATAAAATTAATGATCTAAAACGCATTAATTTGCTTATCAACAATATGTATTTTCATTTAAACAATTAAAATAATAGTATTTTTTATTCGAAACTATTAAAAAATTATTTTGCAAGTAAACATGTATTTTTAATGGACAGGAATAAGATTAAATTTGGATATATTTCATTTGTAAATTTTTCATTTATTAATGCAACCGTCATTGCACATATGATTGTAATACTCATTTTCACTACACGAAACCGAAAAAAATAGATACAATTTTCATTTCTGCAAACAATCCACGTCTTTTTTGGAAAATATCATTAGAAAAAGAAGCCAAAAAAGATATAGAAATGTGTATGTCAGCCAAGAGAAGAGGACACTTTCATAGGTCTCTTGGGGTCTTAAGTCGTAAAAGAAAACCGAAACAAGGCTGAGAAACAAGATTTATCGCCGCGATTCGAACGCCAACAAATCCGCCGTTTCGCCATCTCATTCAGGCTAGATGTTTTGCCTCGTAAAAATGGCGGGCCCATTTCTTGGTAAGTATTGGTAAAGACATTCTAGGCTGGCTTAGATCTCTTTTGCTACACGAGATAACAGGTTCAGGAAACTCGATAGAATTGTAACAGATTTTATCTTCCAAGCTGTTCTAGTGTAACTAAGGATAAATGTGTGAAAACTAAAAGATATTCGATTTGTCACTAAATGTTGATGTCAATTATCTGTGAGGAAATGGCTTAGCGGTTTCTAGTTTTGTTCCAAATTCAAAAGCTTTTAGAATTTCTATTCCTTGTTTCTTTCTTTGTTGGTTTCTCAGTATATAACTTCAAAAACTATATATAATTATTAAATTAATATTTTGAATAGCGATTTTATATTTTTGTTATATACGCTGAATAATTTTTAAATATTAATTGCATCAATTTTATTTTAAACTATTATTGTATCAGATTACCAGGTTCAGCTACAGCCTTTCAAATTAAAAGTGGAAGTAATGATAAGGATGCATAAATATTATAAAGATAAAGATTTTTTTTTTTGGAAACTTAAACTTGTTTAATAGGTGAAGATAATTCTGCTTAGGTTTTAAGAGTGAAGTATTATTTCCATAATAAATTTTTAATTTTAACTCAAAAAGAACAGCCTACCAATGTCAGATTTAAGAATACGTAAATGTTCAACTCGGTGGTAGGTACTCTCGAACCGAACCAAAAAGAAAATGAGGAGATTTTTATTCGAGCACAGGGACAAGATCGTATTATTTTGAATGAAACTAAAAATCTGAAAATCTTTCATGCCCAGTGACAAATTAAATCCATGATCCATTTACGAATGTGCGTATTTTTCATTAGCACCCGGGACGTAGGTAGTATACGAAATGCTCAGCCCTCGATTTACCAATTGGAAGGAGAGTGCTGTATCCCCTGATCCATCCAGTTTGCTTATAAAACACATGTTATGTTGTGTTACACAATTTACGTTGAACAGTCGACCCATTTTTGGATTTTTAGCTATCGATGATCATTTCCGAAGTCTTTTAAATTTAAATCCAATTCCAAAGTCAATAAAAATCCTGGATCAAGCAGTAGGGCAAATTTGCCTTCGTTTGATACTTTTTGATGGAACCAAATTTACGTGAAATAGAGAATAAGACCAGGAAGCCTCCCCACACCAATACAAAGGGATTCTAACCCATGATCCATCAGCCTCTGAATATAGGTCAGTGTCAGCACTGTGATGTCAGTAAAGCGGGAACAGAATTTGAATAGATCAGCCGTCACTGGTATTTAAACCTGGGTAATCTGATTAACGTGTGAAAAAAAACCCGAACCATCGCGAATTTTATTGAACACGTAAAAATAATAAATGCTACCACAGTAGACTTTGAGCAACATATTGTAGCTGCTCTACTTACACTAAAATAAAAACAAAAGAAAGAAAAATGTTTTGTTTAGAGACTAAACAAATAAAACAATATGAAGAACATGCATTCTAATTTACACTTTTTAGTCAGCAGAACATGATAAAATAATAATAATTTTCTATATCCGGAATAAAAATTTAATCCATGATGTTCCTCTAAAATTACCCTTTGAATACCAAACTGATGAGTGATGTTCGTAACATATATTTCATTTTACAATGCAGCAAAAAGTCTTGAAAGTACTTTATAAAGTCACTGACAAAACTATTATTATTTTCTTTTCTTTGAAATTGTAATAAAAAGAAGAAACACAATACTCTAGATAGCTATTAAACACACAATTATTAGACAATTATTATCAGACAAGAAATTGATAATTGTATCTCCCATTGCTGTTTTTAAATTTTACTTTAAAGGACATATGTGTGAAAACTGAATTTTGGAAGATATACATAAAATAAAAACAACTAGTTCGAGCGAGAAAAAATTTAGGATTTTTAAAAAAAAATATAGTATCTTAATTTTTAGTTTCTTGATGAACCATGTATATTACAATTATAATTATAATATAATAACAATGTACAATATAATTTGTCTCATTTTCATACTTAGTTTTTGTACAACAGAATTTTAATCTGAAAGTTATCAGCTTTATGATTTCCATTTAAAGAAATTTTTTAATTTGAAGGAAAACAAACTAGAAAAGCAAGGTATGCTTCAATAGTAAGAGTTTGTTCGTAAATAAAAATAAAAAGAAATTGCAATTCGTTTCTAAAACTTCTAAGTATGCTAAACAAAGAAATTAAATAATGTATCTAAATTTTATTTAATAACATTTACATTTAAGCAATATTGAGAAAGGATATTATAAACAAAAATTGATTAAATTTTTATTAAAAAAATAATACCAACTTGTAGATGCATTCGGAACCAATGCTATAACGATTATAAATAAAAAAAAAAGACAAATTCAATCAAGCGAACGCTTTTAAACATGCAAAAAAACTTTGAATTTACACATCTATTCTTTTTATTTAAAGTGAGAGCAATTACTGTTTCGAATAATAGATTAAGAATACCTAAATTACAGAGAAGCACATGAGCAGCTCAGTTTTGAATCAAACATTTAAAATGATGCCAGAAAAAATAAATGTTAAGTTAAAAAAATTTTTTTTTCCTTCTATGAAAAAAAAATTTCCATAGCTTTTGTTTATTTAAAAATAAAAACATCAAATGCCGTTAGGGAGGAAAATCCTGTGCAGAAGATAAGAAGATTAGAAAAAAATGCTGTTTATATATGCATTGCATTTCCTACTTTTTCCTTTTTTGCATTTTTTGCACATGATTTCATACGAATATTTCTTTTTGCAAGCCTGATCCGATGTTTCCTGTTGCAGCATTTTTTTTAAACATTACAAAAGAAAGTTGTTATCATTATATTCCCCGTCTTTATTTCAACACGTATTATAAAGCTGCGAATGGGGAAAAAAAGCCTAGATAAAAATAGTTCCGTTGGTGAGAAAAAAAAAGTATTAATTTAAAGTGAGAATTCTTTTTTTAATAAATAGTTTTTGTTCAAGTTAGTTTTGAAAGCTCGCATCCTGGAAGAAATGTGTGAGTTAAAAAGTAATATTATTTTTTAGTGAAACTATTAAACTTTTGCTATATCATCACAAAACTATATCGCCTTCGGGGCTCATAACAGTGTTTGTTTGAAACAAAAAGAAAATGTTTAACTTTTTTTAATTTAAAGTTGGACGATTTTGTGACATAGTATTTTTTTTGTTTTCTTCTTGGAATGGATATTTTGAAAGCATTATATTTTATAGCTGTCACACTTTTTTAGCGTCACGTTTATAATTTTAAATCTAAGTAATAGATTTATTCAGTGATTTTTCTGTTTATCTTGAAGTTGTAAGATATAGTATTAAAGCAAAAGTTCCACTAACTATATTTTAATGAAAAAAAGATACTATATATTTTTTAAGTTCCAGAAATCTATTTCCTATTTACGCTGGATTTTCATTTATTTACTTATTTTTTATATAATAGTTTTAGTTAAAAGTTTTTGATTCGCAAAAAAATAAGAAAATAATAATTTTTATTAGATTTAAATGGAAATTTTTCAAAAATGATGATCAAAGTGTAATAATTTTGCAAAAAAAATTTATGAATAAATGTTAAAAATAGAGTTGTTTTTTAATAAATAATTATTAAACTAGTGACAGAATTAAACAAAAATAATGTTTTTTCCTGACGTGAAATTTCTAAATATTATCTCATAAAACTAAGTAAAAAGGTATCAAAGTACCGTTTAAAACCAAAAGACATATTTTTAACCTTTACTAAATTTAAAGTAAGCCGAATATGTTTCATTTTAATTATTTATATCATACAATTGATGCCTTTAAATATTTATATTTTTTCAAACAGAGTGTGGAATGAATATTTTTCACGGAATAACATTAAATAAGCCAAATTTCAATCAAAAATATTAACAACGAATTTTCAAAACATATAATTTTTATTTCTTTTTGAAAAATTTAAATTTTCCAATACAATAAAACATTTGTTTTTAAATAATTATGATAATCTCTGATTTTTCAGGAAAAAACCCAAAATAAGTATTCTTTTATTTTTTAATATTCTCTATTTTTTGATTTTTTTTAGTAATTGTTTTCTAATTTATATCATAAAAGAATCATTTTTCTTTCTGTGGCAAGTAAGATAAGTAACGTTTTAAATTCTCTGTATGGACGCTAAATTCACAAATATAAATTAACGTTAAAAAAAAAAACATAAATTGTCCATTTTTTTTAAAGAAGAGAAATAAAAAATCACATTTTAATTAACAAGTTATTTTATCTTTTGTATATTTTTTAAAACTATTATTTAATTAGTGATTACAATGACTGCTGCAATAAATCTGCTTTTGTGTAAAAATTACGAAAATCGTGATATATCGTAACTTTTATACAATAGTATTTACAATAAAATAACTGAATTACTGTAATTAAATAATTATTATGGTAAAAAATTTCAGTATAAAAATGTATTTTGTGGATGATGTACCCAAAGTGACTGTAATTTTTATCGTAATTTGCTCCAGGTTTTTTTTACAGTGGGCTGATAAGGTTTTGAATGATTCGATTGGTAGACAATTGTCTTAATTCTTCCTTATTTTAGTATAAAGTTCTTTCCCCTTTGCCCTTTAATAATAATTCGAAATACGTTACATAGGTCTTAAACCTTTTAATTTTCTTTCAAATAATTAAAAAAAAAACAATTAACAGGTTGGCTCGGTGGAAGGAATCCTGATAAAATTACCGTACTGTATGAGTAATACATTTCTGAAAAAACAACAACAATATTTTCGTTAAATGAAAACAAAATATGGGGTCTATCAACCATTCAGTAGGTAATTTTTCCTTTTAAATAGTAACGAAAGTCTGTTTTTTACAATTATGCTACTTATTTCCGCACATTTCGTGATAAATACTCAACTGAAGAGTAAGTTTAATGCAATGCTCTTCTAAGGTATCATATTAAATTTATCAAATTTTAGCACAAATTATAAAAATATATCTTATTGTTAATTTTACCAAAATCATTACCGTTTCACTTCAATATAATTTATCGAGCTTTTTGATTTCCCCATAGAGCCAGAAACACATTCATTTTTACCATATTCTGGTAGTTTTGACCATAGTTCTTTTTTTTCGGTGAAAAATGTATTTTATTGCTTGTAACATGTGAGATTGTAAGTTTTCTATTTGCTGCAACACTAATTGAAATGGTATGAAATATCATTAATCAATGATATTTTTTAAAAAAAAATTAAGATTGAACGTAATTTTTGAATTTTACGTATGCCTGTTATTTTCTCTTATTTTATTGTTTACCAAAAAAATGAAATATTTGCTTTTATGCAGATGGTTATGCCTGTTATGAATTTTACAGTAACCTTTATACTGTTTTAATTTTCTTAAAAATATATATTTACAATTGATTTTAATTCTCAAGATAGCCTTATCGCTTTCTTCTCAGATATGAAAAACTCCCTTTTAAACTCTCCAATGGATTTTCTGATTACAAAGTTGTATTTACAATAATGGAAATAAAAATGACGTCATATCGGTTCGTGGATTGGAAGCTTTTTTTTTCCAGATATACATTTTATCGCTTTCTAACTCCCCGGAATCATTAGTCGGAACTTAGCCTTCTGTTGTCAAGCTTACCCTACCCCGAAAAATTGCCCCAACTAACCCTATCAGCGTTTATCAACGGCTAATTTTATGGAGAGACAGGGAGTACAAAATAAACTGTTTTAGGGAGAGAGAATGGAAGAAACATTCTAATTGCCCAGTGGGGGTGTTAGTGGTGTTAATGAACGTTTTGCTTTACGGTAGGGGGTTGTATGATTAATTGCTGTATTATGACGCATATAACTGATAGGGTGCCCAGACTCGAACAATAGAAGATTGTATCTTAGCTATGGAATGTATGCTACAACCTTCCTTTAATAGCTGTCCTTCAAATTGGGTGATAATATAGGAAAAAAAATGAGAAAATTCGTTCTGAGTCATATGCTTCTTTAGAAAATATTTTGCATTTTCTACGTGATGAGGAAGTAATTTATTAGAGTATTTTTTAATAACGCTGCTGATGAGCTGAATATAAATTAAATATTTACTTAATTATATTATGCATGATGCTACATGGATTTAATTTATTGAATGTAGGGAGTACATTTTAATTACTATTTCTTTTTTAAAGTATATATCAATATTCTAATTGAAATTCATTCTGAGTCATATGTCTTTAGTAAATGTTTTTCTACTTTGCGAATTATGAGTATGTAATTTATTAGAGTATTTCTAATTACGCTGCTCCACTGATTTGTTGAATATAAATTAATTATTTTCAACACGTCTATTACGTATTACGTATTTATTACTTTGATTATTATATCATGTGATTTTAATTTATTAATTGCATGCGATGAATTCCATTTATTATTTTGTTTTCTTAAAATTTGAATAAATAGTAGAAGGGAATAAAAAATATTATGTTGTAAGTCTACTTGTATATTATAAGAGATTATAATATAAGTCTACTGAAAAACGAAAGCTATTGAATAATGAAATACTACATCAAGTTATTGGAAAATTAAGATAAAAAAGTTATTTAAATCATTTTTAGTATTTTTTAACTGTTTTTTAACTCTCAACGCAGTCGTAAATAACTTAAAATGTTAACTTGTTTATAATAACTTGTTTTAAAACGTTAAATCTATTAAAAGAAATCTCAAACAACACTCAAACAGCTCTATTTCTAAATGTATTGTTCGTTTAACCTTTGTGTATTTATAGGGTAAGTTTTATAGATTGTAATTATAATGCTAGAAAACCTTTGTTAAATATCATTCAGCCTACAGATATCCATTTTTTCTTTTTTCCAAAAAATATTAATTTCTGAAAGAAAGTTTTGACTTTTTCAACATTATAGCAAGAGATAGATTGTAAACTTTCTGGCAGTTTATGTTTAAATTTACTTAAACTATGTACAATTAATTGTTAACTCTACTCTATCAAATGGTAATTAATATGATAAAATGGACACTCCTAATATTATTCTATAAATGAATAAAAGCTATTTAAAATTTATTTTGCATGTTCCCATAAAATTTAATAAAAAACAAAGAAAATCATCTTGAATTCTTTAATAGATGATGTTTAAAATTCTAAAGAGATACTTATTAATAAAAATTATTTCCTCTTAACTAGCATAAGATAAGTATTTATTTGTTTAATTCTAAATAAGGGATTTTTATTATGGCTTTTTAACCCAGATACGCTTTTATCTCAGTAGTTAAGAACCCAAATTTATAATTTAATACATTCTTATCTTTTTTTATTAAATTATGAGTTTGGCACTGCATCTCATTTCGTGCTATTAAACCCTGTATTCAATTTATTAATTATTATAAGTTTATAGTAAAAGGAAACAGATCTTGATAGTTTGAGATCACGTTCTTCTTATATAAATTGCTTGTTGAAATATTTTCTAATGCAAAGTTTTGACTTTTCTTTCCTTCATCGACTTTAGCAACCATTGCAATTTCTTGTGTCTAAAATACAATATATGTATTTTATACCTTAACATTAACGATCAGCATTTCTGATTTTACAAAGCATAAACATAAAAGCAAATTTCTTTCAAAACAATTCCTTCCTCACTAAGAAATAGTTTTCCTCATTGTAAACGTCGACTTTATAATAACAGAGAACAGTAAAAGAAAATGAAATTATCTCGAATTCTCATTTAAAATCCCATCAGCGCACCATAACCATAATCTAAATTACACATTCCCAACTGTCAAATGAGCGTTGAAACAATTGTATCACATTCATTATAATAGCCTCAGCTCTGTCCAACTTCATTAAAAAAGAAAGCAAAGGCTCTTCGCATTTATTCAAAGAAAAGTGCTAAAAGCGTCCAATCAACTAAAACGCGCCCATTCCTTTGCACAGCAAGATATATTGTTAAGATTTCATTCAGAAAATGATGTAAGGAAGAATAAAAATACGAGTAACTTTTCTTTAAGATCCATTTTTCGCTTCTTAAGTCTTCAGAGTTTTTTTTTCTAATTATTTTTGTTATCTTTTTGTGCTCTTGTTTTACAATTTTGCCTTCAGGCTAGCAGGAATGAGTCATTCTTTTGGACGCGGAAAACAAAAGACAGGAAACTGGCAAAGTAACAACCAAGTTGAAAGGAAATAATAGCCTCTGAAAACAATTCGTAAAAGTGCATCTCAGACTTGAAGATGGTCATTTTGGGTATTCTTATTCTTTTTTTAGACAGGTGGTCATTTTCACTCAACTTGGTAAGTGAACGCCTAGAATTTTTTTTCCTGCTCACTGAGTACTACACTCCACCCAAGTTTTTTAGACGACATATTGCTCGTAAATATAAGTCACTTCTAGACCATGACGAAGACTAACGTTTTAGCTCCTAATGTGTGACGTTTTCAAGGGTGGATGAATCTAAGGGTCATAATACATTAGAAGATGACATATTGGAATCGGAGGAATTGTTCCACTATGAAATTTTGCTTCCAAATATTCATTTATTGCTATCTTTGCTTGATAGTTGACACACACAAAAAACGACGCTATCTGTAACAAGCTCTGGCATTTAAAAAGAATATTTTGAAGATAATTCCCTTTTTTATATTGGGTTATTCTTCGGTAAAGTAACATTAATTATAATTTTACTCAAGTGTTTTTTTTATTTTATAAAAATGGATAAAAAATATATTTATGCACCCATATGTGTTACTAAGATATTCCCGGCATACTAACATTTAAGCAAAAAAATTTTTGAATGAATGTAATAATTTATTTTAGTTTTTGCTAGAGAAACAAAATCCTGAATATTACAAGAAATGTTTAAATTTTTGTGCGAAAAGGCTTTCGATAAAATAAATATTTTAAAATTGATAGATGACATTTTATTTTACTGCACCACTGTATAGTTAGAATTTAGAACAATATCTGGAAATTATACATAAAAAAGGCAGTAAAATATTTCAATTCCTAAACAATATCGTTCCCTTATAATAAAGATTACATGTTATTGGTAATGAAGTACTCGTATGTATTTAAAATAAATATAAATTTGTAACAAATAATAGAGAAAATAATACAAAAAGCACTCTCTCAAAATTCAACTGTCAGACAAAGAGGTTAAGGAGGTTGAAATACCTAAATTTTGAAGCCAGCCTCATGGGGATACCAAAAGGTCAGTATTACGCACAGTCGAACTTTATTTTGCAGACAAACTGATATCAGCTTCATCTGTAGCAGGAAGGGATGCCACCGCGGGAGATAATTTATTTTTTTTAGCAAAATAAAAGATGACTCATTGCAACCAAGCGTTTGTGATTCTATGTGTTTACCATGCGCTTTATATGAAATATATACAGCATTTATTTATTTTTAGTAAAATATAATCGACAGAGGAAGTTATTTTTAAATTCTGCACTCAATTTCATTTTGCGGATAATATCAATGCATCACTTCATACCTACATATTTATTTCATCTCGGCAATCAAATTTCAATATCCTGCGTTACAGATTATCATTCATATGTAACTAGCTCATACTAAATGCATTGCGTGAGAAAGAAATTACGGAATCCACAGTGTCAGCACAAGAGCAAATAAAATGTGCGCATTCTGGAGAAAACTGAAGTCGTATACTTATATTTTGCTAATTATGAAGATTAAAATGTAACTCATTTTTAAAATTATTTAAATTTTTTCTTTGATTATCGTCATGGGGTGAAACAATGCCAATTACAGATGGCATTTTCAATATAAATTCAGTAATAAGGTTAGACTTTCCGCATTTTTATAAAATGACAACTTAAAGTGCATGTTTTAGTATAATTTTATACATCTTTACCATGTTGTCACGGATAAATATTTTATATTATACTTACAATCAACGCTCAATAACCGACCCCTTTTCGGGTATACGATTAACATTGTTCAACTCCGTAGCCTTCTGATTTTAAACCCGTTTCAAAAGAAAAGGAGAATCCTGGATCAAGCATTAGGACAAATAAGCGTTCACTGATGACTTTCTGATTGAAATAAATCACGCTTGCATTTCACAGTGATTGAAACCACAGAAAACCTTAAAATAAAGGTCCTTAATAAAAACCTTAAAATAAATAAAGGTCACCTCTAGGACAGACGTTTTTCAGACACATATGTTAGAAATATAATGCAACCAACTGAACTGAATGACGCAGAAATTTAAAGAAAAACGTCCTAAAATGATCAACATATCTCTTATTTTATTACCTGACAACGTTAGATCACAAACTGCACATATGACATATGTAAAACTTCAGAAACTGAAATTTATTATAGTCCACCATGATTTTTTACCACCAGCCTGATCAAACTTCCGCTTAAATAGAAAAGAATGTTGTCAAAACTAGGACACAGAGCCACGATGGCTGAGGGGATTGAGCGTTCGCTTTTCAGTGAGGGGAACCGGGTTAAAATCTCAGCGATGGCAGGTCGGCACGAATGCCACATCCGGCTTGCACCGACCACAGTGTCGACGTGAAATATCCTCAGTGGTTGACGGATCATGGATTAGAATCCCTTTGCCGTCAGGCTAACCACAGGAGGTACTCGTGGTCTTCCTTTCCATGTTACGAAAATGCAGGTTAGTTCCATAAAAAAGTCCTCCGCGCATTCAAATTTCTCCCAATGCTTGATTGAAGAGTTCCCTTGTCTTCTGGATTGGGCTCAAAGTTACAAGGCTACGTAGTTGAACATTAGTAGTCCTAAACCCAAAAATTGGGTCGGCTCTGCAACGACGGTTATAAAATTGTAAAACAAGAGTACACTTTTGTTTCTACTTAAGCGGGAGGTTTAAAAAAACCGGAAAGTTTAAAAGAACCGGAAGGTTTGAAAAAAGAATATTGACAATATTAGTGCATCAAGGGATAGAGCGGTTACCTAGGTTTGATTCCAGCTTTGGGTGAACGATTCGAATCCTGCTCTCGGCTGACACCAACCACAATTCTAACATAAATTATCCTCAGTGGTAGACGAATCATGAGTTAAAATCCCCTTGCCGTTTGGGCTAACCGTGGGAGGTTTTCATGGCTTTCTTCTCCATTTAACGCAAATATGGTTTTCAAAAAGTAGTATCCACTATGATTGCTAGTTTGGCCTGCTTGATCCACGAGCTCCTTTGTTTTCTGGATTGGGTTCAAAATTACAAGACTGTTAAGTTGAACATTGATAGTCGTTGACTCAGAATTGGGTCGGCTATTCAACGTCGGTTATAAAATAAAACAAAATAAAATATTAGTGCATAAATAAATTCATTAAGTAATCCCTCATATTTTGAAGTTATCATTCAACACTGTTCTTTAAATTTTATCCTTAAAGACCTAATACTTATAAGATAACTTAAAACAATACTTTAAATTTCAATTTTTTGATATTTGTATTTAACTAAAAAAATAAATAAAACTTTATTTTATATTTTCAAAAGACTATTCACTGCTCTAAGAGGAGTTAGTTTTCTAAATTGCCTTTTATATAAGTAAAAAACTCTATTACGTGTTAGAGAAAATGTATCAGTTACACACTTTTGTTNGCATCTTTTTTTCAAAAGTTAATTTTGTTGAAAATTGAGTCAGCAGAAGCTCTTGCAAATATGGAGTAGGAGTTTTTACATGGAACTACAGAATTGCAGAGAGCACGAAACATCGGTTGAATATTCGGCTCTAGAGTTATTACGCAGCGGTCAGTTAAATTTTGTGCAGGGAAATTTGAAATTACAAATGAGCCTCATGGTCATCTGAAATCAAAGTGAAATCAAAGATCAAATGACCCAATGAGTAAATAAATGTCACCTCTAGGACAGACGCTTTTCAGACATTTATTTGTCTTTTGACTTTAAGTTAACTCCTAACGGGTTGGTAATTACACCGAAGATTTATTCTCGTTTTCTTAAAGAAAACTACTCAACTAACCAGACATAGGGGGTAAGTAACAACAAAAAAGGATATATTTTAACATGAAGTGTACATGACAATGGCTATTACTACAACTACATAAAAATGTAAATGTCTTTTGACAGTTAACAGTGCCATCTATTGGTGGTTCAACAAGTATATTTTCACAATTTACACTAGAAATATAATGCAACCAATTGAATTGAATGGTGCAGAAATTTAAAGAAAAACGTCCTAAAATGATCAGCATATCAACTCTTATCCTATTATCGGACAACGTTAGATCACAAACTGCACTGAAACTGCATCATTCACCATTTTTTAATCGATTCGGATATTTATTTCAATAGGAAAACAGTGTAATTGTGGCAATGCTGTAAAATTGTCCTTTCAGAAATTTATTATAATCCACCATGATTTTTTACCACCAGCCTGATCAAACTTCAGCTTAAATAGAAAAAGAATGTTGACAAAACTAGGACACAGAGCCACTATGGCTCAGAGGATAGAGCGGTTGCCTCCCAATAAGGTAATGAAGGTTCAATCCCAGCTTTGGGTGGACGATTCGAATCCAGCTTTCGGCTGACACCAACCACAATTCTAACATAAATTATCCTCAGTGGTAGAAGAATCGTGAGTTAAAATTCCCTTGCCGTTGGGCTAACCGTGGGAGGTTTTCGTGGATTTCCTCAGCATTTAACTCAAATATGGTTTAGTTATTTCAAAAAGTCTACTGCGATTGCTAGTTTGGCCTGCTTAATCTAGGAGTTCCTTTGTTTCCTGGCTTGGGTTCAAAATTACAAGACTGCGAAAGTGAGCATTGATAGTCGAAAACTCAGAATTGGTTTGGATATTCAATGCCGGTTATAAAATAAAACAAAATAAAATATTAGTGAATAAATAAATTAATTAATTAATCCCTCATATTTTAAAGTTATCATTCAACTTTGTTCCATAAATTTTATCCTTGAAGACCTAATATTTATGAGATAACTTAAAAAAATTCCTTAAATTTAAGTTTTTTGATATTTGTATTTAACTAAAAAATAAAACCTAAATAAAACTTTGCTTTGATTTTCGAAAGACTATTCACTGCTCTAAGAGGAGTTAGTTTTCTAAATTGCCTTTTATATAAGTAAAAAACTCTATTACGTGTTAGAGAAAATGTATCAGTTACACACTTTTGTTCTTTAAGTTCTTTAATGTTAATTAAAATTAAACAAGATTGCTGCAAATTGTCTGTAAAATCTTTAGGAATATTTCAAGATAAAAGATAACACTTAAAATGAATGCATTTTTCTTTTTTTCTCTCTCTTTTGTTTCTATAGCCAATTATGAGAGAAAAACATTTAGAAATGAACATTCATTTTAATTTAGGCTTTATTTGTTTTCGAAATTAAAATGAACGCTAGTGGCTTCGAATTTCCTTTGTAGTTCTTGATGAAAAGATAAAAGAAGCATTTTAAAGAATTTTCCAATGGGTAGTTGTGTTTAAGTAAACAAACCATATACGATTTTTTTTTCAGAAAATAATTTAATAAGTTCGCTATTTTAATAAATGAAAAAGAACTTTAAATGCAAATTGTTCTGCAAAAATTTCTATCGGCTTCGGTAAATATTTAACAATGACAGTTTTTCACAGTTAAAAAGGTTTTGTTTATCAGTGTTTATGCTGGCTGTTTAGTTTCAAACCGTAAGCCTCTAAAATGAAATTGGATTACGTATTTTTTTCAGTATTTCTACTAATTTGCTAAAGTTGGTACTTTTTAATCAAACGAAGTAGCAAACAAGAATTTAAGTTTTAAAATTAATTTTGTGTGCAAGATTATTATTACTTTTACGAATTGTGTTTTATATTAATTAAATAGCGTTAGAGAAATATGTACTTTAAAAGAATAGGAAAACTAGCAGAAATTTTTTTTCGCAAATGAGATTTTTAAATTTAGTTTCTTAAATTGTTTGTATGATGCAAGTTTAATTATCTAGTTTTGATTAAAAATCTCTAATTCTTTTTTTCTTCTTTAAAATAAAACAATATTCCAAGCACGTTATTTCACAAAATAAACATCACCGAAGAATTTTGTTTTATGATATGTTATCTTTATAATATGCAGTTATCTTTTATTTAAAAATAGTAGTGATCTACTGCCAGTTAACTTAAGTAAATTAAATTAACTGAATACGTAATTAAAGAAACAATAAGAGCCTGCCGTGTTTCTTCTGAACTAATTTTTGAAAAACAAAATTAGTTAAATATATCATTTAGAAACAAGTGTTTTCTTTGGTTTGATTATATCAGACACAAAATCGTACTTTTTCTGAGTAAACATAAATGTTTTCGACGGATTTAGAATCTTGACAATCAAAATATACAAAATATGCATGGTTACATGCAATATGAAAAATATGATTCCAAAAGTTTGATCAGGAAAATGGTCGAAAATTCGGATACTTTAATGTTAGTTTAACTGTTTGTTTATTTTACAAATTTCGATATATCTTGAGAACTTTTATAGTGAATAGAAAAATATTGTCACACAACTATGAAGTTAGTTAATCTGAAGATAATTCCATGCAAACATAATTTATAATAGTTATTTATTGCTTTTTATTTTCTTATTTATTAGTGGTCGCCTATACATTTTATCTAATTCTGAAAATTTTATCTCGTTCGGAGGACAATTATATTTTCTTTACTTTATTAAGTTGAGCATGATACATAATAATTTAACATCTAAAAGAATGAAATTTTAAATGACAAAATCAGTGGGATAGTTTCTCAGGCATCGAATTTTAAATATACGTATATTCAAAATTCAATACCTCAGGAATTATTCCTATACATCAATCAAAATGGCAAACAATCCCCGAAAGCTGAGAAAAGCAACAAATACCTCAATCTTAGACAAAAATTACAACTATTTTAGCATATAAATCCGGTGAGGAAATATGTAGTTATTGCGAATCGCATGTTGTATTGTATTGATCACGCACGTATTACTTAGAGGCTTCTTCTACTGGGCATAGCTATACCAAATAGCTTCATCTGTAGTGAATTATGAACAGTAGAGCATATATTTTATATTTTACTGTGTCGTGGAAGTAAGAAGTTATTTTGAATCGTTTGAGTATTGCTCTAACACATATTACGTGTAGGCATTAAGCAAATATATTGCTGTTGTGAACCACTAACAGTTAAAGATGTTTCAATCCAGTACCACATATTTAAGTTTCAAAGTAACGCTGCAAATATTCTACTTTACTGATTGGTGATGAATCTCATGATAATATTTTCCATTATCTCAAAGAAACTGAATTTTGCGCATCTATCTCAATATATAAAATAATCTCATGAAAATTAAGTGTAGAAGGCTTGGTGGTTCAGTATTCGTTATTTGTATAAAAGGCTGTGCACAAAATTTCTTCATTCATTCGAAAATTCATAATGTTAGGTGTTTGACCAAAGCAGCACTATAGGTTGTTGAAATTATTACTGTGAAATTCAGTGTGGTGTTGCAATAATTACGGGGGCAAAATATTAGCAGCGTAACATTTGAGTTCTTACGATCGTGGACGAGCTGTTTGAGGACTGGGACTGGAAGCAGGTCAAAATGTCACCAATAAGACCGTAGTATCGGAAATGTTAAAAAGTGTCATCTCGCAATGAAAAAGACTGTTGAAGAAAGAGAAGCTATGAAATATTATATCGGTGGTCATTGTAAGAACACCACACCTCAAAAGAAACTTTATGTATCCGTAGTAACGAAAAGGAACAGAAATGTCATTCCTGTAGATCTTGCAACAACTACCTGTACGCATGCATCTGTGCAAAACCATCTCACGGCGATAAAATCAAGTTGGTTTGCATGCACGGAAGCCTATTCGATGCATCTCGCTCCAACCACGCTATCGTCGAGAAAGATTACGTTAGTGCAACGTACGTATTGGTTGGGGTAACAAGTACAGGTCCAGAATGATGTTCTCCGGCAAATTCCGATTCACTATGAAAAGTGATTCTGGCTACCAGTTAGTATGGAAAGAAAGAGGAGGGAGCACGTTGCGCACAGCGATAGGTTTATAAACGTGATCGGTATGGTTAAAACATGCCTGTATGGGCAAGCATCAAGCTTAATGACTGAACACCATTCCACTTCGAGCGAGGTAAAGCTAAGTCGCAACAGTATTGCAGAATGATTATTATGGATCATGCTTGCCTTTTTAGGAGCGTGGTAGATATAAACCTTTTGTTTATCGACGACAATGTGAGCCTACACAGGTGCGCCGCGATATTTTGCACTCTAGAAAGTACAAATATTAACCATATACCATGGCCTGCGTACTTCTTGGATCTAAATCCTTTAGAGTATGCCTAAATTGCCCTTGGCTGGCGTGTTTCAGAAAGAACACACACTTTCCAAATCGTACAAGAGCTGAAAACAGCCTTGAAAGAGGTGTGGGACGGTATCCCACATCGACTCATCGTTCGTTTATTGTACAGCACAAATGACTGATGCAATAATAATGACACATCTTACTGAGGTACTCATTTCTGCTTCATTCTGGTAAGAAGACTAATTTTCCATAGCTGTTTGGAAATTATCCTATAAACATCCTTTTTTTAATTTTTTATTTTATTATTTTTCGATATTTCGATATCTGAACTGTTTTGCATAATAATAAATGCATATTGTCTCTACTGCATATGTACTAAATTTAATTTCAACAATTAATGTCTATTACTAATTACTCTAAAAATTTAACTGTTCCTTAGCAATTGTCAAGCAGTGTAAAAGCGAAAAACATTAACTTATGAAATATGTTATTCAAGTCATCTGCGCTTTCTGAGTCACAATGAATGATCTTCAAACAAACTTCTACGAAAAAGAATATTTTTTTTCACTTTTCATTATACAATATTCATTTGTTCCTGTTTCCAAAGTAACAAGAACAGGAAATCTGGGTCACAAAATGCTCCTGCGCTTTTTTGGTTTCGTTTTATTCCTTTTTTTATTAAATAGTAGTTCAAGCACAAGAGAATTAATTATTCGAGCAGACGACTTTTACTATCAATGGCGTGAAGACACTTAACTAAATGACAATACGGGTTTGTGTTCTGGCAACAGTTTCTGCTATGAAAAATGAAGTGAAGTGGTTTGGGAAGAGGAAACTGTGTTAATGAGAAAAAAAGTTTGTTGTCATGGAGACCGCACGAATCTTATTGGTATCTAGTGCAGACTGAAACCTAGTATTCGCTATATTTGAAATTGAAAATGTGCATTAAATTTTAACGCCATGACGTCACGAAAAACCTCCATAGAATTGCTGTCATTACGAAGTTATTGGATCAAAAAATTGTAACTCGGACATTTTTTAATACAGCTGAACAGGGTTATAGTTGAAAATTCTGTTACTATCTGACACGCAAAAGTATTCAAAAAATAACGTTCATTGATTAAGTCTTGAACAGTAATTTATAATGAAGAAAATATTTCTTTGTTTATTTGTGCGAGTTCTGGTACAATTACGCTTTTCAGTAAAACTAATCAGTAAATTTTATATCAGAGCTATTTTTTTTAAATGATTGCTTCGTACCAATTATTCTTATTTAAAATATGGAAAGTTAAAATAAATAGCTCTGATTAGAATAGTTNCACAGAACAAAAAAAAGAAAGAAAAAAAAATATATATATATATACACCGAAGAGCCATTTCATTATGACCACCCTCCAAATATAACAATGGGCACACCCAGGTTTTCATGGCTCCTCGCCCAGGAACAATGTTTTCATGGGGCACATTAGGACTCATAATCCTCATAGAACAATCCCTGACGTCTGTAAGCTACTTGAACATAGTTGCAGACCAGGTTCACCCATTCATGGCAACAGTTTTTCCTGCGGGGGGTGTTTACCAACAGAATAATGCACCATGTCATAAGGATCGAATCGTCTCATGGATTGGTTCGAGGAACATTCCAGTGACTTTCAAGTCATGTCTTGTCCCCCAAATTTACCTGATCTTAATCCAATGGAGCATTTGTGGAATTACTTGGAAAACCAAATTCGTGCTGCCACGCTGCCCCCTCTAAATGTGAGGGAGTCGCAGGATTAGTTGGTACCAGATACCTCAGACTACCTATCAGCACCTTGTGGAATCAATGCCACGGCCGGTGATAGCAGTTTCGAGGGCTAAAGGTGGTCCTACATGTTATTAGCAGGGTGGACATAATGTAATAGCTCTTTGGTGTATATATATATATATAATGTTACATTAAGCATATATTGTATAATACTTATTAAGAGAAAAAAACTCGAAAATAGTTAAAATATGCTCTTTTTGCTATCGATATTTTTGCTCCAAGAAATAATGCTGAACAGAGTAAGATTTAACTATTAAAATAAATTAAATATTGAAATAATATAAAAATTTATTATAATTTTAATATTTTAACATTTAATATTAAAATATTTCTTCTTATTTTATGATACGTAAATAAACTAAGCATAAATGTGAGCATTTTTGTTGAGAATTACGCACATACTAAATAAGAAATAAATCTTTTCTTCAATTGCTTTCGAGATTAAATTAAGAGAACTGTCTTGGGAATTTTAGAACTAAGATAAAATTTCATGTTAAAAGCATAGCAATGGACTTGAAGTTTAATAAAGAGGAAATTTTATCTGAATTAAAATAAAATTCTATAAGTAATATTACGTTGGCGTGTAAATCAGATTAATAATTCCTAATTAGAATAATTGTATTTCATGTATACATTTGATCTAATTAAGTACGCACTTTAGTTAGAATTTGTCTTCGAAAATATGATCCGGTGGTTTGTTTGATGTAGAAAATTTACCACTATCACATCTTTAAACTTTTTATTTTATGCATCGAAGTATTCGAAGTAAATAGTAAAATTATAGTAATGTTTATTCTTCTAGTTATATATTTCAGGGATTTAAAATAAATTCATTTTATACATTAAATTAAAATATGTTAATTTTTTACAACTTATAATTTTAAATCAATGCCGTAATCATATTCCTTATCAGCAATCTTTTGCATCTATGGTGCTAGTTCTCAATGTTGAATCGATAGAAATCAGCCAGTTTTTAAGTAAAATGCTTGGAAATGGTATTTTGGATATTATTTATGAACCGTCTGTCATTAAATTCCGAATTTGATTCAATTTAATTTAACATTATCCCATTTTTGAATTTTTTTGTAATTTAGAAAGTGTTGAAAGATTAGAGCAAATAGAAATTCTACGGCGCAGTAACGACAGAGTACGGTGGGTGAGGCTAACACTCCCAATTCAGTTTAGTAATTTTTACCAGATTCAGTTTTCCTGATCAATTGAAGTCTGAAATATCAAAATTACTTCTTGGATCTAAATCCTTTAGAGTATGCCTAAATTGCCCTTGGCTGGCGTGTTTCAGAAAGAACACACACTTTCCAAATCGTACAAGAGCTGAAAACAGCCTTGAAAGAGGTGTGGGACGGTATCCCACATCGACTCATCGTTCGTTTATTGTACAGCACAAATGACTGATGCAATAATAATGACACATCTTACTGAGGTACTCATTTCTGCTTCATTCTGGTAAGAAGACTAATTTTCCATAGCTGTTTGGAAATTATCCTATAAACATCCTTTTTTTAATTTTTTATTTTATTATTTTTCGATATTTCGATATCTGAACTGTTTTGCATAATAATAAATGCATATTGTCTCTACTGCATATGTACTAAATTTAATTTCAACAATTAATGTCTATTACTAATTACTCTAAAAATTTAACTGTTCCTTAGCAATTGTCAAGCAGTGTAAAAGCGAAAAACATTAACTTATGAAATATGTTATTCAAGTCATCTGCGCTTTCTGAGTCACAATGAATGATCTTCAAACAAACTTCTACGAAAAAGAATATTTTTTTTCACTTTTCATTATACAATATTCATTTGTTCCTGTTTCCAAAGTAACAAGAACAGGAAATCTGGGTCACAAAATGCTCCTGCGCTTTTTTGGTTTCGTTTTATTCCTTTTTTTATTAAATAGTAGTTCAAGCACAAGAGAATTAATTATTCGAGCAGACGACTTTTACTATCAATGGCGTGAAGACACTTAACTAAATGACAATACGGGTTTGTGTTCTGGCAACAGTTTCTGCTATGAAAAATGAAGTGAAGTGGTTTGGGAAGAGGAAACTGTGTTAATGAGAAAAAAAGTTTGTTGTCATGGAGACCGCACGAATCTTATTGGTATCTAGTGCAGACTGAAACCTAGTATTCGCTATATTTGAAATTGAAAATGTGCATTAAATTTTAACGCCATGACGTCACGAAAAACCTCCATAGAATTGCTGTCATTACGAAGTTATTGGATCAAAAAATTGTAACTCGGACATTTTTTAATACAGCTGAACAGGGTTATAGTTGAAAATTCTGTTACTATCTGACACGCAAAAGTATTCAAAAAATAACGTTCATTGATTAAGTCTTGAACAGTAATTTATAATGAAGAAAATATTTCTTTGTTTATTTGTGCGAGTTCTGGTACAATTACGCTTTTCAGTAAAACTAATCAGTAAATTTTATATCAGAGCTATTTTTTTTAAATGATTGCTTCGTACCAATTATTCTTATTTAAAATATGGAAAGTTAAAATAAATAGCTCTGATTAGAATAGTTATGTTTCAACCAAATCACTTGCTGGTTAGTATTTTCTTCACTACAAGAAAAAAAACTGAGTTTAGTTAAAAGTTGAGTTTAGGCTGTCCATATTTATCCTACCGAATTTGTATTGGTCTTATTCGATTTTGCGTAAAAAATACTTATATCAGTTGTCTATATCAGTGACTCTCAACCTTTTTTTGGAAGGGCGGCACACTTTTAACGATTTCGAAATTTGACGGCACACAATGAAAAAAATTAGTTTAAAAGTTGTTTACTTACCTATANTATATATATATATATAGTACCATACAAGTATACTTTTGATTGATAAGAAACTATAGGAGAAGGCAGCAATTATGTTCATTCATGAAACGAAACAAGGGTTAGCATACAGAGATTAAAAACAATATTGAATTTGCATAAATTATACCCTGAATTCATATTAGTGTCATTCACAAAATTGTGTTAAAAAAATAAAAAGAAATGACATCAAGCACGTAACTCAATTTTACATAGAGTGCACAACGTGCAATCATGCTTTTTACGGAGTGGTCAATCATCTCCGTGTCTAGTGAGTTGGCAAATCTGTAAAAGTAGCTGGATGGATGGAATGAGCTCGCACATTTGGGCCAAGGGTGTCTTAAAGATTTTTAAGTAGTAGATAGTAGATAAGTAGTAAGATTCTGTAGATGTGCAGGTAAGAGTGATATCGAATTGAGATTCCTGTTCAGACTTTGAAGCTTCCACAGTGGAATAGGTGATGTTTGTTCATTTATCGTGGCTTTTTCCCATTACACGCTTGCAGGCTAAATCTAGACCAACAAGCTTGCAGGCCATCGAATGACAGGCCAAATCTAGTTCAAGAGGATAACGTTACCCCAATCAGGCGCAATCATACTCACACGTTTGCAATACCACATGACTCATAGATTAGACTGATGGAGGAATACAAACTCGTGGTATCCGGTATTCTTTTTCAACATGGGCTTGTATTCCTTTGGCAAACAGCAATTGCAGATATTGTTTTAGCAATGACCGCTGTGACCACAGAAGTCACACTGGAGGAAGTCAGTCTTTGATTCTGCTAGGTAATAACATCATTATATCAATCATCAACGGGGGACTTATCCCTTGGACGACAGACCTCCGGTCATCTGATAACGGTTTGGATGGCTAGATATTTTTTCCATAATCGATAAATAATGTAATGATCCACCGCGGAAGAATAAAACAAAATCTGCGATAGACTGCCCTGCTTTAACCAGCACATCCTAGAAGAGAGAATTGGCTCCTCGTGTATCAGTTTGTAGTCCGACGTAACGAATATAAACTGGGCAGTGGGGGATTATACGAAGGATATCACAGCGTCTAGGCAACTAAACTACGCAATTCTAAAGTTGCGTAGAAGAGTTAAAGGGTTTCTGCGAGTTACTACTTTTTTATAACCAGTGATGAGTTTTAAAATCTCTAATTACATTTAGATCCAAACTACAATTCATAATTTATTTTAACTTACAATTGCCTTTATGGAATTATTTGAAGTAAGATGCTAATGAAATAGAAATGGTAAGTTTTATAGGAAAATATTATATTTTTATTAACAATATATTGACTAAATTATGAAAAAAATCAAGTATTTATAAAATTTTCTACTAGTATTTTCAATTGCGCTTCTGACATTAAAATAACTAAATTTTTCTGTAAAGAAATATGTTTCCATAAAAACAATTTTAAACTTTTATAGCAGATCTTTTAAATTTTCTTTTCGAAGTAAATCATAATTTGACTTTTGGCATAATGTAAAAGCTTTCCGATTTTGGGACATTAAAAATAAATCAAGCATCATTTCATTATAAGGTGAAGAAATGGCGATCCTTTATATGATTGAATGATTTTATTTGGATCTACATTGTCTGTGAGGAAATTGAGTGCTGATTTTCTTATTTTAAGTTAGGCTTACTCTATACAAAATAAACACAAAATCCCCTAATAACTTTTTATCTAGTTTAAGCTGTAATCAGTGTATCTCAAAACTAGTTTACAGGTTGGTCACTCTATTATGCGTTGTTTTTCATATTTTTAAAATGATATTATTATCACTTTTTGCTTGTTTCTCTTTATCTTCGGACAAAACCATGATATTTAAAGTGATTTTGCATACAATTATGAACAGGTTTGTTAAAAGAAAATTACATGAAAAATACTTTTTAAGATTATTTTTGGTTTAATAGAACGAAAGTTCAAACATTTACGAATTGTAAAGAATAGAAATTGTTACATAACTTTAAACCATGCTGTTCTAAATGATAGTATCTAAAATTTTCATACAATCAGCGTAGTAATTTCGGAGTGAATAAATTTTTAAAAGTGGCATTTTTCAAATGTTTTTTTTTCAATAATTATTCGACAAATTCCGCAAAAATTCTGGAATTTGTTGTTTTCATAATTATCATGTTGATCATTATAATTCTCATGATTATTTCATTAATTTCATGATTATCACGAAAATTGAAAAACATATTTTATAACAAATAAATAAAATTAAATATACATATTCGTCTTAATTGAATTTAAGTAGCTCTTTTTATTACATTAATTAATTTACCAAAAAATAAAAAAAAATTAAGAATTTTTTTATTTATTATGGCCATGATTCAGAAACTGAGCTGATTGAAACAATTATTAAATTGAAGCAATTATCAAAAATGTTTTCAGTATCTTATTAGAAGCAATGGCAATGTGATAGAAATGCACGTTGTTATCCCATTTATAGAATCATTGTTTAGGAACTAAGCATTATTTGAAATGATAAGAAACATTATAAATTAATAGTTGTTTTTTTATACGGGTAAAAGTTTTTATATTTCTTTCTGTCACGTCAAATGCTTATAGTCTCAAGATCTGGCTTGAAGGTATTACTGATTTTTTTCAACATTTAATGGAATACCTTACCGTATTATGTCATGATACGTAATACATTATGTCATCATTAAGTAAGTTAATGTTAAATAATTATTGTTAAATAATTTATTAAATTAAATGTTATTAAATAATAATTTTTTAAATAACAGCTTATTATTATTAAATAATAACTTCATAGTATTCAGATACAGAAGTTTTAAATAAATATAAACAAAACAATTTAAATTTTACATTAATTTCAACATCACTATATAATTTTCAACATCAAATATTATCCGAAAAATCTCGGAATGGGTCATAATACTATAGAACATCAAATCAAATACTATAGGACACAATAGCAACATCAAATATTGTAGGAAACCTCGGTGATTCTTCTTTAATAAGGTCAGGGTCTAATCTCGTGACTGACAGACTATACAACTTTTTGTAATGAAAAACTAGTCTTTTCAAATAATCTAATACAAAAAGCCATTTATTTGTTTAATGTGAAAAATTGACTTGAAATGTGACTTGAAAATTTTATTTAATTATTGAGAATAACGTGTCCAAATTTTTTTAAAGCCAACTAGATTTCTTTTCCATAAGATCAGTATAGAATTGTTAAAACTCGCAGAAATTTTAGTACTTGTTCTAAATTATATATTATACAATATAATAGACCTCATTTTAACTTTTTAATTCTGACAGTCTTAAGGTATATAAAGTCAGTGATTGGACTAACAGCATCGACTAGTTTTTTCTTTCTAGAAAAAGGGTATTTTTTTATGTTAATTGATGAATCTTATTTAACTTTAAATAGGTTGTCAAATAAATAACGAATAGAACTTGGAAAACCGTTATAGTAAACAATGCTATTGTAGGTAGCAATTAACTGAGCGAGACAGATTGCGCTAATTAAGGTTCTAAGCAGTTTATTTTATGTGATAAAGCGAAAGGATGTTGTAGTTTGAAAAGAAATCAGCCCAAAAGAAAAATTACTCTAATGAACTTTGACAAAAGATAAATAGTTACCATGAATCACGTCTTATTCGTAAACTAATGCTTGACAGCTATTTTTAATGAATAAAATTTACAAAAAGACAAAACATGATTTGTTAGTTAGCGGTTCGTAAAGAGATCCGGAAGAAAATTTATGATGAATTAAAACAGAAGTAGAAAAAATCTTTATAGATCCATGGTCTCTTTTGGATAATTGTTAAATTCATACAGATTCATAGCATCTAAAAGAATGTTATGCGTGAAAAAGTACTCTAAATAAAGGATTGACTATTTTTAGATTGTCCACTCAATAACACAACGTCTGCTTATTGCTTCTGCTTTCATTGTTTTATTAGAGGCTTTACGAAGCATCATTTTTATAATTTTTTTCGTTTGTTTAATTTTGAATAAAAGTGTTGAAACAACTATGTTGAAATTGCAATTTATTTCGCTTGTTTTATTTGCGGTTTTATAATTTTTTTTCGTTTGTTTAATTTCGAATAAAAATATTGAAACAACTATGTTGAAATTATCAGTGTCTTTGCAAGAAACACTTTTAATATCAATTTATTCTTTGATAATTCCCTGAAAGTGCTTAACTTGTCAGTCGAAAGAACAGTCGTGGATCCATATTGAATAATATAATGAAGCTTACAAAGACATCTTGTATTTAACTTTTAGTTCAAGCGCTTGATAGGTCACGAGCATCGCCAAATTTATCGTTAAGCTTAAAGCTTAGCAATGATTTCTTTAAAAGAATAACACATTCTGTTACAGAATTGCAATTTCTCAGAACATCTGCTATTTCTTCTGTTTGACGAGCTTCAGAAACAAACATAAATGGTTTTTTGCCTCTAAACATTATGTCCATGCGTTGTAAACATTATGTCCATGGAAAAGTAAGCACACAACATTAATTTTACTTCGTTGCAACTGATTTTTTTCTTTATTTTATGCATAAAGTTTATATCATATATAACTGAAGGTGCATCAGTACAAGTTTAGTATCATAAGGTATGAAAGAAAAGATTGTTGATTTTTCTGAAACCCAAATGTAATTTGGTCCCTTGCTTCAAGCTCTCGTTTATACCTCTGTAAATAATTAAAGATACAATAAACGTAACACAGCAGTTCGGCTTCAAAAATGCTTGACACATCCTTCAAATCACTAGTGTGATCGAAAACTTCTAAGTTTGCCTTTAGAAGCTCCTGAGCTCTTGCATGCTCACTTATTTTGCACTTCCGATAAATGCGATTTTTGTTTACAGATAATACATAAATGGTCTCGATTAAATGCACCTCCTGCTTGGTAACTGTGGTTGACTGCACGTTTTATTGAAGACTTCCTAAGACTTTCCTGTATAATTGATTCAGAAGTGATCTTCCTCATATAAATTTTTTCACTTGCTCTGAAGCTTTAAAATAGACTTCTGATGATAGTACCGTTTGTAGGACGCATTATTCACACGATAGTAGAACGTTACTTCTTCACTTAATGAGGTCAAAGGCTTAGTCAGAGATTATTTTATCACTTTTGCAGGTACGTAATTTTTTTTTCTACTGTGTTTCGCACTTGCCACTATTATCGCTGTTAATACAAATAACGCATGTCTTATCATCTCATTTAAAGTCTGATGAAATTTCAGATATCATGTAACAAACACCTAATACGTATTTTATAACAACTATAAGTATTTCGACTTATTTTGAAAGAACATCAAAATTTTGCAATATTTTCTTTCTAATTTAGCCAACAAGAGACACATCTCTATATTACTATCAAATTATTGTATATGCATATATTTGAATTATTTTTTAGCAATGGTGATATTGATATTTTAAAATAAAATTTTTGAAACTAAAAAATAAATACTTAAGTAGAAATTTTACTACTGCTGGAAAAAAATGTGTTACCTATACCGGAAAAGTTGGCCACTATTTTATTATTTATAAAAAAATAAACCAAACAGAACAATATAAATCAATAAATAAAATAAAGAATAAATAAATAAATAAAAAATAAAAAAATAAAAAATAACGAAATAAAAATATAAATAAATACAAAAAATAATGCTTAAAAGTTATACATCATGAATATTTGCATACATTTTTTAATTCAATGGAAATATGTATGTAGTTAGCAGTAGTCAAATCAGTTAAGTATTAAGAAAGATATGGACAGTTTCGTTTTTAAGCGGCCGCCATAGTTGATGGCTGCATTGCTGAAAAAATGTACTAGGCGGCAGATGCCCACTCGCGTCATATTTACTTACTAGGGCAGTTATTAAAAAATCGATAATAAAAATCCTCCATACTCAAACTCTGTTACAGACATATACTCAGGTCTTGAACTATAACACCTTTTTATTTATTATATTTATGGCTGTATCATGCGTGAGCTTCTACAAACTTTTCTTACATATGTTGCTTATAAAGCAAGAACAAAGGACAAACCTATGTTTGACAGATCAAAACATAGGTTCATATTCTCAGTTTAAAAAAAACCTGAAGCGTCTCGACTGCATTCTCCGGCTAAAACTAGGTTTAAACTAATCCTTGGTATTTTGAGCCTCAAGTTAACTTCTATAATGCATGGTATCATTCGGATAATTAGCCTTGAAAAACTCCGCTGCAGCGCGTGTACCGGACAATTACATGCAAGACAAGTCCTTCTGACACTAAAAAGGATCAATTTTAACAGAAAATAAGGCAAATATTTTAAACCATAAGAAATACGAATAGGGAATGCTAGGAAAAGACCCTTAACTTTAAAAAACATCTCCGTACTGCATTTTAAGAATATACAAAATTCGTAGGCTCTATACAGAGCAAAGTGTATTGTCTTATAATGAGTTGTATTTATAACATATATAATGTAACTGCTAACCTTAACCAACTGAAATTAGCTAGATTTATTTTTGGTCGTTTAAAAATAAAAAAAGATTGTCATTCTTTGATCTTTAGTAGACAAAACTGGGTTATCACTACTTTCATTCAAATAAAAAATGTCTATGTTCCTTTTTCTGTACTATCCGTAGCATATATAAACCATATGATGCATTAAATTTTTATGCATTTATAATTTTTTCATAAATTAAATTAAAATGCTATCGAACTTTAGTCTCAAAGGTTAATGTAATTTGTTTAAAAGAATTCCAAGTTTACTTTCATTAACAATCACATTAAAATTTGTTTCATAAGCAGTAATAAAGAAGAGAATACACTGATAAACAATCAAATTTCTTTTATAAAAGTTATTAAAAAGTTCAAGAAAACAGATCGCAACAAAAGAATAGGTGGGCGATAAACACAAAATGAATTTTCGCCTCTCCGTTTGCAAAATGGCGGCTCGTCTCAAACAGCCGAACATAAAAGCTCGATTTTGTTTGAAGTTCTGTTTATGAATTCGTAAACGGTTCTCTTATTCCAAAGTAATAAAATTCGTCTATTGTTTTGGTTTAAATAATAAAGACTTGGCTGAATAGGAAAACTCGTTCCAAGTTTCTAATGAAAGAGAGGAAATATTGGTTTGAATACCGGTATTTTCTATGAAATATTTTCGAAGAATAGGTCCTTAAAAGAATGCATATTTGCATTTAAATGACAGCCAGAAAGCGTGCTAATCATTGGATATTATAATAAATTGGAAGGACGAATTAGATTCGCCAATTCTATGGAAGGCTTACTACAGCATTTCATGGAAATGCTGTATTTTTCTAGATAGAATTAGAGAATTATTTCAATAAAAAAAAAGCAATTTACATTTTTGCCACTTGCAAAAACCTTTGTGAAAAAGAAGTAAAACTAAATATTTTTAATATGCATGTAATAGTTATAGATGTATTTTCTCCAAAATTGTCTTATTGTGATTCTACCGAAATGTCTGAGAAGTTGTAAGGCCCAAGAAAGAAAACAAAATTCCAAAAAGGATTAACATTGAATTTAAAGTATCATAATAAAATTACCAAATTTTGTCACATTTACCAAATTTTACAATGTATTATAAAATTATATTCCATTGTTAATTTTACCAAAATCATTATTCAAAGCGCTTTGGAGAAATTTACCGATCTTTTAAGTGTTCCCATAAAGCTAGAAATACGGTTCATTTTTTTCCATATTCTAATAGGTTTGGCCATACTTTTTTCTCATCGTTCAAGTGAAATAACTTTCAATTGGAAGGTTTGATCTTCACAAACAAACAGTCAAAGAATTTTGTAAAACGTGGTATATGTTCCCGTATATTATCTGGAGAAGTTTCATGAATTGAATATCTGCAATTGACGTTTTAGTAAGTAAATCGTAGCATTCATTGTTTTAGAAGTCAAGTAGTTTCGACACACGCGTGACGTCACTTAGAGGTATCCAATTAAATTTGATTTAAAATCAAAAGTTTAAGAAGAATCACTTCACTTCTACTCGAGTTGCAAACTACCCAATTTATCTATTATTGTCTCACAGTTTTAATGAATTTGTGCATTGGTTATGCATTTATTCAAAACTCAAGCACACGTGCTCTATGAATATTAAAATACATTGCAGTCTAATTTTTTTAAACCTTAAAACAAAACTTTATGATGTTTTTAATAATCCAAACCTTAAGGTTACTTGTTAACAATTCAAGAAAAACTTGAAGATCAATTTCTATTTTACCTAAAGCAAGTGAACAATTGTATTTACTTAAGAAAATATCTATTGAAAACTTTTGTGTCTGTTTAAGTTGCGTAATTAAAAGACATTTTTGAGAAGTTTCTTTCTTGTACTTAAGTTGTCGTTTTCTTAAAAGACCAGTTCTCAGCCCTTGGGGCTGTCCCATGAGGATTTTGTAACATAGTTTTCGATAAAGCTGACGCAGACCTTAATTAACGGGTGTTAAATATTTGTTCCTTTAAGACGAGAAAAGAGTTAACGTACGGTTAATTTTATTTTTGATTTATTTTAGAACTTATTTTTTTTTAAACTCTGCCAGAAAAAGAAGTAATTCTTCAGGGTTTTCAGCTACGGAAGTTCTTCAATGTGATAAGGAACTTAACATATCTCTGTTGAGGGAATATTTTAGTTTATACCAGTTTATTCACTGTAAAAACTAAATCTCTGTTAAGTCAGAGGCGTTTAGAAACTCAGTTGTTGGAACTTCTGGGGTCCTTTTTTTCTGAAACTTAGTTTCAGTATTTTTTCATTCGCATTTTTTTTTTTTTTTTGAAAAAATCCTTGAAATAGTTTCTAATTGATTGTACGATTAGTTTCTGCAAGACTTGTTTCAATGTTGATGACGGAATTATGATTTTTGTGCTTACATGTTTTCATTAAAGTGACATTAGCTCCCTCAACGTTGGTCAACTTTCAACTGTAGGTTTTCTTGCATAGAAAAACAAGCTTTTTACAGTAATGGGAAAGTAGTGCATAGAATAAAATCTCAGAAAACATTTTTACTGGGGCTTAACCCATTGTGACACATGGGATACCGGTGACCCTTTTATATATTTATTTCTGACACTCTAATTGCAATCAAAAATATATTTAGTTTTTTTTGCTATTATATTAAATCAGTATAATTTATTTTAAAAAATCTGTTAGATTATCGAAATTATAGTTGTGCTAAAATACGAAATCCGAAACAAATAGTTTGAAAAAAATTTTTTTTATTCGCATTCAAAAATTTATCAGTAATTGATTTCGCAAATTAAAGAAATTTCAATGATGAATAAAAGATTTTCTTAGATGTAAATAACAGGCGAATAAGTGCGAGTTTGAAAAATTATTATTTGGAAATGAGATATTATTTGGAAGAGAATTTTTTTATTTAGAGTTATGATTCAGATTTTACCTTTAATGAGCTGAAAGACACCGGTGTTTCAAGCTGTATTTCATAGCAATAAATTATTAAAATGCTAGTTTATTTTTCACTTATTATGACCTAAATTATCATAAAATAATGAAAAAGTATGAAATATGTTTAATATATATTCTACGTCTAAGGATGTCTAAGGACGTCTAGAGTTGAGCATTAGTCCCTCCTCCTTATATTAACTCTTTGTTGTAAACTTTACTTCATGTTTTCCTTGTATTACTCAATAAGAAAGTAGAGGATTGCAAGGAAATTTTTGTACCATTTTTCTCATTTGCTCAAAGCTTGATGAGTTAAATAGAAATGTACCATTAATTTAGGCGTTTGAACTAGGAGAGTTTGGAGCATTATTAAACTCTCAAAAATATTGTTAGTATAAAAATTACATTTATTAAGTATATAATACTCTTTCATATAAATGTTCTAATTTCTCAGTCTTATAGTTACCGAGTTAAACATTTAGATTACTGAGTATGCAAAACTAATAAATTACTGCAAGTTAAGAGCTGAAAGTTAAAAATATCAGTAAAGCTAGTTTGAAGTTTTTTGAGACCAAGGAATTTGAATTTTAAAATATTTTGCTGTGAGGCAGATACTCAAAAAAAAAACTACTGATGGTGCTAAAAATGAAAAATGATATGGTGATAGTTTACTCCTTCTATTAAAAATTCTAATTTCTGATTGATGACCTAAAAATTAGTGTCTCTTAAAGATATTTTGCATATTAACTTATCCATCTTTGCACATACTCAATATCTCGAAAAAAATTATGACGATTGTTCTTGATGCAATTTAAGAAAATGGGAGGACAACATTGCTGATAATAAATAGTATATGAATATTAGTAGTATAGCATTAATTAAGTATACGCAGTAGTGGTAATTTATGAATATTTATCAATCTGATTAGATGCAGTTTTCTTATAAATGAATAAAAAAATTTTCGTCGTTAACTACTTCCGTTTATTTAATACTAGTCGCTTCCTGTGTTTTTTTATTCTGTTTTTAAGCATATCCTTCAATAAGGAAATTTCCAGAAAAAATAATTTTCTGTTAACATATTCCATCCTTAAACAATACCACAGAGATTCGTAATGCTGTATTATGCTTGAACTGATAGCTTTAAATCCATCCACTTTGATAATATTTTTAAAAGGATTCCACAAAGCAGAGAAGAGAATAGAAAAAATGAATATTTATAGCAATATAAATTCGTATTCTAAATTGATTTCTTTGTGTAAATTTATATATGGAGTTTATATGTGGAGAAAACATTATGGTTAAATTTCCATGTTGTATAGTAATGACATTTTTGGTTAAAAAAAAAGGATGAAAACAATACGGTATTTAAACCATTATTTTTGAAGTTTTCCCGTTCATATTGTAACAGTTAACCAGAAACTCTGGTTTTCAGAATTATAGCTTTTATTAACACACATTTTGCAAAAAATACAAAACTGAAAAGTAAATTTAACTGAAGAAATGGTTTTTATGCCATGCTCTAAGGTTTCGTGGTAAAATGACTAAATTTGCCAAATTTTATCACAGATTGTGAAATCATATTTCATTGTTCATTTCATCAACATATTTATCAACATATTTACTTCTTCGATAAAATATCCGAGCTCTTTGTTCTCCCCATAGAATCAGTAACACGGTAAATTTTGCCATACTCTCGTATTTTTATCTAACTCTTTTTATCAAAGTGCAATTAAAATAAAACCTTAATTCCGATTGTAATTTTTCTCTTGAGTATTTTAATTATTTAAATCTTTTTGAAAATTCAATTATTTCCAGCGTAAAATATTTTCCCGTGATCATCACAGTAACCAATTAAAATTTTATTTAATAAGAATAATAACAGCAACAACTTTTAGTAAATAAATTACAGCTTTCAAAATGAAGAATTACAGCTTTGGAATTGATGAATTGGTTAGACATCTGGAAAGCCTGAATTTTATATAAGATATCTTTATATCATAAATTTTTTTCTAGATATAGTAGGTAAATATTTTTTTTACCATAAGTAAGTGAAATGGGAGGGGGAATTTAATGATTTGAAATGTGATTGATTTTATTCATAGATGTGAAATTATTTCATAATTAGCAACAAATTATTAAGTGATCGATTAATATTTTGACGTGTTTTATACACATTTGAAAATATTTTTTTCGCTTCTCTTTGGTTTGAAGAAATTGAATCAATTGATTAAAATTCTAATATTTATCTGAAATGCAATTTTATTTCAATTATATTTGAATCGATGTTTAGGTCTGTTGCCTTCTTACCTCCCCCTTATTGTCACGTCATGATAGTATTAACTATCTTAACAATTAGTAAAAAATACCATCGTTTCTTCCGATTAGATTGGACTTTCAGCATAAATATGTGAATTGAAGCCAGATGGAAAGAGTTTAGAATAAATTTGATGTGTAGATTATGTTTCTCATAGGTGGCGCTCTGAGCGGTGTTGTATTAGTTGCATGAATCTGATCCATGTAACCCAGTGTTTCCCAAAGTTTAGTACGCGTACCCCCAGGGTTACGGGAAACGTTCTGCTGGGGTACGCGTTCTTATGCGAAATATCTTGCAAGAAACAAAAATTTCAAAAATTTTTACTTAAAAACAAAGCTAGCCATAAAAATTTGCGATTACGTATTTTCCAATTGGTTATTTTTTGAAGTTAACAGTTAATAACTAGCGGTGCCAACAGCTAGTTGTGATTTTTAACTTTTGTGCAATTTTTTTATGACAAAAAACACATTCATTTTTTTATTTGTGGTACACAGCGTTACGAAAAATTTAGAAAGGGTACACAAAAGTCAACTATAAGTTTGGGAAACACTGATGTATCCAATACTGCAACGCGCAGTGCGCTACCTATGAGAAACATGAATCATAAGCTGGTTGTTATCCAATTGAAGGGCTTTGTAAACAGAGTAATTTTCACGTGGAAACAATTTTCTTAAATTCCATTTATTTTTTCAAAGTAAAAGGAAATACCACGGTTTTTTTCCGTATGTAAAGCATGACGATAATTTATATTTTTGTCAAAAAAATATATATTTTAAAAAATGTAATAATGCCTGAAATATCTTTGTACCAAATGTTCATACACAAAATTAATTTCCTTCATATTCATTTAAAACAACGCAAAATTATAGTTTTTATTGCCCTGAAGATCATACCTAACAGAATATAGCTAAATAGCGTATATTATTGTAAGGATATCTTTAAAAATATATTACTGAAAATTAAAAATATAGTGCTTAAATACAAACAAATTTATTTTAAAATTATAATCAAAAGAAAAATATCTAAGCTTTTCTCTTTATTTTTTCTTTAAAAATTAATTTAGTTATTATTTTAAGTTACGATATTGTGTATCGCAATAAAAGAAAATAGCAAACTTTCTTATTCTGCTATGATTTCTTTAACGAGTAAGATTATCTAAATGTAGAAACGGCTTACACGTTTTTCAAAGATAATTTTTTTAATGAGTCCAAATTACTGAAATTAACAATACATACTAGGTTAAAAAATTCATTACGTCAACAGGAGTTACTAATATATGTGTGCTTTTTCAAAAAAAGTAACCATTAATGTTAGAAATAGAGACTTAGAGAGCTCAAAAAATTATTTCTATCTGAATATAAATGGTAATTTATATCAATCCCTTTTTCCAGATTTAATGAATAAACATTTACTTGCACAGTAATCATCTCTTTTATTTTTTTTTCTTATGGGAAATTGTATCCCTTGGCAATAATTTCTTTGATCAGATCAATAATCATCAAGATAAACGGTAGCTAAAATATTAGAAGTTGGAAAAAATCAGACCATTACATCAGCTGAAACCTATCGTTGTCCATTATATAAATGATGGTTGAATGCGAATTTTTTTATGATCTTCAAAAACGATTGAAACCACAGAGGAGGTTGTACATATATTATACAAAAAATGATTAAAATTAAGAAAAAAAATAGCAAACACTTATAAAAAAAACCTTTTATAAATAATCCTAAATGCGTGTCGTGAAAAAACAATGAAGAACGTCCACAGAATTTGATCCTGCGTGTTAAATTGCTTTATGTCACGGTTTTGTGCTCACACAGTAGCTGACTAAGCGTTTCACATTACGAACTGAACTGAAAAAAACCGACCAAAAAAATGGTCTTTTCTTAGAACTCAAAGTTGATAAAAAAGCCAGCAGTTTTTTTACTCAATTCAACCTAATTACAAGGATTTTCATTGCCTATTCATTAAGTCTGTAGAAAATGCTCCGTTCATAGAATAAAGAGCTGCTTGCTTAAAATAATGCTTGATGATTTTCAGTTAAGTCAATTCATTTAGTTTTTACTTTAGTAAACTTATTTGCGTGATGTGCTTCAGTTATTTTTAAATTATGATTTAGCTGAGTTGATTGATTTACAGATTTTTCTTATGATTATTAAACAAAATTAATGTGCTATTCAGCAATAACTATAATTTGTACAAATTACACTTTGCTGAATAATTAAAAAAAATAGTTTTGTCCTCAAGTATCAATTCTGAATTTGGTTATTAATTTTTCATTATTATTAGAGAAGATTGTTATAGATGAAAGTCTTTGTTTTCCTAGAATATTATTTCTAGGTCATTTTAGGTTGACTTCTGATCTATAATAAAGCAAAGTGATGTGAAGGGTTTGGGGTTCAAAGTTAAACAAAAAATATTTTAAGAAAAACCTAGAACTAATATTATATGATTTATTCTTTATAAGATTCGTTACTATTTTTTCTATCTAATTATCTTTATTAGATGCAATATTTCATTGAGTTTAAATCTTTAAATAAATGAGTGATTTAGTTTAAACTTGAAACAAAACATATTATCATAACAATCATCATTTTAGTGAATTACGTTTTTTATTTATTTTTGAAAAAACTAACGAAAATTCCCGATTAAACTGGTTATTTAATTTTTATTTTTCTATGGTTTGGATGAGTTTGATGTTCAACTCAGCAAGATATTATAACTTTTACTTTACGCAGACATAAAAAAAATAAAAATAACCAGATTACTTAACTAAAGCTATACATTCTGACTTCATAAAAATTGATGATAACATCACTTTTTTTCTGAGTTATATGATGTTTTCCATCAAAGAATGAAAACTTGTAACTAAAACAAAAACAATAAATATCTGTATCTGCATGAATAAAGCAGAATGCTAACATATGTATTTATGTATGTACCGTATACAAGTCCGCAATTCAAACCGATCCACAATAAATTTGGTTTAAATATCTTTAAAAGCATGGCCGACCTAACTTTCTACTTTAATACTTCCACTGAGTACCAGTTCGCACGCTAAATCCCAAAGAATGAGTTATCCCTAAGATTTGATCATTTTGTAGCTTGCACCTGTAAACAAGCAAAAATTTTATCGCACGTTTTTATGAATTTATTTTTGGTTATCACAAGTAAAATTGACGTTGATAATTTCATGACGTATGGTGATGTCGTCATCAAGTTACTTTTTGAAAAGGTAGATGAAACGACGTGTTTCTCTTATTGATACTTACGCTTTTAGAATGTGTCTCTATAAACTTAAATAATATAAACTCCACGAGAACTAATGAAACAAAAATTTAAGTTGTGCAATAAGACATGGGAAAATTGTAGTAAATTTTAAATATCATAAGTTATAGTTTAAATGATGTCGTCGGCCATCTGAGCCCAAGTCTGCGGGTTCGATCCCCGGCCCAGACACCGGATTTTCGGGATGCAGAAAATCCTCAGCGGCCATGCCGTATGATTATGCGGCAAGTAAAAGATCCCTGGAGTGCCTTATTGGCTCTTGGCATTTCCGGCAAAATTAAATTCCTAGTGCACTTTAGCATCCAAATAGAGTCTCGGTGCTGCCATCTAGTGTGGCAGAAACTAGACGTCCAAATTAACATGACCAATGGTATCTCACCCATTGTGGTGGTCCTGAAAGAGTGGATACCACCTCTGGAGAACGCGCTAGGTCTGCTCATCGGCAAGACCGATTGTGCAGCTCATTGGAAATAAAAAAAATAAAAAAAGTTTAAATGATGCTATATGTAGAGTTAATCTTTCGCTGTGTGAGTTGAAATTCTAACTTATATTTCAGTAAATCTAATAGTATGACGCCGCAAGGTAATATAAAAAAATTAAAAATGCAATTGTTCGTACTTATACATTTCGAAGGGTGATAAAAATCTTATTAAAACTGTAGCCACATTAAGCACCTATATTCGTATTATAGGATCTCATTACCACAGCACCGAATCCGGGCCACTGCACCATTCTTAGAGCTATGGTGACTCAGGGGATAGAGCATTCACCTTCCAATGAGGTGAACCGTGTTCGAATCCCAGCGATGACTGGTCGATACGAATTCCGCACCCAGCTCGCACCGATCACAGTGCTGACGTAAAATGCCTTCAGTGGTAGACGGATCACGGTCCCCTTGCAGTCGGGCTAACCATTGAAGGTTTTCGTGAATTTCCTCTTCCTGTACTTGATCCAGAAGTTCCCTTGTTTTCTGGATTGAGTGCAAAATTACAAGGCTACGGAGTTGAACATCCGTAGTCGTAAACTAAAATTGTGTCGACTGTTCAACGACGGTAATAAAATAAAATATCACTATTATTTAATACCACATTCGGTTAAGCAGAGCTGGCGACAATAGCATTTTGACAAGTTTTTGCTGCCTTCGAAATAAGTACCGATGTTATTTCTTTTAAATGATAATCGAAATATTAGTGTCGCTAATTGTTTTCGAAAATCACAAGTAATTAGTTTTGGCAACAAGTACAAGTACAAATGAAAAAATTGTGTTAAAAAGCTAAAAAAATCGAAAAAGGTACTTTTTCGCATACGAAAGACCTTCAAGAATTTTCATGCTATTATTGATGTCAATGATACAATATTAATTTTGTTAAAATGTAATACTTTTTTGTCAATTTGCGTTTTTTAATATGTACTAAATATACAGATTTGGAACAAAAATAAGTACTGAAGGTACTGTGTAAATATATTTTTTATGGTCCCAAAAGGAGGAAGTACCAGAAGAAATTGTTGATTAAGGTATTTTGTGACTAGGACATTATGTCAAATGATACTGAATATATTTAATCTTCATTTTTATGACATAAACTTCAAAGAACGTGCTTTTCTTAATCAAGAAGCGTAACAACACCGGGAAAGGCAATAAATAATAGTAAAAAATAGTTAAGCTATTAATTAGTTGTATCGGTATTTGTCTTTCAATTATGTGTATCATTTCCTAATGTTAAACACTGCCTATTTATTGTTTTTTTATTTTTTTTACAATCCGTAAGCTAGTTATAAAATGAATCAAACGTAGTTAAGTTAAATAATAATTATTTTATGAAATTCTATTGAGTTCTGATGACTTTCTATTTAAATCTGGTATACCGAACGCCAAGTCCAACGAAAACATAATTTCTGCCAAACATTATATTTCTTTTAAGACCCACAAAACTAGTTGACTAGTTTCTGCCAAACGTAATATAAACATCATTAAACTTCACACATTTTTCAATCGATTAAATGCCAATGCACAGTTTATTTTCATGGTGTTTTCATTTATCGTTTTTTTCCACACGTGCGTATTATAGATCAAAATTATGCCAGTGCTCGTCTAAACTTCAAGATAAATGGACTTTAATTCCAAGTATATATTGCTTCCTTGAGTTGACACATTAGCCTTGAGGCTAATTCCCACAAATGTCGAATCAAACCAGAAAGTGATTTGCATCTTCAATAAGGGAGACTCGCTTCATTCGTCAAATCAAAAGCGTTCTAAGTATAGTATTTAGAATCTCGATCATATTACCTGCGTCCTCGGGGGACATAATAATGTATGTTTTATATTTACTCATTGCTTATCAATCAAAATCAATCAAGATTTTTCAACTAGTTTAATAAAATACGTAATTTTGAAAAAAAAAATATTTAAAATTAAAATTATTACGTAGATGTTTTTTTTTTCAAATTTTTTAAAAGGTATTAAACAAAAGTCAATGTTATTATAAATTAACCATTATTTTAACCTGCATTCAGAAAAAAGATTCTGGTAAAATTACGGAACTATATGGTAATAATATTTTTAATTAAATAAAAACTATAATTCTGGTTGATAAAAGCAAAATATAGAGTATTTGAGCCAACCATGCGGAAATTTTAAGCGGCTTAATGGAAATTCAGGTCTTCAAAATCATAGGACTTATTATTACATATTTAGTAAAAAATACGTGAGGAAAATTCCTTATTTTACCACATTTACCAAACTTTAATGCGTAGCATAAAACAATATTTCATTGTAAATTTCATCAATATCATTACAATAGCGTTTCGGTAAAAATTACTGAGTTCTTTTGTGTTCCCATGAAGCCAGAAAAACTGTATATTTAACTTATATTTTGGAAGTTACAAGCATGTTTTATCATTCAGTGCGATTTATGTTTTAACAAAAAATTCTCTTTATGCATTTTTCACAAAGAATATGTTTTGTATTTTTGGAGTTTTCATTAATTTATTTTAAAATATTTTTTCAAACTGCGATAATTTTCTTACGTTTCTGCTTTTAATTACCTAAACAGTAAAAATTTTAAGCTATAAAATTAAAAAGAAAATTTTCTAAACATTTTTTGTAATGTAATTAGATAGTATATGCAATAATATAATAAAATTGAAATGAATTTCGAAATTTTTACAAATTAAAAATGGATCTAAATTATTTATAATTTGAGGAGAAAAAAGATTAATTTTTAGGATTCTAAAAATAAGGACTTAAAAATTATCCATTATCTTCATTTAAAAAATAACAAAAGCATACATTATTTTATTTTTAAAAATTTTAACAATATAATTGGAAAAAGAGACTATTTATTACAAAACTGATCTCTCATTAAATTGCAATTTGTTTAGGAAAAAGGGTTTTTTTCTAAATAATTCATGCAACTAAAATTATAACCGAAGAAAAATTTTATTACAACTATTATTTAGATAATTTCCTTCAAAGTTTTGAACAGTGTTAATATTCATTTTTCATAGATTGCGTTGTTTTATTAAATCAAATAAAAGTCTCGCAGACACTTTTTTGAAAGATGATAATAATTCTAAGAAAAAAAAAGCCAAAACTATTGTTTTAATTAAGTAAATCCCTCATTTCAACAAATAGCAATATATTTCACATTTATTTCTATGCATTTAAATATTCATTGTTCACTAGAATTTACATATTATACATTGTTACAGATTATATTGTTTTATTTATTATAGTGTTAGTAAAGAAAATGTTTCTCTTATGTAGAATTGCTAAAAGAAATTAAAACTAAATGAAAGCTTATAATACCCGTTATTTGTACGCCTATATTACTACAACTTCTAAAAAATGACAAAAGTGATCTAAGTTTATAATGAAACGAGGAAAAGGTACGTTTGAAAAATGTAAAAATTATGAATCATATAGATAAAATTACTTTTTTATGCATCGTTTATTTGAGTAATACATATTTCTACATTGCGTTACAATAGCAATCACTTGCTGACATATTTTTTTTTGTAAAGTTCAAAAAATGAGATCGTACTTCAGTTAATTCATATAATTAATAATTTAATAATAATTTACATTTTTTTAAGTAATCAATTGGTTTCACTTTAAAAAAAACTTTTATATCATTTTAGAAAGCGTTATTTAATGACGGTATTATTTAGCTAGCGAAATAGTGCTCTTAAAATTAAGTATGTTATTATTGTTAAAAACAAATTTATTTTTTCTGTGATTCATTCAAATGCTTCGCTCGTTTCATATGAGCTTCCCTCGTTTGTAAGAGTAATGTTTGTAATAATCGAATAAATTTGAGTTATTATTTCCAAATGTGCGAACGTTACAAGTTATGGAATCACAATAATTTCGTGATCAGCTATATAAAAACATCTAATAATCAATTAACAATCATCCTTCCCCTGATAGATCTTTATATCTTGCATTTAAGGGCATTGTGTCATTAAACCACACATTCAGTTACAAAACTAGTTCCAGATTTATTTTTAGCTTGCAGGCAAAATAAATCAAACTTTAAAAAAAATGCAAACCAATTTTAGTTAAAATAAAATGAATGCTATCTTGTTTATGCCTTTATTCATATTTTTCCATCTCACAAAGCTCGAATTAATGACCAATAGATTTTTTTTTAATTTGTGAGAATGTGAATAAATTTTATTAGTTGACAGGATGCGTTAAATTTTGGAAGGTATCCTCCCTTTCAGTTTATTTCTAGAGCAGTATATGAAATATAAAAATATTTTTATGTTAAGGCTTTTAATTTCTCGAGTATTAGAATGTTTTAAACTTTATTTATTTTAGCTTATGTTAAGTTATTTTTTATTTTATTTTTTAAAATGTTTTTAAGTTGACTTATATCAATAAGCTATGAATAAATTAAACCAAGAATATTCTCTTCATTTAAATTTACGGTTACACATTTTTTCGTTTATCTATTTGTAAATTTCAAAATAATGACGTTTCATTTTAACCAATTAATGTTTTCTTGGCGATATTTTTTTGTTAATAAATAATGGAATAAGCAATATAGAAAAAGTAGAAATGAAAGATTAAAAATGAATGTATGCATATTTGTTTATTTACAATTTATTTGTTCATTAATAGGTTTGTTTATTAATGATTTGCATATTTGTTTACATGCATAGACAAATTATTCTATGTTTATGCCAAGGATGCTTAATAATTAACGAAAGAGAGGTATACGTTTCATTATTGGAGACCAACCAAAAATAAGTGAGCAACTAATTGTTTTGTTTAATAACGTTGCAACCACCTCTATTTTTTACAAAGTGCTTACCATGATGTTTTTATTTTTCATTTCCTTACTTTTATGGTTTTTAAGACATTTTGAAAGTTTACGTTAAATTAATGAGTGGCGTCTGCCATGGCTGATATTTATAATTGTATATATAGGAAAATTCTATGTTCAATCATTTGTTTCAATAGTAATTTCCCAGCAGCTTTGAAATGTATATAAATTGATGAAACGTTTATGCACCAAAGGATTATGTGGCATATGTTTTGGACTTATTTTTAACAATAGTGTCAAAATGTATACAAAGCTAGTCTAAAATACAATAGCATCCAATGAGAGAGCGAAGCTAGTGCGAAACAATCTTTAGAAAGTAGCTAGGCAATTCCTCAGCAAGGCGAGCACAGCGAGTTGAGGTGGGACCTTGCAGTTACTCACATGGTTCAAATTAGCACATTCTAAGTGATTATGAATACTTAAGGTACTGCTCCTAAATTTTTATCTCTTCAAATTTGCTATCACAGAACAAGATTCCAACCCGACAGATTCTAAACTAACAGCATCCACATGGCTTGATATTTCTCAGATAAGATAAACAATGAAAACATAAATGAGAGTTCTCGATTTGATGCAAAAAGCTATCAAATTGTGTTTGTAAACTTAGTATTAATATTTGACAACTTGTTTCGTTAAATAATTTGAATAAATTATCTTAGTAATTTGGCTAAATATATTCGTATCATTTGATTAACCTCTGATGCAGCTATGAAGCAGTCCCATTAAGCATTTTACATATGCCGGGCACATAAAACATTAATCAATATCTTGGTGTACAGCCGATTTCAAGGTCCCTTGTACTTAAATAACAAAAATTGCACAGAAACTTTGTTCCAGATTTATAATGTCCTTCATTACGTGCTTATCACGCAAAGATTTGCAATTTACACTTTGTATTCAAACGCCAAAAACTTTAGAAGTGTAATGAACTTGATTTTTATCCCGGCAATTAACCGGGTCCGTCGAATTTCAAGGTTACACCACCAGCTCTAGATATCAACTGAACTTCGTCCAGATATCCCATGGAACCGGTTGCCCAATAGAAACCTGGGGCCAAAGTCAATCAAAATAAAATACTTTTTTTTTAAATCCCTGAGGCTGTTTCCCATAGATTTTGCTGTCTGTCCTTGTGAAAGGGAAACCCATGTGAGACAGAGCCTGAATTAAATGATAATTACTTTTAACGGAGAATTATGAATGTTTTGAATCAGCATTGTTCACCAATTACTAATTACTCTTCTATTAAGCGTGTTTGTGGGAAAACTGGGTGATAGACACGCATACTATTATGTAGGTGCAGTTATTTTATTCTGAATTATTTACTTCTTAATGAATTGTTTTGATCTTTGGGAACAAATGTATAATTTTTTAAAAGGGTTCAGCTGAGATCATGAGAATACTCACCTTGAACTGAAATGAAAATAAACACTTGGTTATTAAATTTTTTCTGTTTAATTAAAATAGCATCTGTTTAATTATCTTAGCAGATATTTTAAATAATGTCGCATACAGAAAATAAAGATATATTTTTGTTGTAATTCAAAATATATACTGCGTTAAAAAAATTGGTAAAAAGTATCGTCACTCAGGGTGTCGGCATTTTTACCCGCAAAATCCATTTTTCCCGGAACATGTTACGGAATAAAATCTGATATACTGTATTTTTTTACAGTAATAATTACTGTAAAATCACCGAATCATGTAATTAAATAAATATCACTGTAAGTTATTGTATTTTACGGTAAAAATAGTTTTTACGGTAAAATGGATTTTACGAATAATGTACTCACAGTAATGGTACTTTATACCGTAATTTGAGCCGGAATTTTTTACAATGTACCGATAAATGGGTATTATGTTTCATCCCAGTTCATTTCAAAATAGTAAACTTTTATATGATTTTTCTCAAGTACTGAAACAGTCAAAATCTTCTAAAATAACGAAATACAGAAAATCAATCATAATTTGCTTCTGCATTTTATAGTAACTATTTAGAAATAAATAAAAATGGTTGATGATTTCGACTTAGTTGTGAAAACCCATTTGAATTTTACTGTAATTTTTTATCGCTTTGCCGCAGATACGACATCAGGAAACTTTTATATATTTTTCTCAAGCTCTAGTTACAATCAAAAACATTTTAGTACTTTTTCATTATAAAAGAACAGTCTGATAGTCGCTAAAAAAATCTGTTAGATTATCAAAATTATGTTTGTACTAACATATAAAATCCAAAAAAAGTCATTAAAAATATTTACTGAAAAATTCATCAGTAGTTGATTTTTCAAATTTAACATATTTTAAAAATTAATAGCTGTAACTGCAAATAAGTGTACACTTGAAAAATTATTGTTTAGAAGTGAATTATTGTTTAGAAGTGAATTATTGTTTAGAAGTGAAAATTATTGTTCAGAAGTTTGGAAGATTTTACACTTACCGCATAAAAAAAACAAAGGTGTTTCAAGCCATATTTTTAATCAAAAATTATTAAAATGCTAAATATAATATTTTTTTCGTATTTGATTTAAATTATTACAAAATAATGAAAAAGTATGAAAAAAATCTGTGTCAAGGGATTGATGTTCTTCGTCCTCACAAGCTTCTCATTAAAGCTTTAATGTACATGAACTGAAACAATTGTGATTTTTCTCTTAAAATGCTGAATGTATTGTCAAAACTTAAAATTTACAACTTCTGTAACAAAGAAAATTAATCTTAACTTGCTTTTAATTATTAAGAGACTATTTTAGACATAAAAGAAAGTTTTGAAGATTTTAACTAAAGATTTGAAAATTATTTTTTTATAATAATTATAATTTTCCCCGGCCACATTTTCTCCATTTAAGTTTTAATTTAAAACTATTTTTACGATAAATAAATACATTAAAACTTAAAATTAAGCTGATAAATGTTTTTTTTTAAAGTAAATAATTCAAAGACCTAAGAACAACGAATGGGAATTTCTAGAACAAGTAATTACTTAAGTAAATTTAATTTTTTCTCAATTTCGTTTACAATCTACAATTTCCTTGTACCTCAGGCTGTAAGAACAAAAAAAAATTGACAAAAATCTATCATAAATTACTTTGCAACTCCAGAATGTTAATGTTTCTGGTTCTCCACAAGTATTATTTCCATTACAGTAAGAAAAGTTGTTCCAAAAAATGTGAAAAAAAAATAATAATATTCCCCCAAGATGAGAAATTTTTTGGCGGAAGAAATTCGGTATTACACTTGAATACGAAATACATTAACTCTGCAAATGTGTAATATGGGTGAAGTTGGGAGAATAAAAAGAATCGCCAAAATTAAGTTAAGAACTTTTCTTAAGCACGTAATTAATTGAAGTGACAAAAATTTATGCATCTCAGTTGGAGTTACTTCCTTTTGGCCGGTTATTAATTTTCTTTTCGTTTATTTTTCCCTATCACATCTTTAGGAATTCTCTTTTCCGATGTCGAAAGCTAATTTATTTTGGTATGATTATTAATCTAAAGAAAGAATCTTGAATGATTAAAAAGGGAAGAGTGGGGACCTTTTTACATCCATTTGTTAATTTAAAATCTCTCTATTTCGTGAAGTTAATCAATGAAAAACAGAAGTTTGTAACGAAATAAATTAACGGTACTATTTACTTTTGATTTCGAAAATAGAAAATTTAAAATTATTTAAACAAAAAAGTTTTGCTTTAACTTTTCAACTTATAATTAAGATTTTTTATGAAAGTGTTTTTTTTAAAAAAATAATGGTTTTGAACTTTCTATAATTAGATTTAAATAAGATTTTCGAGCGTGTATAAAATAAAATTACTTTAACATATATGAGACACTGTTATAGTAATTATCCTACCAAGAGAATCCCTTTTTTAAATTATTTATTAATGTTTTGATTATATTTTATTTATTTTGTTATGTTTTAATAAATTCGAAATATTTTTGCTGCTATGGAAAACACAACATTAACATTTCATTTCAATATTTGAAACTTTTAATTCCATTAGTACATTTTAATGCTGATGTATGCTACTTAGTTCACATTTCTAAAATATGCTCTATTTTGTGCTTTAATTGTGTGATTTGTTTATAAATATCATTAATAAATATAGCGATTGCTATATTTATATATCACAAGCGTTTGAAATATTGTATTTAAATTTGTGCTTTTTTATTTCATAATTAATGAGAGAATATATATAATTTTTTATTATGAAATTGCTAACTGAATAGCAGTTCTTTCTGTGGGTTAAGAAACGGAACTAATAATTCAAGCGGAAATTTGGAATGAATCAACGCTTCAAAATTTTGAACGAAAACAAAAAGTATATGAAATAATTAATATATGAAACTAATACATTTCCAAATTGACTTTTATTTATTTTTTATTTCTTTATCATTTTGAGAACAAAGATGACTAAGCAAAATATTTTTTTATAAGTTCTACCCATGAAAATAAATTATATTTAGTAACATTTGGCATGGACTACAGCTCGTGGCCAACCCAAGATAGTTTAAGTTCACCTCAAGCAATTTTATCTGGTACATATTTCTTTCAATAGGACGTGAAAACAGCAGTACTAGTATGAAATACTTATATTTTAATATTTATTTCTTACTAAAATAGCACATACCACCCTAATACTTGTAGTACCTATTACCAGAATTAATCCCTCATCATTGGCGTCAATAATAGTTGGTGATTTTTTACCGTTACTGGAATATTTTTCCATAAATCTTTCTCTTTAGTGCATAACTTTTTTTTTTCATTTACAGTTTATTTTAAGCTATTTAGTATTACAGAAAGATGTCACCAAAGTTTAACTATATATACATAAAAATGTATACGTTATTTCAGATAACAGGAATTAACATTTTTTTGTTTAGATTTATAGCCTACGTTATTCCTTGAGCTTACATGACACGGCGAATAATAATAATTTTATAGAGTGTTTTATGAACTCCGTTTTTGATTAAATAGAGCTGTAAACTAGCTAACATCGATGATGTTATGTAATATGTGAAAAATGCTCCTTGCACCAGCTGTCTGAATTCAAGATAGGTATATATATACAGTTTCAAGAAACGCCCTCACGCACTCTTTATTTTATTATTAAAAACATAAACATATGGGGTGAGTCTGTGGTTTAGTTTCAATTAGAAACAATAGTTTTATCCATACTTTTTATTATAAATACAGATCTTTTTTATCTATTTACGTTTATTATTAGGACATTTCATGCAAGTATATATATATTTACAAATTATTTTTTAATAAGCATGCTAATTAGGGATATAATAGGGATAAAATTTCCCTATGACTCATATGCTTATTCAAATATTGTAATATTCAAATTACACACTCATGACACAATTTCGTTGTAATTTAGCTTATTTTTACGAATTTCTCTAGTTTAGAAATTAAAATTTTTAATGTAAGAACTTTGAAAATGCATAATATTTTCAAAAAATTTCAATATTTTAAAATATTAAAAATAATTAATTGATTTTACAGAATATGAACTACATTCGTACAAAGACTTTTCAATATTTATATTTTCAGGAAACTTATTCATGACAAATTCATATAAAGTAATTTTAATATTATACATTACAGCTATAAAAAGTATATAATAAAAAATTAAATTTTTTTTCTTTAGATTTAACCATTAAGGAGTGACCCAAACTGCAGTAGATGTTATTTTTTCTACCATTCGAAGAAACATTTATTACAGTTAATTAAAATTTTACCTTCAATAAAATAACTATTATTTAATGATCGATAGTATATTTAACACTTTTTCAAGAAATTTAGAAGTATCTTTTATTAAATATTTCAATAAATTTGTCTCACTTAATCTAACAGCATAAAGAATGACAGGAAAATGATAATTGAACTTTCAGCACTGATTATTGGCATTATTATTTTACCACCTGCAAGCAAAAAACCGTTCAATGTAAATAAAAATCTAATCTGTTAATTCCTAGTGTATGATTCTTGTATTAGAAAAAAAAATTGTTCTGAAAAATTAAAAACTTGAGAATTACAATTATGTAGAAATCAGAGCATTAAAGCAATCTCAGGCTTTCTTGCTTGCTTTTTATCATGCATTTCTTTAAAAATTTTGCACCGGCTAGCAGTGTGGCTAATGCTGTTTTATTAAGGATGATTAAAGCCTATATATGTGTGGAAGAAGTATAAAAAGAGGAATTATGCAAAAATAAAAGGACGGACTATAAGAAAAAAATTAGCATTGGTAATGTCTTTGCGTTAGGTTTACAATCATTGCGTTAAATTTACATTATTTGAGGGTTTGTGATAAAGAGAAGGAAGAGAAAAGATTTATAAATGACAAAAAATAAGAATCTGTTAATAAAAGAGATTAAACTTACTTATTTTACTGTGTCAATTAATATCTAATTCTCCATGCATTGAATTGTTTTGTAATAAATCATCCTTTACATTAAAAGCTTTCTTGTCATTCAAACATAAAGAATCATTTTATTTTATTATAATCGCTCTTTAAACTGAAAATAATATTCTGTGGTTTTATTAATGTTATTAAAATTTCGAAACTAATACCTAAACTGATGACATATTCCTATATTCCTAGGCCTCGAAATATTTCTTATTTAATTTGGTTTGATAAAAGAATTTTACTGCATAAAAAAACTTTAATTTCTATTTATTATATTAAAAAAGAACAAAAAAAATTAGGAAAGTTTTCATATGAAAACTCTAAAAGTAGACTATATTTTATTCCATTTTCCAATTAAAGAAATACTTCACACGGTTTTTTGTTCTTCTATTAACTTCTTCATAATTAACCGAAAATATATCAAATTTCCATTCACAATAAAATTAATTTCCACAGGCTAGTGTATTTCCATTTATTCTTGTGAATCTAAATCTAATTTCAAATTTAGGAAATCCATTACAGTTCGAAAATGTATTTTTTACTTAATTAATCCTTTAGCACCAACAAAATCACTAGATGGCGTTAGTAGTCTCCCAGATTTCTGACTTTTCCCTTCAGGGAAAAAGCATTAAACATGCTAAACGATTCTCTTCTTACTTGCTTTCTGTGCTTTTCTTCATGAAAAGATGAAATTCTAACCAAAAAGAATTATGATTGATCTTAAATATAATGAGTACATTACTCGATTTATTTATGTAATATAATAAAATAAAAGAATGGAAATATATTATTGCTTTACACACTATATGTTTTTTTGTTCCATTTAGCCTCGAGAGAGAGACGAGTTCTATATTTTGATGAATAAATTAGTTCCTCACCGTAACAATGCAATTTCTCTAAGAATCACTGTTTGATTTATTTGCTTTGACTAGCTCGGGGCAAAAATTATTTATTTAAGAATATTTGGCGATGAGTTTTTTTGTTTTCCATAGCCACTGTTTTCATATAATTAATATTTTTGGTGTTAGTTGAATAGAAAAGTTAAACAAAATATATCATGTTCAGCTTTTTTGAAGTAAACAAAAATATATCAAATGTACTACTATTAATTTCATAGAATAAATTCGTTGATGAGATTGAGAGTCCAAATCAATAGAAAATCTCGCTTTTTTTTAAAAATTTGCTATTCTCTTTTTGATTCTGGATATTAAAGATATTAAAATTTCTAAAGCAATTTTCATTGGATAGATAAAAAATGTTTATTTTACATTATAGATTAAATCAATTATAGATTCTTTCATTTATTTTTGAATATGAGTGGAAAAAATTTTTTAGAAGGAGAAATTCTCGTTTCTTGATATTTTGGTGAATTAAAATTGATTCTTGAAAAATTAAGTTTATATTTTAATAAATTAGACAAAATTATCATTCTTAGCTATGCTATCAGAAAAAAATATATGATTTTTATTCGTGAATTTTTTGTCCAAATTCTCAAGGGAATCGGAAAATTCGCCAGTTTATTCTGAATTTTTTTTTTTTTTTTTTTACTTTCAGTTTAGTTGAACATAAAAAGTTATATAACTTTTAGATGAATTAATCATAGTGAAGTGATTGTGTTTTGAGGAATAAAAATAAATTTTCTATTTTGTTCGATTTTTGCCAGATTTGAATAACATTGGTCAGCTTCATTTAGCAAATATTTTCAGCATACGTGCTTAATACTGGTAGAAACTTATAAATGCTTAATAGAAAAGTGCACTTAAGGTAATGGCTGCTCATATTCAATTGCAGATGTGCTAAGATTAGTTATATTTTCTTATTACCACGAGAATTAAAATAAATGAAGAAGTCATAATCTAGCAAAGGGGCGATTCCATGGTTTTGAATTGTACATGACGTATAATAATTAATATTTTCACAATCGCACATGACGTATAATATTAATATGACGTATAGTATTAATATTTTCCCAAAATATAGTTCATAAAAAAAATATGTGCTGTAATATCGTAGTATCAACTGTGAATACACACACAAAATTTTATTCATATCTGTAATAAAAAATTTTTTTAAAAAAATAAGTTAAGTTGAAATTGCATATGGATTCGCTGATGCACAACCTCTCTCAAAAATCCCTTTTAAGAATAAAAATATCTTGTAAACATAAATTATTTCTAAAATAAAACGTAAATTTGGAAATTGACATTATTATCGTTTATTGCACTTTTTTTTACTTACTGTCCGAGTTATATTTTTCATTCCTTACATCTTTTCATATCTACCTGTATGAAATGTATTATTCTTTAGAATTTAACTTCAATTTTCCTTAGATGGCCATTTCACCTTGACATGAAGGAGAAATAGTCACTTCTAAGTTTAGTTTCAAACATTTTTTTCATATTTTGTTCTCAGCATTCCATTTTTTTGCCAAAAATATGTCGAATAAATTCATGAAAATTAAAAATATGCACAAACATTTCTTGTATCTCTATTCTTAATATTCTTTATTTCTATTTAAAAAAGAACTACAACCGATTATGCTAGAATCACTTTAATTGGTTCTGAAATTTCTGAAAACTTATCTATTTTTCTCTCAGAAAAACAGAAAATGAATCGGTTTTATAAATACCCAATTACCAGCTTTGTCAGGTTTATTTACTTAGTTTATTTTTTGGAGCAGCAATTCATTTTTGCAGGAGCAATCTTTTGGAGATTATTTTTTGAAAATGAATTCATAAAAGTTTGGGAGTAATAATGGTCAAACTAAGATTTTATCATCTTATTTACTGATAAGAAATTACAAATGTAATTTATTACATCATATAAAGCTGTTTCCAAAATCAATTTGATTACAGTGAAAATAATTATGAACATTAATTAATTTTCCCCTTTTGAAAGTAATTCTGAGTACATAATTCTCCAGAAAATAGGCGTCTTTCATTTCAATCAAATTTTAAATTAATTTTAAAATATGTAACGACGATTAATGAATTATCTAATTTAAGCTTAATGCTCGTCATTTTTTCCTGAATTCCCGTTCGTAATTTATTTCATTTCCCATCGTTTCCTTAATTACTCATGATTGAAGTAAGATTCTGTCAAATAGAAAATAAATTAAAATGAATATTGAAATTCTCTGAATTGACAGATTTACACTTCCTTTTAATTTAAAAGCTGATTCAATTTTCATTAATTCCCGTAAAGGAACTTGTCACTTCGATTTTAAAATAAAGCGGTGACTGTTCGTAAAGCTCTAGGGGAATAGGACTCTAGGTGATTTCATTTATTTATCGTCACTGTCGTATACTCTAGAGATGTATCTTGCATCAGTACAAACAGAATAAGGCATTTTATTGTCAGGAAAATAATTTAATTCGAAAGATTTGGGAAATAGCAACTGGCAATAAATATAGACTTGACAGAAGTAAATAATATCCCGCGAAACAATCTAAATAAGGATCAAGAATTCATTTTAAATTTAGAATGATTTTATTGCGAGGAATTAAATCTTCGTTTGGGAGTTAGATTAGATTATTTAGCGAAAAAATTTCAAAGATATAATTGGAATCGTAGTTTGAGGGAAAGTTAACATTTTGCTCATTTGCCTGGAAATTAATAATTACTTATTATTTTGTAGTAACTTAAACGTATTATTTATAGTAATAGGGCAACAGAATACTGAAAAAATTCAAATAATAAATTTGAAAAAATTTCCAAGAAGTAATCATAGTTTGATTAAAAATTAGTACATTCTTTGTTTGTCTGGAATATTTTTTAGCTACTTTTTTGTAACGAAAACGCATTGGTTGCAGTATTGGCGCAACAAAATGTATAACAAATTTACATGATTAAATTAAGCTTCAAAAAATTACTGAGATATCGTATTTGAGAGAAAATTAACATTTCGTTTGTTTGCATAGAATTTAATAATTATTTTCTTTTTTCGTTAACAAACACGTATTAGTTACAATAGGGCTACAGAATGTTGCATAAAATTTCTAATAGTAAATTGGAAAAAATTTCCAAAAATTTATCGCTGTTTGATTAAAAATTATTATTTAATTAGTTTGTCCAGAAATTAATAAATATTTTGATGCAACGAAGATGCATAACAATAATCAGCAAAATTTCGAAAAAAAATTTGCCAAATTGAATGAAGTTGAAATAAATTACAGAGATGTAATTGCAGTCGTAGTTAAAGTGAAAAGTAACAGTTTGTTTGATTGCTTGGAATTTCTTAATTGTTTTAAATTTTGACGTAACAAAAATTTATAGCATTTATAGCAACAGTTAATCAATTTATAGCAACAAAATATAATTATAAATTTATAGCAACAATTTATAGTTATTTGCAGCAATAGGGCAAAAAATTTCACAAATAATATCCAATAATAAGTTGTAAAAATAATTCCAGAAAATAAGCGCAGTTTGAGTGAAATTTAACATTTTGTTTGTTTGTCGAGAAGTTAGCAAATATTTGAAGTTTTGATGTCACAAAACCGCATCGGTTGTAATATTAAGGCAACACAATGCAGAATAAAACTACAAAAATCAATAAGACAATGAAAAAATTACCAAGATGTCATTGCAATCGTAGTTTGGGAGAAAATTAGCATTTTATTTGATTGCTAGAAAGTCCTTATTACTTTTGATTCTGATGGAATATAAACGCATCAGAGAATGAATATGTAGACGTATTAAGATAACGCAATATTTCAAAAAGTGGCGAAACTAATCTTTTATTCCAAATCCAAAAGAGAATTATTATTTGCCAGGCAGAAACACTAGCAGTTTATTATGAAACTAAATAAAATGTAATAAAAGAGATATTTAAAATAATTCTCATAAAATAGATGTGTGATATCAAAAAAATATATTAAGTAAAATATATCATATTTCAGAAAATAAATAAATAAAGATGTAAAATCTATTACAGAGCTTTCATAGCATTAAGTAATTTCAATTTATAATTTTAAGAATAATATTAATATTAAGTCCAGAAATTTTTTATTTCCAATGCTAAATGCTTTTTGAGAAATATAGAAATACATTTAGCCAACACACCAGCTAAAGAAGCTATTCCACATTAGTTCAGTTTCAAGCCAACAGATATGGCAAATGAAAAATAAATAAAAATAAGAAAATCATCTTTTGTGAAAAAACTGTCTTTGCTGCCCCAAAACATTTGTTATTGGTATTATAAACAACGCGATCTGCTTTTTATTATATTCTTACAAATTGCAACATTATAATGCGAAATTTAAATTTTGAGTTGGGCTTTAAATTAAGGTCGAAAAATTTAAATCTGTTTTCCTTTTTTTAATATGAAACTCATATTTTTTATGTGCTTACTAAACATGCAAAAACCACTAGTACTTCTTAACAAAATTCACTTGCGAATCGGCTGTGAAACCTATTTCCTCTAATTTGGGAAACTTTTTCCTATTCCTAATTCAGCCTATTATTTTATTGTACTGAAATAGGGTAAAAAATGAGATTGAAAATTTTTATAGAGTTTCTACTAAAATCATGTATATCTTATTAGAAGAGGATAAGGTTTTGTTTTTCACACTTTCACCATTTCGTCAAAGAGTCATTTTATCTACCAAATGGCGAGAAGAACTTTCTTAAATTCAAAAATTTCAAGAATCTCAAGACAAATCAGTTTTGAAATGTTTATATTGTCGTATTATTTTTATTTCTTCCGTCCAGGTACAACTTGCACCTAGGCATATTATCTCAAATATATGATGTCAGGAATTTGAGGAAAAAAAATATGGAAATCACAAAACTTCTCGGAAAAAAAATCATAGTCGTAAATGTTTAATATCTCAGTTGCTATTTCTACACGGGGAAAAATTCAGGTAAAATTTCCGTACAGTATGATAATGACTTTTTCGGTAAAAAAGAACCGTAATTCTGGTAACAAAACTGAAATATATGGAATATATATATTTATATTATATACCAAATATATTTATAAGCCATTTATTTTGGTAATTTTTGGTTCATGGTTATGGTTATGGTTTATCGGAAATTCTGATTTTCAAAATTATAGTTCTTGTTACCAAATATTTAGTGAGAAATACAAAACTTTAAACGTAGCTTTAAAAGTAAATTTGGTTTTTATTCCATGCTGAGAAATATTTTGAGAAAATTACCAAATTTTGGTCTCATTTACTAAATGTTATCACATTTTATATACTATATATTAATTTAACCAAAATTATAACCAAAGATCTTCGGTGAAAATTACCGAGCTTTTCTGTGTCCCTTTCTGCCAGAACACGGTACTTTTTACCCTATTTTAGTAATTTGGACCATGCTTCTTTTCTCAGTGTTTTATAGAATTATGGTTTAATTAATAACGAGGGGATTAGCAACTCAATATTATTGGTCACTAAGCACAATTGGTAGGTTTCCTTATCAGGTTTTACTACCGAAATCAATTAAAATCAGTCTTGAAACTAAGTTTTAAGTTAAAGTTAAGAAAATAAAATCACTAGAATGAAAAGAAAAAAAAAAGAAAAAAAAATGAATGTTCAGAAAAAAATGTGGCTCACCGCCTTTGTTTTTTTTTTAAAGATTGCAAAATAGTTATCAATGAAAATTATATATTTCTTTAATGTACGATTCCTTGTTGTAGTTTTTTTAAGATATTAAACGATGTTTTTTAAGCTTCCTCTAACATCTTCATTATCTTTGGTCCACTTGTGTGGACCTTCGCTTCTTAGCATCCAAAAACACGCTATTAGAAAATTTATAGTTTTATCTACCCTGAAACATTCGTGGATATTTAAACTTTCTGGGGATTCCGCAATAGATGCAGAACATGTAAGCTATTTGGGTAGATTTCTGCATAAACAGAAGTGATTTTTGAAAAATAACACAAAATGCACATACTTGAAAATGTAACTAATTTTACATATTATATAATTTAGTTATTCTGAATTTTTTTCTCTTTTGATTCAGTAGTTCTGTAATCTGTATGAACTCTTACATTTGTATTTACTTCATTGCTAAAAATAATACAGTCAGGAACATGCAGGTTCAGTTATGTGTTTCTTAGTAAGTAAGGCGCAATTTATGACAGAGTAGTAGTCAAGTAAAATCTCATAGTATTATAAGCATTCGGTTTTGTACCTATTGGGTAATATTTTTATGCGTATTTTAATTAATTGTTTTATATTAATGCATATTAATATTTTTAATATCTTTGACTCTTATGTTTCTTCCAATAATTTTGAAATGTTTCTCCCAAGAAATAAATATTGGTAAGCATTGGTATTGCACTTAGTACGGCATCTCATTATAAAAAATTAAAAAAAACTTCTAAATTTTTAAATTTTTTGTCACATAATTGTTAACTCTATTCATCATTGTACTTAAATAGACCATAATATAACATTATACACGTGTCTTTCGACTTCAGGTGCAATTTTATTTTTGACATATTTAAATTATTTTACTTAGCTAAAACCGGGGATCCACGTATGTTGACCTAAAATTCGCAGCGTAATGACAGTGTAATTCGTAGTTTATCTTATTTTGACTTAGGCATTAAAATGAAATTTCGGAACTGCAGAAATATTTTTTTTTTAGCTTCATTCCTCTGTAATCAGTCTGCTAGATACGTTGCAAGAATTTAAATTTATTTTTGAGCCTAAATTATGTAAAGAATAATAACACTCTTTAAATGTTTATTGAAAACACGTCAAACATTTGAGACAGATTTCATTCTGACTGCTTCCCATCGGCGAAAAAAAAAAGCCATCGATCTTCGAGAACAATCGTTTTGTCCTTCCATCATTATCGCATTTTGCTCTTAGTCATCAATGCCCTGTCCTAATCCCAATGTCCAAAGCTACAAGCTCATCATTAGTAATACCAGGGATGTAGCAATTTATTGATTGTGTCTTTTTTTTTTTTACAGCTTCAAGCTCAGTGATCCCGCGCTTCAGCTCACACTTCGAATGGAAAGTGACAAGACTGCTGTTTAATTGCCTGCCATTAGGAAAGAGAGTTCTGCCTTTACCTCCCCACGCCATCATCCTTCCTCCCTAGCACAGTACAAGTGTTATCGGAAAGTGGGTTTTCTGGTACGTTAGGTCTCGGACTGGTGAGGCTAATGGTTCCGGAAAACGGTCCGGTGGCTGCCATTTTATGCCGGAGCTGCTGCTAATGGAGCGGACTCTTAGGCGAGATATGGTTTGCCTAGAAGTTCTGATGGAAGATGGACTTTAATTATTTCTATGCTTTTCGGGGTGATGTTCGATGTGGTTTGGCACTGTATGAAGTTGGAAAGCCAAGATTGCAGATTAATGCTGTGTGAAGTGACTTATCAGTCGCAACGCACAGCTTGGGAAATATCAGAGCGATGCAATCGACAACTGAATCGAACTGTGCGACTGGTGAATCAACAACACTTAACGAGTTCTGTGGTTATAAGAGTGTCACATATTTCGATTTTAATATGGAGATTAAATTTAATGCAAATCGACTTTCAAACATTTTTCGGAATTTAAAATGGCACTAAATGGCCTAGTACTTTTCTAACTGCGTTTTCTGGAAACTCACCATTTTAATGATGTAATGTTTTTCGAAGAACAGTTTCTTCTTAAGTTCGATGATAATTAAAGTAAAAGAAGTCAATATACTTGAACTATTGAAAAGTAAGCTAAGTGTTATGAACATTATTATTACCATGATAGTAAAAATTAAAAAAATCTGTGAAATTAAAAGATGTGTGTTGTTTAAATATATGATTGCAGAGAGGGATACAGTCCATATTTATTGTCAAAATCAAGACAATAATGATCATATTTAAAAGTGCGCATTAAAAATATATTAAAAGTATAATAAAGTTTAATATTGTGTAGTAATTTTTAGGTGCTGCTGATAGTTAAAACGCAGGGAACGGAGTTCATTAGGAATCATGATTTCAAGATTGAAAATAAGCTTTCTTCAATGACAAGCTTTCATCTAGAGCTCTTTGACTCTGAAAATAAAGATTAGTTGTGGGTTTAAATATCTTGCGAGTATGATGGAGTCTACTATATAGTAAATGCCCATAAAATACCTAGTACACTACAGCTATTCCACAATAACGTATATTTACGGGGCTTAACAGTTTAGCTTTAAAAACTGGCCTTATCCGTAAAATTATGAGGTAAAATGACAAATATTTTTCAAAGTAATGGTTAACGAAGTTATTTTTCACACTCACCACAAGATGTTAATTTTGTTTTCAATTTTAATGAAATTTATGAAAAGGACTTCTTTTCATGAAAAAAAAATTAAACTATAGTCCAAACATTCATAATTCAGGATGACCCGTTCGTGTGAATTTTTCAGAAGCAAATGTGGGTACATATGTTTGGTTTATTTTCATTATAATGTACCATTCTATGGATGTTTAGTGTTATCGTCAGCTTTTAGTTGCATGCTTAAATTTAAAATTCGTAATTATCCCTTTTATCATCGTGCAGTGAGATTTTTTTCGTTTTGTAACTGAGTAAGTTTAGCAAGACTTCTATATTTATATGAAAATGAGGCAAAAAAAAATTAAAGTACCATACTATTTGCTATACCACTTTATTATACTCTATTCTACTATACCATATTATACTATACTACACTATAATATATACTTAATCTACTATACTATACTACCACTCACTATTTCAACAAATCAGTGATTCACGCCTTAAGATACCCAAATACCTTCGGAAACCAAATGTAATTTCTTTTTTTTTTTTTTTTAAAGATTAGATTCTGTTTTGTTTTAATTTAAGCGTGTAATGCGTACTCTCTGACATCGTTATAAAAATTTAAATTAAAAGGAAATGAACTTTACAGTATACTATTAAAAACTCTGGTGTACAGTTACCCCTATTTTAGGAGTAGAAGTAAAATAAATGCATTTTTAATTACATAACTCTAGTTAGAGTTCAAAAATTATGATAAAAAATAATTGTTTGAAAGATTTATATATATTTCTAAAATATATTTCAAGAAATATAGATAAATATATATTTCTGTGAATATATTTCTAAATATTTCTAATTGCGAATATATTTCTAAAAATGTAAGTATACCCCCCCCCCCAANCCCCCCCCAATCGGTGACCCAGATTTGAATCCCAGCGATGGCTGGTTGATGCAAACCCTGCTTTTGGCTCGCTCAGACCAAAAGTGTTGACGTTAAATATCCCCAGTTGTAAAAGATTCATAAGTTAGAATCTTTTTATCATCGGGTTTACCATAGGAGAATTCTTGTTTTCCCCCTCCATGCAACGTATATACGGGTTACTTCCATCAAAAAGTCCTTTTACAGAAGTTTGTTGTCCTGATTACTGTCTTCCCTTGTCTGCTAAGTAGGGTCCGAAATTAAAAGGCGGAGGAGCTGAGCATTTTTGCTGTAAACCCGAAGAAAAGGTCAGGTAATTAATGGTGATTATGAAATTAAAAAAAATGATTGGAACAAATGAATTTTAATGTATCACATTTTAAAATAAAAGAAATAACGAGAAAACACATTATGGGGTATAAGGTTAAGCAAATGGGTAATAGTATTGATCAATAAGTAACCGGTTTTTTAATATAGTTTCTGCTTTAATCGCCATCAAAACAAAATTCAAATGGTTTTGGTTAAATTAAAATAAATTCTTTCATTTTGCGTGAAAATCTGAGCTTTGACGATTTGAAAAAAAAGTCAGGCCCCACAACTAATGCATTTTTTTCTTGATTAATTTACTAATTCAACAAATCCTCTGGTGAATTTGTTGATAACGCCATTCACTTGATAATGCATATAATGGTTAGCACTTTCCTTGATTTACACACTCGCCTATTTAGTAATTCATAGATTTAATTCCTTATAGTTCTGAATATGTTCATCCATTCTTTTCTCCCTTACTCATACGCTATATCGACATATTTTTATTTTTTTTACTGTCGTTGAAAAGCCGACCCAATTTTATGGGTTTACGACTACTAAAGTTCTACTCCTTAGCCTTATAATTCTGAACCCCATCCAGAGGACAAGGGAACTCCTGGATCGAGTATTGGGAGAAATTTGCCTTCGCGGTGGACTTTTTGATGGAGCTAAATAGCATTTGCGTAACATGGAGAGGAAGACCACGAGAACCTCCCACGGTTAACCTGACGGCAAGGGGACTCTAACCCATGATCCGTCTACCACTGAGGATATTTCACGTCAGCATTGTGGTTGGTGCAAGCCGAATGCGGAATTCGCATCGACTGGGATTCGAACCCAGTTCGCCGCATTGGAAGGCGAACGTTCTATCCCCTGAACCTTCGCATCTCTATAACGACATATTAAATGAAATCTGAATATGTAATTTATTATAATTGCATGAGCAATCTATAACTTTGAGCGTTAAGTGTTTTTATATATAAATGTCTGCACTGTGAATTTGTGCTTATACGACTTTACGAAAAAAGCTTAAGTGATGAAAGGAATAAATAGTTTTTCTTTTCGGGCTCTTCCTAGTTTTTGAAGCCGGAAAGTTACCTCCCATGTATAAACTCCAGATTTCATGTTGTAGAAGTACACAAGATCCACTCTTCTTTGAAGAGTACAACTTTTTTTTCTTTTATTTTATTACTTTTTTTTTCTCAGTCAGTTCGAGACAAAGTAAACCTTTCAGAAGCTTGCAAGAAATGTGGTGTTTGTCTTTCGTTGAACTGACTGGGCTTGGATTTTATATATCTTTGAAACCGTTCTAAAAGATCCCAGGATTTTTAGAAAATATTAGAGTCAATATTGGGTAGCTGCTTCTTTATTTTTGCATTAATGAAATTTTCGGTATCGGTAACATTTTATTCATTTAAAGCGTTTTATTATTAAGATTGATTTCCGAAGAGAAAGTTCAATGCGGAGTTTTGGCTATCAAAACTTTCGCCACATTTAATCAAATTCTTATGTAAGCAGCAATTTAGATAAAATTGATTTATAGTATAAAACTCAATTTTTCTGATTAAAAGAAACGAATTTACTGTTTTTGAGATAAACTAAATATCTAACAAAGAAACAGTAAATTTAAAAATTTATACAAACTTGTAAGCAAAACTTTTTTTCTGTTATACTTTTTAGGGCTCCATGTTATACTTCCTAGTGCATAATTGAGTAAAAAAGTATATTAATAGATAAATATGATTAAATTAAATAATAAGTTAAAACTATTTTGCGTTTGAAATATAATTACTGTAATTAGGACTTTTTGAAGAATAACTTACAATATGTTGTTTGTTGATATTGCGGAAGAGAAACACAATTGAATACCTGCAAGTGACGTCAGAGTAAGTAAATTGTGGTCCTTGTCTATTCAGATGTCAATCAAGTTTGACACACACGCTTGACATCGCTTACAGGCATCCATTTAATATGGCTATAGGGGTGTCATCAGGTTTTTAAACAGATATTTTAATTTAACAGCGTTGAGGTGCTGCCATATAGTCATGAATGATAGTTTCTTGTTTGAATAGTCCATGGTCCCCAATTAAGGAGTGATGGGCACTGGAAATTCCTCTTGTGATAAAAGAACAGAGGAAAAATATTTCACCATGAAATAACAGTAGTTTATGCATGTTTGTAAAAAAGCTATAGAAACGATAAAAATCCATACGCGTGAAAGAAAATTATTTTATGAAGTTACGTATCGTAGTTTTTATATTTTTGAAAAACCTTCAGTAACGATTGAACAACGTGACGGGGAAGAATTTTTTACCATAAACTAATAATAGTTCAAGCAGTGTTAAAAGACAAAATTTCAATGAAAAATTTCAACAGCGTGACGGGGAGGAATATTTTACCATAAAATAACAATAGTTCAGGCAGTGTTAAAAGACAAAATTTCTATGAAAAATTTCAACAACGTGACGGGGAGGAATATTTTACCATAAAATAATAATAATTCACGTAGTGTTAAAAGACAAAATTTCAATGAAACATTTCAACAGCGTGACGGGGAGGAATATTTTACCATAAAATAATAATAGTTAAAGCAGTGTTAAAAGACAAAATTTCTGTGAAAAATTTCAACAACGTGACGGGGAGGAATATTTTACCATAAAATAATAACAGTTCAAGCAGTGTTAAAAGACAAAATTTCAATGAAAAATTTCAACAGCGTGGCGGGGAGGAATATTTTACCATAAAATAATAATAGTTCACGCAGTGTTAAAAGACAAAATTTCTATGAAAAATGTCAACAACGTGACGGGGAGGAATATTTTACCATAAAATAATAACAGTTCACACAGTGTTAAAAGACCAAATTTCAATGAAAAATTTCAAAGACAAAATTTTAAAGAAAAAATTTCAATGAAAAGATTACGATTCATCAAAGCTAAAAGAAAAAAATATTATTTACATAAAATAATGATAGCTGTAATGTGAATGTTGTCCAACAAAAAATTTTGAAATCTCTTAGCATTGCACTACTTTCCTTTACAATTTTATAATCACAAGAAGAGATTGTAACGGTCATATATAACTGCCTCATAATGTAAAATAAAAAAAATTAAAAAATAGGACGATTTTATAATGGAGAGTTCTTACGAATTTACGTTAATTTTCGTACACTCCCGAAATTTTTTTAAAAAAAATTGCTCATGCTTGGGTCTTTTATTACTATCTTAAGTATTTTTACTTCTTGTTGACGTTGTTTCACAGAACTGCAAGCACACTGTTCATAATAGTGTGAATGTTTTATTCTGTTTAAGCCTATTTTCGAATTAACAATATGGACGCGTTACCGATAGATCGGGCAGAGCGCCATTTTAAAATCAAAATGGAGGATTTGTAATTATAAAATGTTTAAATTAATAATGTGACTTTACAACAATTGGTTGATTTAATTAAAAATAAATTTCACTAGATTGAGTTCAAAACTTTTGGTTGTCTAATTGTATAAGATTCGTAAGAAAGTAAATGTCTCTTATTATTTACAATTTTATTTCTTTATTTTAATTATACAAATTATGTTAAATGAAGTTTCGTTCCTTACATTCACTTCCATTGTAATTGTTTGTTTCGATTTCAAGGTCGAAGTTAAAATGATATTCCACTACGTTAGCGCTTTTTAACTGACGTATAGTTTTTTTCAAACTTTTTTTTTTTCATTTTCATTTAAGTAAATCTGATATTTTTTAGGGGTGCATTGCGCATTGAAGCAGAACTTGCATACGCGCACTTGAAATACGCACACACGTGCAATTACTTCAAATATTACTTACGGGAGGCCTAGATAGCCAGGTCGGTAGGGTGCTGGGCTCATGTCCGAGAGTTCGTGGGTTCGAACCCAGACGGCCGAAGACTCCCCGTGTAGTAAAGTGACTGATGCACGTTAAATCTGTCGAGTCGCAAAAGTCCTCCATGCTCCCATATCAAATCAATACCTCTGGGGATACTGGATTGGAGATCGATCGCTTTCTGATTCAGGTCAAAATTACGATCTGTGGATGAATGAATGGATGTATATATGGGTCCACCCTATAAACGGGTGCGACGTATGGTGTGGCAGAACATCGCTTCCCCTCTGCCTTAACAGGCATACGCCAACAACAACAACATTACTTACGGGAGTGTACGACGGAATGCAACGTAAGTGCGAAATGACCTTAATAGTTAATATAATAGAGGTAAGAGTTAATATAATAGAGGAGAGTTAATAATAGAGGCAATGTGTGATCCCAATGTTTAAAAATAAAAATACGTTTCTTCTTAATTGATTGCATTAAAAACCTCTCTTCGTATTTTAAGTTTTTTATTGTTGCTTACAATACTTTTAATGTTCTTTACAGTATTAATATTTACTTGTGTTAAATATGGTTATTAAAATTTATGAGACATATTTCTTTTAATAAACATGAGAAAAATGAAAAATTCTTATCATTCCTCATGCATTAATCTTTCTTAAGTACATGGAAAAATGAAAGCGAATTATATATCAAAATAAATGGAAAAATGAGTGCCATTAAATTAAAATGCCATCCAAGGGAGCTTTTTAAAGGAATATGAGAAATGATAAACGATCACTTATGATAAAATATAATATGAGAAGTTTTAACAAAAGACTGTTGTATACAAAAGTTGCATCGATTAGAGGATTTCTTAAAGCTTTTCTACTTGTTTCAAAAATGAATGAATGCATCCTGATAATAAGAATATGTTTGATAGCATGTTAGATTAATGATTGGCTATTCATCATAAAGCAATTATTAGATGAGAATTTGTTTTTTAAAAATTTTATTGAAAATATAAGAAATAGTTTATTGAAAAATATAAGTATTGAAAACATATGACCAAAATACCTTTGCGTCACATAGTGTATACTGTTATGTACTTTCATAAAATATAATTTATTGTGACAAAAAGGAAACAAAAAGAGAAAAACACGATTTATGATTTTTTATTTTCTTTTTTAAGGAACGTTGTTTATAGATGTTTCGTGATTTTCACTATTTTCCGTATAATAAAGCCCGTTGTGTTCAAACTAAGCACCGTAAGTTTCACACATTTTTCCAACGAAATCTGACGTTGTTTGTTTTCCTGATAACTTTACGATTTATGGCATGATTAGTTGCAGAAATCCTGTTTTTTATTCCTTTTGTAATCAAAAATCTACGTTAAGACACCCAAATAGCTGTTATAGAAAGACATTTGGGTGTCTTATCAAATTCATAACAAACATATTGAATTTGAGCCGACCTGGTGGCCTAGCGGTTATCGTGCCTGACTGCGGAGGTGCTGGTTGCGGGTTCGAATTCTGTCAGGGCATGGGTGTTTCTTTCTCTCTGTGTTCTACGTCTTTTCTTCTTTGTGTGTGATTGTGTGAATGTGACCCACCCTGTAAACGGGTTTGGGGTTATGTGACGTGGGCGACACTGCTCCATCGCCGTGGCTTCGCCACAGTGCCCACTGGGTAACGAGAAGAGAGTAGCAGTTCTAGCACTCCTGTGGCCATTGGGACAACCCCCAAGTGCCCGTCATTAAAAAAAAGAAGAAAAAAATGGATTTGAGAAGAATTACGTACAGAAGTTACATCGATTAAAAAAATTTCCTAAAGCTTTTTTACTTGTGTCAAAAATGAATGAATGTGTCATAATAATAAGAATGTGCTTCATAACATTTTGGATAAATGATTAGCTATTCATCATAAAGGAATTATTAGTTGAGAATATTTTTAAATTCAAAGTTTTTTAGAAAATGTAAAAGCACATGTGGGTACATACTAAAAGTACCATAATGTCGCATAGTATATGTCATTAAATACTTTCCCAAAATATCATCGATTCTAACAGGGAGGAAGCAATAAGTTAACAGGATTTTAACAGGAAGGAAAAAAAGCACAATTTATGATAACATTTTATTTTATTTATTTAAAGAACATCATTGATGTTTTGTGATTTTTTGTGATGTTTAAGTCCGTTGCGTTTCAACTAAGCATGCTAGTTTATCTAACTTATTCTTAGCTTTTCAAACAAAAAAACTTAAATTAGATACTTGAACCTCTACTGTTGATAAGACATGAAATTTGTATAAAAATACGGACAAAAGTTGCAACAATTATAGTATATTGTAAAGCTTTTCTATTTCAGAAATGCAATCTGATTATAAGAATATATTTGATAACATAATAGATTAATGTTTGACTATTCATTATAAAGGAATTATTACATGAAAACTTTTTTAAGAGAATTCTAAGTTTTATTGGGAATATAAATATTTAAACATACCAGAATAAGCTTTATTTAAATATCATCAATAGAAATACGAAGGAAACAATAAACAGAATAACACGACTTGTTATTGCTTTTTTTATTTTAAAAACTCTGATTATAAATTTTCCGTGTTTCTTCAGTGATTTTTTTGTGCATTAAGACCGTTGTATTCAAACTAAGCAACCTAATTTTTTTTTAATTGTAAATTTCATGTAATAAATATCCCATATTTTTTCCGGTGCTTTTTATTTTTAGCATTGCATCAGAAGGGTTCTGGGTTCGAATCTCGGGCAAGGCATTGATGTTCTTTCCTTCTCTGTACTATCTGTTCTCACTGCGGGAGCGACGTTGGCCCACCTAATATGGTGCCCCTGAAAGAGGGGCCAACAAAATCGCCCTGTAAATACCTGAATTGACAGATGTTAACACAGGTGGGCATTAGAAAAAAAAATAGCAAATTAATTTGGAGAATTCTCATTTCTCGACATTTTTCTCAAAAGAAAACTGCCCTGAATACTAAAAACAGTTGTGGTTAATACTCGTGAAATTGTGTTAAGGCATAAATATTTATGTGTTTTGTAAACTTTGTTTAATCGCGAAAGTATACCCTGGAAAAAAATACGTTAAGAAAAACAGAAATCCCTGTCACATTACGTAAGTTCTTGTTTAAGGGTACAACAGTAATTTTCATTGATAGAGATACAGAAAATACCGTTTTTCTTTGAAAAATTCTCTAAAAAATGTCCTTTTTAAAAGTTTCAATGAATCGTTATTTGTAATTAAGTGACAATTGAAGCGTAGTAACGTAGTAATACGCAGTATACAATAAGTAATATACGTAGCAGTAACATAGTCACATAATAGTAAGTAAGTGCATTTGACGTGTAGGATAAAGTGTCCGCATATCACGACGTCGGTTGGGACTCAACTTCTCGTACTAAGAGTTTGAAATTTAATCAGTTTGCATTTTTGCATCGATCGAGTTTTACTGGTTTGAATACGAATCTTATAAAGCGCCCTTCACTGCTCAAGACTTTCAGCGCTGCTGAAAGCTTAATGTCTGAAAGCCATGAAAAATGTGAGTTTTCGCGTCCTTTTTTTAACTGTAAAACTATTGAATTTCTCATGAATATTCTTCTGAATTCCATTTCAATTGATTCTCGCGTATTTCCTCCAATTTTTTTGGTAACTATAATAAAAATCTATGGTTAATTAAAAAATGGTTGTGACAGTAAACATCTTGAAAGCACTAGTTCCTATGAAGTTTTGTTAAGAATCAATATTTTGTTTTAAAACTTTTCCAATACATCGAATACTCTTTGGTTTTCGTACGTTTTACATTTTTGAGATATGTTGAGAAAAAAATACAATCCGTAGTTGATAAAGATATTCCTTTCGCAAACAGAATTCAAAAACAACTATTTTTTCATTCCGGATAAAAAGAATTCGCGAAATATCTTCATAAAATGAATCCTTCCAAAAATCGTAAACATAATATCGCCCATGACGCAACAGAAAAAAGAAGCCTTAGAAGAGCGGCAAAAGAAAACTTCAATAACATCAAATAGAGATGGAAAAAGATTCAAAGCTATCTACTGAGCGACACAGAAGGATTCAAAGACAAAAAAAAAAAAAATTGAAGTCGTGGTCTTTTCAAGACTCATAAATGGAGGACAAACAGCAAGAGCAAAACTGTAGGGAACATGCCGCAGTCGTAAAATCCATCAACTTTCTTCCAAAGGTTTCTATCCCTGACTCAAACGATTGTGGTACTTCATAGAACATTCGACAACGGATGCCACAGAATAGGCGGTACCCAAAACTCTGAATGATGCTTTCAGCAATTGATTTTTTATGAAAAGTGAGTTTATTTTCTCTTTGGTCCTTGTGGCTGGCTACATTTTATTTAAACCCATTCATTCACTATCCCAAAGGTTTTCTTTTATTTATTCTAACAAAATAAGACTTTATATCTGGTGACCAAAGAAATTTTAGAGTTTGGAGTGGATATTTGATAATTTTTGGGTGGACTATATTTCCTCTTGATAATTACACTCTCTTTTTTTGTATTAGTATTACATTTTACCTTTAAGTGTTACCTCGCTAAAGAATATTAATAAGCTGTGTGCATTGCCTTTTTTTTGTTTTTTTTTTGTCATGTGAATGGAAGGAGTTTGAGTATTTGGGGGTTTTGTCATGTTAATAATTGCACCTTGGCAGAAAAGTATTACCAAAGATAAAGTTAAAAACTTCAAAACTAAAATCTAAACAAACATTATTTATGTATACTAATAATGTCATGCACTGCAAAAACTTGGATCGCAAGACATCGTTGGAATAGTAAATTGGTATGATTTCAATGTTAAAAGGAAAGATCAAGGTAATTGTAAGATTATATGTAAATTTTCGCGTAAATTTATAAGTGAAAATTTATGAATTATTTTATGAATCCAGTTCAGTTCAATAAAAACTTGTTCGATTTACCACTTTCCATTCCTTAAGCAATTCTGGTTTGTGATTCCCCGTAAAAAAGGCATAGGGAATCACTAGAGGTTCAAGAAAGAATACCTCTAGACATAAGGTTGTTTGTTTGGTTGTCACAATTTTTCTGTTCGTTCTACTGTAAGGTACTTCTTGAAGAAACAATACATTTTTCATGATTTGATTTGATCATTTACGTCGCGCTACAGCTGCGCAATGGGCTACTGGCGACGGTCTGGGAAACATCCCTGAGGATGATCCGAAGACATGCCATCACAATTTTGATCCTCCGCAGAGGGGATGGCATCCCTGCTTCGGTAGCCCAACGACCTGCACGCAAAGTCAAACACTTTACGGTAGAACAATTTAACGAGGACCAATACCGCACACCCTCGGTCCCTACGCAAACTGATCCAAGTGGTCACCCACTGGCACACTGACCGCAGTCAGTGATGCTTGACTACGGTGATCTGCTGGGAACCGTGTCTTAACGATCAGTCCATCGCGGGACAAATATTTCATGGAATATCTTATGTATTTTTACTGCATTAACCGATTTTTAATTGAATTCAACTAAAACTTATTTTAAAACAATGTTTAGTTATTTCTCTATGCTGAATATAAATGCAAAACATGGTTTTTACTCGAATAGCGTTATTATGATTCAGAATAAAAAAAAAGTTAATAATCTGTAGATTTTTTTTAATTAATTCAATATGTTTTATTCAATATTCTAAAAAGAAAAAAATGAGTATTTATTTGTAAATCTTATTTTATTTAATTCCTTTAATTTCAGAAAAATTCCAAAACTGGATTAGGTTATGTTAGAAATTAATATGACTAAACAAATTCTTTATATTGTTCGGAATCTATTGTTTTCTCAAGAAATAATTTAAATAGTACAAATTCAAATAAGGTTTCAACTTGTATTAATTAACAAAATTGAGGGGCGAAAAAAATCTGTTAAACTTACGATAAAGGACTGTATTCCGGTAAGTAAGCTTAAAACCGTTTATTTCACAGAAAAATACTGTTTTTTAAAAATAGACGTATGTTTTAAAGAAGAAGTACTGTTATTTTATCAAAAAACTCCATTATTTTAACAAACAAACTCCGTTATATTAAAAAGAAATTATATAAAATAATTATATTAGCATTGTAGTCTGTGCGAGACGAAAGCAGGAATCGAATGCCCAATGGAAGCTGAGATTCGAACTTAAGTCCTCTATTTGGGAGGTGAGCGATTTGTCCTCTTAACTTCCGAAAATAGTGTGTCTCAATATAAAGAAAAATTTGCTTTTATCGTAAAAATTTTACTTATTAAAATAATATTTAGGAAAAAATGTCCTAAAACTATAGTGGCCCTCCTGTATAAGAATATTCAGCGAATTAACTTACCAAAAATTAATTCTAGAGAACTATATTAATTTGGCAATAAACCGGAACACAATTTCATTTATACTAGGAGGCTCCGCCCCCTGCTCGCTGACGTTCGCCAACCTCCGAGAATTGCTACGCAATCCTATGTGGTTCACGCCGTGAACCATGGCTCGCTGCGCTCGCTCGCCAATGAACACAATGTTCTAGCACAAAGACATAATATATTATCATCAGAGACATAGTATTTTATCATCAAAGACATAGTATTGTACTTATGTAGAAGAATTCTACCAATGTTCTTATTGGCTTTTAAAAAAGTATATTAGCTATTTAGATTGTACATGGTGAAAAAATCAAAACATTAGCTAAATAAGAAACATATTAGCAAAATAAATTATCAAATATTGCTTCACTAATATTCTGCATTTTAAAGCGTGAAAATTCAATGCATAAATAAACGCGAAATATAAAAAAAATTCAATGCATTCAATACAAACACTTAAACGTTTTTTAGACGTTTAGGTAGCTCCCAGTAGAAAAATATCAATCCAAGAGCGGCCTTTTAAAGCATTCTCACTTCAATTAATTAATTAATTCCTAATTGAGTTTAAATTAAATATTGTCATGTTTTTAGTGCATGAATCTGAATTGAACAACCTGATAATGCTCACTCTGGTTATTGTTATCTGGTTGCTCACTACGTGCTCTTGCGCACCGGATCCAATCAATTAAAAATGAAAACTGTTGCCAGCGTGAGAAAAGAAATATCATCGGTTTTATTGATACATACATACATACGTACGTATTAGCGTTTTATATAATATAGATTATCCTCAGATCCATAAAATAATTGTTGAAAAATAAGAGGAAGTATAGGAAATAATCATAAAATAGTTTTATGAAAAAGGAGAAGTCATCATTCGGTAAGTAAAACCTAATGGTAAAATCTAGAGTTTTAACTGATTATATTAATCCGTTTATGATTAGGATAAACAACACAGGAAAACGGTTTTGTTTACAAAGCAGCGTTACACAGTCAAATCTGCCGAGAAAGTTCGTAAAAAGAGCGGGAATTTTTTCCTGTGTGCGGATAACTGTTGAAAACAGAAAACATCTGTATTTTTATTTAAACAGTTTCTTTTTTCGGTGGAAAATCTGATTTTCTTATGTACAATATACAGATATTTGTGCAGTGTACAGCATAAAACATTATCGATATGCCAAGCATGATCTATGGCATCATGTAAAGAAAAACAGGAGGAAATAAAAAAATTAAAAAAACTCACGGTTTACTGCGTTCTTCTTTAGAAACAAGTTTTAATTCGCACCAAATTTTAAAAATTAGTTAAAGTATGTCACCAGATGGCGCGTACTCTCAAACTACGTGGCAGAAACAATGATTTCACATGCTGAGACACATGCAGTCTATTCCAATCAAATTATTTGCATGGCTCTAAGGATTGCACAACCCCTTTGCTGCAAATGCTTTTTTATTTTGAAACGTTGTTTCCTTGGTTTATTGTTGTTGTTGTTGTAGTTCATTTACGTCGCACTAGAGCTGCACAATGGGCTATTGGCGACGGTCTGGGAAACATCCCTGAGGATAATCCGAAGACATGCCATCGCAATTTTTCCTTGGTTTAACAGTGCCACCTTTTGTCGCATTTTGTAACTAATTTTGAATTAATAATATTTGAAGTTAAAAAAAAAGTAATTCTTTTTTAAGCAAATTTTTCTTTTCTAATGTATATTGCACTGCACAGCTAGATTTAATAATTATTTTTTCTGTACTTCCGTAACTTGTGTGGCACCCAGTTGCAGTAAATTGACTTTTACCATTTCTTTTTGAAGATTAAAAACTAAGTTTCCTGAAATAAAATTTCTGATATTATGTTTAAAAATACAATTGTTCATTTCTCCCTAATTATCTAATAATCTCATTTTTTTCCTTTTAAGATTTATAATTAGAACGAATAAATCAAAAGTATTTAGTTTTACACTAACTCATTATTTTAAAATCAGCAAATATGCATTTTTGAAGAGAAAGTTCATTAAAAAAAAACGATCGTAAAAAGTTAAGCTCACGCTAAGACAAGATTTGTTGGTAATAACCACAAACATACATTATATCGCATTTTGCATAAATATTCCAGAAAACAATGTTTTTTTACTAAAAAAAGAAAAAAAAAACAGTTATGTCGCGCTTTGAAATTACTCCCCGATTATAACTTAAGATCAATAACTGAGAATAAATATGTTAAGCACGTTTCGTTTTCAAAAGACGTAATAATTAATTGGGTCTCGTATCTTTCGCTTTTTCGGTCATTATTTTATTTTAATACTATAAGCCACTTAGAGCATGTTTAAAATTTATGAGCGTTTTTATAACTCGATTTAAGAGAAATAAATTAAGTTGCATTTTCGGTTTAGAAAATAATGGATCACTATGAGATGTTCTAGTAGAAGGCTGAAATGACACTTTGTGTCAAGCAGTCTTAAATAAAATTAATAATTCCTAAAGGATTTATGATTTGGTCATTACCTAGGCAGTCATGGTATTTCGTGAAATTCTAAAAATATAAGTTCGTGCTTAAATAAGTATTAGATTGATATGAATGCTCTATGCTTAATTTTTGTAGAAGGAAAAAAATTGCGTGAATAATGTTTCTTAATTTAAACGCATTTTATACTTTATGAATGGTTTTTTAGAAATATTTTTTGTTTGCACGATGATGTTCAGGCTTTGAATATTTAATAAAAATATATTACTTTTTAACAGGAAGATCAAAATGAATATTTAATACCGCACTTAGGAACTATTTATGTTAACGCTTTATTCATTTGTGTGAAACTTAGAAATATATTTGATAAAAAGAAGGCTTTTGTTTGTTATTTTGTAATTTTTTCAAAGGAATTTAAATTAATTTTACGCGCGGACTGGATTATTAATGATACTAAGCAATGTAACTAAAAGAATATTCAATTAAAGAAATTAGCGAAGATGTTTGACAAAAATATTCATTTTTATGCATTTTTTTCTTCTTTTCTTTTAAAAATTCGATTTAGAACTTACGTTTTTAAAGATAAATAAAAATAAAATACAAAAAATTAAATTATTTGTGTATCAGTAATCATAAAATTTTTGTTTTATTTAATTATACTAATAAATATGGCTTTTAATAAATGTGACTTTTTTCTAACTGTTTAAAGAGTATTTCCCTGACAAAGAAAAATATACCCTGTTTAGAAAAATTAAAACTACGTGTAAAACGCGGATGAATTAAATAAGAATTTGATTTCAGAGCCAGTGCAGTTACTCAACCAAACGTCAATGACATTACAGATTCTGGAAGCTGTGGTTAAGCTGTAAATGCTGTAAAAATAGTGTTATTGTTGTGAAAAAATGTACCATCAAAGTGAAATTTTTTTCTCTGAAAAATTCATAACAAATGACACAAAAATTCGACCGTACTAAGCAAATGTACGAATAGAAGTTCGAGATATTTGTATTTTAATTATTATGTTGCCTTGCAGTCAAACATGCTAAAAAAATCTGCTGCACATTAAAATTACCTTCGATTAGCAAATTGTTATTTGATTGATATTATGAATTTTTAAAATTATTAAATTCCTAATGACAAGTCCTTAAAGATCCTAAACTCCTTTTCTTTGTAGAGTTATCGTTATAAGATATTAGGACAAAACATGAAATTTTAGTTATAAAGGTAGTAACTAGACTAAATTTTTTGCTCACCATTATTTTGACAAAATAATCAATTTGAAAATAAGAACAATTTTTAAAATTTTATAAACCTAATCAATGAGAACCTTTTGGTATCCAAAACCATAAACGAAAGTAGAAACTGAAAAATGGGAACGTATTTATTGCAAAGTCAAAACAATATTAACTTAAAATAAGGTCTCCGTAAAGTATCAATGGTTTCAATATCGTTAAAAGTATTTCCACATGTTTTATTTTATTACCGTCGTTGTACAACCGACCAAATTTTAGGTTTACCACTACTAATGTTCAAATCTGTAGCCTTGTAATTTAAAACCCAATCTGGAGAACAAGGAAACACTCGTATGATATATAGGGAGAAATTTGCCTTCGTGGAGGACATTTTGATGGAACTTACCCTAACCAGCGCTACATGGAGAGAAAAAACAGAAAAACTTCACTGTTAGCCTGACAGAAAGGGAACTCTAACTCATGATCTGTCTACCACTGATGATATTTTACATCAGCACTGTGATTGGTGCGAGCCGGGTGTGAAATTTGTATCGACCAGCCATTGCTGGGATTCAAATCTCGTTCAGCTCATTGGAGGGCGAACTCTCTATCCCCTGAGCCACCATAGCTCATGCCCACATGTTTAAAGTACATCATTAAAAGTAAGTTCACATATCATTAAAAGTCATTATAGTAAGGCACATATCACATATACCATCTGTGAATTGCAGCTCTATCTGTTATTTTCAAGTTAACCACTGTAATACTGGAGTCTTAACCTTGCTATTTAATTCGATAGGCTTAAAGATTCGGTTGCAAGTAGCTAGCTACTGAGTGGAATTTTCGCATCCGTTATTAAAATGATTTCGAACTGACAGTTTCTACAATAGAATTGAGGCTAAACACGATGGTTTTACATAAGAGATTTCTTTAACAGCCTAGACCATCTACATTTTCGGTTGAAGTAAATAATATCGAACTCGATAGGCCTGAATATTCGGTTGCCAATAGCTAGCTGGTGATTAGAATTAACGCGTCCTTTATTAGAGTAATTTTGAACTGAAAGTTTCTACAATAGAATTAAGTTAAAACACAATGGTTTTACATACGAGATTTCTCTGAATAGCTTTTAGAGCAACTACATTTTCAGTTAAGGCAAATAATATAGAGCTAGTAGTGACTGAGTTTCAACTTCATGTTCCTCCAACCAAAGAATATTCTTATTCACAGAAAGGACTTAACATAGCACGCACTGAAATTTAGATTATTATCAATATTGAATATTCCAGTTTAGTTTGATGACTAATCCAAAATCGGATTAAAAAAAAAATTTAATGAAAATTTTATTGAAAAGCAAGTATGTGTTCGAAAAGTAAATGCAACTGGAGAAAGGTAAATAACAATTAAGAAATTTAGAAAAGCTAAACATATTCTCCATACGCGGTGAAAAGAAATTAAACTTATCAATAAATTAGTACTGAACAAGCAAAACACGTTTATAGAAGTTCAAACCATCAAAATTACGATTAGAATTTTTTTATATTTCTCCTAAGCGATTTGCTATATTTCTCCAATATGTTTGCTTTCTAGTTCATAATTTTTTTTTTTTTGAAATACGATTGATTTTAATATATTTAATTTTATGGAAACACGTTTTAAAAGCATCATTACAATATGAACACGTGATTTCAGATTACTTAAGAAATTTTAAATTTAAGACGTTGTCGATCTATGCACTCACGATGACCACCAAGGTTTCCTGACACAACGAATAAAAATTAGCTATAAGCAAGCAAACATCACTGACGCTATCTTCAAAAACGTCTGCTGCTCCGTTTATATTACTGACACTATCTCTAAGCCAATAAGAAAGTTCTATTTTTGTAAATGTCTCTCCTGAACGATATAATTGAAGTTTATGAATTTTAAGAGGGGGGGGGGCTAAAATTGCCCTTTTCGACCACTGTCCGAATCTTAGAGCTATAGAACAAACTGTGCTGGAGTTCTAAGAGATACAGATAGACACAGTCACAAACTCTTCATTTCATTATTACATGTGTATTTAATTCACGTTTAATGAAATCTTTTGATCTTCAAAACTATAGAAATATGAATTTTATAGGAATAGGAATTTTATTCTAATGTAATTAGAGTTATGAACAGATTTAACTTTTAATACTTTTTAATACAATTTTCTTTTAAAGAGTATTTTTAGTGGTTTTGAAAAAAAAAACTACTTAAAGTTTCAATTTTGTCATTTTATAGTTAAATTAATAATTCTATTTATATGCCGCTTGCTTAACGAATTCATTATTAATGAATATTCATAAGAGATTTTTTAACAGAGAGAAAAAGAAACGATGGGCATAACAAAAAAAATCTCTTTGAAAATTTAAATTACTTTAAATTAAATTCTTTTGTCAAGAATTCTTAGAATTACTTTTTTCTAAAGCAGTTATACTCATTAAAAGTGGAATATAAACACTAAGTTTTCACTATTTGCTCTGTTTTGCTTTCATGAGGATTTCGCTTGAAAGCTTCTTGAAGTAAAGTAAGCGCTCTTTTTAAAACCAAAAATAGCGGATTTGAAGTATTTGATAATTATTCCATAAATAATTATAAAAGTAGAAAAGCAAGAAAAATAATGAAAATCTATTTTTTGAAGTAGCAGAAAACATTTAAAAGAAAAGAAAATTTAAAAATTAAATTGAGTTAGAAATATAACCAGAATAGGTTTCTACATTTGCTGACATTCAAAATTAAATATGCTCCATATATCTGTTAAAGTTATTATTTATTTCGAATAACACTTTGGATGTTAATTGTTCTGAACAAAATATGTTCTAAATATCTGTTATAAATATTTTTTATTTCGAATAAAACTTTGGGTGTTAATTATTCTACCAGTAAAAAGTTGATTCTTACACTTTAATAGAGACAAAGAATCGTAAAAGTAAATATGCTAAACAGCTTATATGCAGTTTCAATTTTAAAGAAGAGGAAAACACAAATTCTACTCAAAATAATAAAATAAAAAAATAAAGTTAAAAATATATCCGAAATGGGTTTTTGCATTTCTTAAGATACAAATCAATATCTTTACTATAAATCTGTTATAAATACCTGCTACAACTGTTTAAAAAACACTGTGTTTAGAGTTTTGTTTTTATTACTAAAATATTTCAAAATTAGGCTTTAATATTGATGAGGAATTGTAAAAAATTAAATATATAACAGTAAATATACAATAGAATTGTTAATTAAATTGTTGGAAAAAATTTATTTGTAAACAGTTAAATTTTAATTCCACAGTAATAAAAAATATAATAAAAAATATAATGAAAAATATAATAAAAAAAATAATAATAAATAATAAAAAATTTAATGAAAAATATAATAAAAAAATAATAATAAATAATAAAAAATGTAATAAAAAATTATAAAAAAATATAATAATAAAAAAGAAGTTAAAAAATAACCAGTATGTGATTTGACATTTGATAAAATGTAAAATTTGTCATAAATACTTGTTATTAGTATCTGTTACCGAATAACAATTTCGGTCTCGAATATTTTATAAGTAGCTTTTTCTTTCTATTGATTCTTTTTTTTTCGTATTTAAAAGAAATATAATAGGGAATACAACTGTAACGGACATATTTTCCCGTTGAAATGTAATCGAGAAAATTATCTACTTTTAGTGTTTCACATTGCGAGAAGTCAAGCTGTTATTTTATGTAATTTTCTATCAACGCTTTTGTTGTTGGATCAGAATTTTCATTATAATGTCCAATGGCTCCCTTCAGAATTTTAATCCTTCAGAGTTATTTTATGTAATTTTCTATCAACGCTTTTGTTGTTGGATCAGAATTTTCGTTATAATGTCCAATGGCTCCCTTCAGAATTTTGATCCTACAGAATTCAATTTGTGATAGAAAGATTCATTAGGAAGGAGAGTTCATTTGCAATGTACATAAAAAAACTGAATGTTTAACTAAATTTTGTCGCATATTTATATTAATTTTACTGATGAATTAAGTTTTTATAGCCTTAGATTATTTCTAGTATGATTTTTCTTAATCTACATAATATATTTCAAACAAAAAAAAAAGCTTGCAAAAATTGGTTATTGAATATAAAGGACTTATCGATATCGGTCAACGATTTGTAAAGAAAAAAAATGGCTACTGAGTTATTATAGTCTATTTGGTCACTGGGTACTAACTGAAAATTAAAATTTTCAGGTTTACTTTACTCAATTAACTAAATCCAGAAATAAAATGTTACTATCGGAACAGATAAAAATATCGGTTATAACCTTGTTTAACAGACCATCCTGTCCTAATAACCAAAATTTTTTTTTACAGAATAAGAAACATTTTATTCTCGGTACTCAAGATAAAACATGTTTTGCTGCTCGTTTTATAAAGAATATGCTACAATTTTCGAAAAAAAGTAAAAATATAAAATATTGTGATCACTGAAAGGCGATCACAGTTTACTCATTGGCAAAATGATTGCTGTCTAATTTTTTTGGAAAAGCAGCTTTAGTGAGTTTTCATCTTAGATATCTCGCAACCAAGCAGTAAAATCCACCGGAAAACCCTGGGCTAACATCCAAATCAGTTGGAAGAAATTTTGTCACAGTCCACGTAAGAAGGCTGTGGCAAACTTCAGACTCTCAACAGGTCATGACCGCTCGTCAGAGCACTTCAACAGAATAGGTATCCTTCCATCTAGTGAGTGCCGAGTCTGCAATTCGGGAACCATGAACTGAGACCACTTTCTTGTATGCTCTTTACTGGACAAACAATCTCAAGAGCAGGGTGATCTCTGTAAACTTTACTGGGATGCCAGAGATCACATGAACTCTCTGTAAAAACTACTCCTCATTCTTCACTGTATATATATATTTTTTTCTTACTTTAATTTTATCTTTGTGTTCTTTTTGTGTTAATATGCTTTTCTCATGTGTTTTCTTTGTTTGTTAATGTAATTTTTTTTTACTCCTTGTTTATGTCCACTGAAAGCTGAACATTGTATATGAATTAATATCTCCAATAAAGCCATATGTAACAACACACATCTTAGATATCTTTAACTGGTAATCCTGAACTGCTCATTGCATAATTTCGCAGACTTATTTTTAAATGCAGCTCAGACACATTTTGTGTAAATTTTTTTGATGATTGAACAGACATTGACCAGCCAACGGAGATCAATATTAACATTTTCGGATTGGTACGATGGTGTTTGAAGAAGATTGTAGGCTGCATCATACACCCGTTTCGGATTCACAAGTTCATACATGAAATGGGATTTGAAAGATAGGCTTTTTTTTTCAATTTTACATGAATAGTGAATGAATCATTTATATTGCGTGAAAACGAGAACTGGGTGTTGGTGATCAACACCCAGTTCTCGTATTTGCATGAAATGGGTTCAGAGAGTCACCTTTCGCTCTTCGGTAAGGTTCAATCCGGTCAACCACTTAGGTACTTTTGTAAGGAACTGGCTTCATACTTACGTTTGCGAACGGAATCTTTTCGTTTTTCAGTTTGTGTGTAACGCTTAAGGTGTTCAAGTCTATGTTCTTTGGCTTTGGTTTTTTAAGTCTCGGTATGTTTAGGCCTTGGCATTTTCTTTTTCTTGCTACGATTCTAACCTTTGGGACCGTATCAATCAGTTTGGGATCCTCTTTATTTGTGATATACACCTGAATTAGTATTGAAAACTATCCTGTTTGAACTGCAAGTTAGAATTTCTGATTCTTAATTAAAACATAAAAACAAAATTATCGTTTAAATGATGAAATGATGAAATTCTCTTTTATTCACAATTCAAAAAGTATTTATTGGATCTCTCTGGTCCCCTGTCTCAAAAATAAACTCACCAACTTAATGCATAACAAAATTAAAAGTGAAAAAAATAATTCTAAAAAATTTATCAAACAGCAGCGGTCGCCATAGCAACGCATGCAATGTCGACGCATGCGCACTGTTTACTATTACTTTTGATCGCAGTTGAAAAGTGTGATGACGTCCAAATAAGATGCTTACTCCAGCAAACCCTAAACAAAACCCATTTTGCCAATGGGTAAAAGCTTTAATTGTTGGATCTCTATTAAAATAATACAGTTGTAACAAAAATTTTATCACAAAAGCGTAATAAAGTGGTGAAATCAGTAGAATTTTTTTCTTTTATTAAGAATAGGCTCGAGAATTAATAAATTGAAATTCCGAAATGGGAAAAAAAATATGCTTTCCGCAAATAACAAAATTCAAGAAGAAAATGTTACTTCGGGAACCGATAAAAAATATCTGTTACAACCTACTCAAACAAACAGTCCTGCTTTAGTAACCAAAACATTTTTTCCGAGAATAAGAAAGATTTTATTCTCGACTCTCGAGAAAAAAACATGTTTTGCGGCCTTTTTTATAAAGAACGTGCCGCAAGTTTTGAGAAAATCTGAATTTGTATCTTTGCAAAGGAAAGCAAAATTATTGTCGACTCTTGAATTAAAACAAAAATCTTTTATTCCGAGGGAAAACATTTTCTTTTTATGGGGAAATGATATGGTAGCAGCGATGTGAAAATAAGGAGAAACAGAACTTGCATATAAATATTAAAGAGCATGACAAATATCGCGGAGTAAAAAAGAACAACCCTGAACTTTACTGTCTTTTTTAAAGTTAGAATTTACTTTAATGAAAGGCATCTTTTTTATAGAGTGCTTCATTATTACGAAGGTTTAAAAAGCCTTTTTCAAAACGTAAAATTTATTCCTTTTCAGTAGAAATTTGCAATATTTATAACTAAGGGCTGTGAGCGAAAGCTTTATGCAGATTAATTTTTGTTTCCACCACTTTCAGAGGATTCAAATCTGTGCCATTTTTTCTGCCTTTTACTGGTATTGACAAAAGAGTAAAGTTTAATTTTTAAAAAAGCATTTTTTATTGCTTTTTAAGTAAATACTTTTTTTTATTTCTATGATTTTAGTCGTATTTTTTTTAAGGAATGGAGAGTAAACTATCTTTGCTGGCAAATAAAAAGGTTTTATTTACACTAATGTTTTAGCCATTTAAACATTTTTGACTATTTTTAATTTAATTTAGCTTTTTTACGCAAACATATTTAAATATTTTTCTTCATGCAACTGAAATACTTAATTCTTCATATTCTACTCAGTAAAACATTTTGGTATACAGTTACCACTATTTTTAGTGTTGAGATAAAATAATTTGTTTTACAATGCACGTTCAAATTTTTTATTCGCCATTATATATTTATTTTTAAATTTTTCATTTTTTTTTATTTTGTTTTTTTACTAGCAATACATATTTTCATACTCATTAGAATAAATTATTGGCTTGCTTGCAAAAACTTTTTCACCTAAAATACAAGCACATTTTTAGTAATATATTCACACTAATTCTTCCAAACAATTGTCACTTTGCCAGTTTAATAAAACTGTTTGGACGATATTTATAGTTCTATACTTAAAAATGTATTTATTTTATCTCAGCACAAAAAACAGTGGCAACTAAACAATAATTTTTATTTTTACAGTGTAGGGAAAAATTTAATCTATGTATTTATGTTAAATTCGTTTCGACATAATTCAATAACAGCAAAGAGTTAAATAATTTTATTGAATAATACATTTTGAAAATCAATTATTTATTTCTTTAAAATTTTTATAACTAATGAAATTATAAGATACACAATTTAAGTATTTATTAAAGACAAGTTAATAGGCAAATGTAGATATTAAACATAATAATTATTTAGAGCTTGACTGTCACCTGTAGAGAGGATTTTTAAATTACCTTATCTTTGAAGCAAATCAACAAGTACAACGATAAATGTTATATTAAGGTATTGTGTTAAAAAATATTAAAATAACTGTCATATATTGATCCACTTTTAGGAACCCCTGCCCAAAAGATTTCGATTCAAGCCCAAGACCTTTAAGTTTCTTTTTTTGCAGCTGCCCAAAATTTATCAGATAAAGTTCTAAATTTGCAATGGTATACAGGCAAATAAAAAAAGAGGGATCGAAAAGAAGTACAAATAAAATATCTCATTGACGTTATTTATTCACATATCCAGTGATGAAGATTTATAAATTTTTATCACCATTTCTTTCATTTTTATGCTCTTAAATGCAGAATTAAACAGAGTTTGTATACTTGTTTCATTTAAAAAAAGTACATGCAAATTTTGTCTTGATTCCGATACCTCTCGCTGCCGAAAACTTTTAAAAGCCTATGTTGGGCCAACCCTTGGATTTGAGCAATTTAGATCTAGTATGAGATAATAGTTCACACAAGAAAACTTGGCTGATTTAGTAGACACATGATTGCGCTAGTAGTATTGCACTTCTAAGAATACACTGGCAAGAGGACAAACAATTCAGTTTATTTGGTCACTTACTACTTTGATTTCATCAATTGTGATTCAACAATTATGATTCAGCAGTTATGATTAGTCTAATTTGGATAAGAGTTGAATTATGTTCCAAATTCAATTCAGTTTGGAGAGACGATAATGTCACAACCAACCTAAGTCGCCTACCATATTAAATCATTTGCAGAAAACATTATAAAATTGACGCTTTAATGACGTAATCTTTTTGATTGCAATATTGATTTGTCAAATGATATGCTGAACTATTAACTAAGAGTAAATTTAAAATTTTATGCAGGGTAAAAAATACTATTTCAATATTTGCGAAAATTATAATTACAATATTAGTACTATGTCGTGAATTATGATATTGATTTTTGTCTCTATTACACATTTCCGAATCTTTAAACTCCTTCAAAAAATACACAGGGTTTTCTGAAAATCTCCATTGAGCAAAAGAATAATTGAAAATAAATATAAAAGTTAAAAAAAAACATGTTAGGCTGAACGAAAAATGAAAAAAACATTTTTTTTTTTAAAAAATACATCAAATGTTTTATATTATCAACAATTAATGAACATTTTCAATGTCAGGTATTAGATCAGCATTAAAACATATGTAATTATTCTAAAACTTTAAAAAATGAAAAATGTATTTTTTCCTTACATTTTTCAATAATCGGTTTCTTGTAGGTGACATTTTAATTATATGTATTATTTATTTTTATTATCTTAAATCTCGTACATTATAAAACCACATGGTAGGCATTGTAGTTCATATCCTGTTAGTCATGTGATATCCAATGCCATGAGAGTACTTAATTTTAACTAAATGAATAAAGAAAAAGAAATAAATTTTTTATTTTATTTTTACTTAAACTATGAATTGTGCTGTTTGCAATTTATTCCATATCGTTGTTAGAATTGTAACTATATGAATATACCAGCAAGGCAGAGGAGACGTTAAAAATTTTGAATATGACTTACATATTTTCTGTTTACAATACAATATGGTTTTTACTTGTCAAATAAGTTTTACCTCTTTTAAAAAATATATATATATTAAAAAAGAGAACAAGTAGAGAACTTAAAGAATAAGCAAATCTCAACACTCCATTTCAAAACTACTTTTTAATTTCTTATCCAAACAAAAGTGTGCATAAAATATCTACCATAAATCCCGTTTGTTTGTCCGGCTACCACTTCGAATTCCCATTTTATGATTCATCTCAGCAGGCGGACAGTTAAATCCTATTTCAAATTCAAATCACTTTCGGCATCTAAGAGTATATAAACCCCATCTGCAAAATCTTCGATTTCAATCCCGGTTTTGCGGAGCTTTTTCACTTCTCGCTTAAAAGGGAAGAGGGGAAAAGGTAGTAAAAGTAATGTCGTAGCATTTTTACGTTCTTCCTAATTACATTATTCTTCTTTCCAGACCAGCAGGACCTTCTGCTTTTATAGCAACATTCCACTCAGTATGCAGTCCTCGAACCTTCAACGCCGCTATCATGAATTAAAGGCCGGTACTCTAGTGGGGGTTCTACTTAACCACCGGAAGCTAGATAACCAAAGTTAAGAGCATACGGAAGACTTTTTGCGTTGAATAAAAAAATTCGGTGTTGTCTTGGATGGTCTTCTGGATCGTTGTGATTTTATTCTTTTTTCTGGGATGTTCGTCAGGAACGTTGATAGAAAAGGGTGAAATATTGATTGTGATGGAAAAGAAATGTGCTCACTGTTATTATACTAAGCGATGCATTCCGTGCATGATAGAGGAGAAAGGAATTTCTGTAACTCAAGTTTCCTTCTTAAGATTTATGGATTTTTTTTTTAAATATTGATATTCGTATTCATGTTATTTTTTGTTGAGTTGTTGATTACACCAATAAAACAATATTCTAAAATAAAATAAAGAGTTCTTAATTGCAGAATGGTTTATTATATAATGATGTAGTGAAAAAATGGTCATACTTAATAATTGTAAACATTTAAAACAAATGTTATGTCAGCGTGATATTTGTTAGGCTAACCATTAGCCTCTCTATAGCAATCCGTTGCCTGATCGTAACAGAAGTGATTACAGCGCTCTCTGTTGGTTAGGGAGGAATTCCTAAAAGATTGAAAATATATTCTGCCCTGATACCTCCCTTAACTTTTCCCTGCATTTTTGGCTAATGCGGTTAACTATCGAAGTATGTTTATATATTTTTTCTCATACTTTCAGAAACTTCTATAGTTAATATTATTCCCTGTGCATTCCTTTAACCTTTACCTTTATTACCAATTAAAGACTAATACTTAAGTAGAGGTTTTGATCACCAAAAGAAGATAGTACTTAAAGGCTATCTTCGGGTTCGATAAATAAATTCAAATAAAATGTCAAATATATGCCAGCTAGATAATCCAAAGAAGATTTACATCTGAAATAAATAGTTTGAAAAAATAATGCCAACAGATAGTGCAATGCTGTTAACTCAGCATATGTACTGTTTTTAGGCAAAGTATGTATATTAAATACTTATGTAAATAAATAAATATTCTGTTGTTCTCGGACTTTTGATTTGCTATCTCTTGCTTGACCTTGTAATAGAACAACAAATAAAAAAATAATGCTTTTTTAGGAATTTTGGCTGCTTCATTTCATACTTAAAGTTTGATTAGGTTCCATTCCTTAGAAACGGAGATGCGAGTTTCTGAATAACATCGGTGTAATTTTAAAAAAGTTTATATTTTTGCCTTTAAAAAAATATTGGATACAAATGCTACACATCAGCGATAAACAACAAAAAAATTAGCTTCTTGCTCTTTATATATATATATCCTCAGAGGAAGACGGATCATGGCGTAGAGTCCCCGTGCCTTCACGCTAACAGTTGTAGGTTTTTGTGGTTTTCCACTTCATGTAACGCAAATATGGGCTTGTATTATCAAAAAGTTCTCAACGAATGCAAATTTCTTTCAATACTTGTGTTGCGGCAAACACTAACTCCAATTAGTTTGCGCCACCAAAAGTATTCAGAATATGTAGGTTACTCTGAGTATGGCAAGAGAAAAAAGAGAGAACTGGAAATATCGTTGAATTGGCTTTTTTGAANGATATTTGACGTCAGCACTGTGGTTGGTGCAAGTTGGATGCGGAATTTGTATCGACTGGGATTCGAACCTGGTTCGCCTCATTGGAAGGAGAACGATTTATACCCTGAGCCATCGCAGCTCATACTTAATAATTGTAAGCATTTGAAACAAATTATATGTTAGCGTGATATTTGTTTGGCTAACCATTACCCTTTCTATACCAACCCGTTGCTTGATGGCCTCAGAAGTGATGCATAAACAGAATTATTGTGAGTGATTACAGCGCCTTCTGTTGGTCAGGAAGAAATTCCTGAAAGATTGGAAATATATTCTGCACTTATACCTCCGTTGGCTTTCACTGCATTTTTGGCTAATGCGGTTAACTATCGAAGCATGTTTAAACATTTCTTCTCATACTTTCAGATAATTCTATAATTAATATTATTCCTCGTGCATTCCTTTAACCTTCACAGTTATTACCAATTAAAGACTAATACTTAAGTAGAGGTTTTGATTACCGAAAGAGTTTTTGATGGATGGTACTTTCAGGCTATCTTCGGGTTCAATGAAGGAATTTAAATAAAATGTCAAATGCATGCTAGTTAGATAATACAAATGCGATTTACAAATGAAATAAATTGGTCAGAAAAAATAATGCTAACGGCGAATACAATGCTGTTAACACAGTAAATGTGTACTGTTTTTCGGCAAAGTACGTACATAAAATACTTAGATATGTAAGTAAATAAATATTCTGTTGTTCTTGGACTTTTGATTTGATACCTCTCTTTTGACCTTGTTTTAGACTTACAATATGTATATATATAGCCGAAAAGTTCTCAACGAATGCAAATTTCTTTCAATACTTGATCCAGGGTTCCGTTATCTTTTACATTGGGCTCAAAATTACAAGACCACAGAGTTCACCAAAAGTAGTCGTAAACTCAAAATTAGATCGGATGTTCAACGTCCGTTACAAAATAAAATTTATTCTTCTTTAACTAATGGGAGCAACAATCTTTTTCTAATGAAAATCATTTCAAAAACAACAATTGCTTACATTGTAAACAAATTGAAGAATACGAAAAATTTTCTTTTATTCGTTTATTGATGAAGAATTCTATTTTAATAATACCGATGTTAATTTACTTTATGAATTATTTATAAACCCGAAAATAAATAATTTTCTAATTATTTTAACTAATACTCCAATGCGAACAATTTACTGTTATTTAGTTTTATATTCAACTCAAGGAATTCACATCCGATTCTAATTTTAATATTTCTATAGTGAAGGATGAAGAATAAAATTTCAAAATATGAATTAAGAATTGCTACCATTGTGTCGTTTTCATTGTCTTTTGAGCTCAACTAAACAGCGAGAATTGCTTATTGCATTCAAATGAAAGTTATTAGTAAGATTAATTTTCTCATTTAAATTCATACTTTGTGTTAGAATTCATGACGAGAAAGATGAATTTCTTGAAAACTGCAGGAAAATTTATGCAGAAGAATATCTAACTTACCCATCTTAATTTAAAAGTTTCGTGTAATGCATTAATAAATGACAAATAATTATTAGACGTGTCGCATATTTAATTCAGGAATGTATTTATTCATAATTTATTAGGAAACTTGAGTGTGCATATTTTCTGGAACATTGTTATCTTGCAATAATTAAATAAACAGGTAGAAATTTTCTTGACATTTCAATAAAGTCTTTTTAAACCAAATTTATTATCAAAACAGAATGTTTATAATAGAAATTTATTTAAAGCCAGTTCAGCAAAAATTTGAAAGTTACAAAACAATATTTCATAAAGCAACTTAAAAATAATTTCACTTTTCAAGTAATTTTTTTCTTGTTCGATATGGGAAATATGGAAATAAATAAACATACAAGTTTTGAAATGAATACGAATACAAATAAAATGCATGTTTACATTTCTACTCTTAAAAATATTTTTTGTAGTCTGCTATACACCGAATAATATTTTACTTGAGTGAAAAATTTAAAAGACTTTATAATTATAGATAAATCGTCAGTTTAGTTGCGAAGTTAATGATATCCAGGGCATTTTCGAATGCATGTTATGATACGTATTTATTTGGCTATTTTCAGTAAAAGTGTCTATACTTTTACACTTTCTTAAAATTATGTGCACATATTTTCATTAAATTAAAATTGCAATTTTTTTCTCTTTATTACCTTAAAAAATTTCAAAAAAATCTCAAAATTAAATTTCAAATTTTCTAAATGAAAATAAAATTATTCTCATCTACGTGTGTTTTAAATAGTTTGCAGTTATCAGTTAATGTTATTCAGTTGAAAGAATTATTAAAAAAAATAAACATTTACTAATGGAATCTTCCTTAATATTCAATTTCGAGGGGCTACTAAAAATATTTATTCCGCCTTCCAATTTAGATTTAAAAAAAGTCATTTTCTACAATTGAAAATTAGTTAACTATACGTAGAAAAAAATCTGGTAAAATTATCCTACTGTATGGCAATGAAATTTTTGGTTAAAAAAATATTTTGGTAATTCTGATAATTAAACCCTAAAAATACGATACTCAGACGACTAATTTGATATTTTTTTGGTTCACATGCAAACGGCTGCCGAAAATTTCGATTTTCAATATTATAGTTCATATTACAACTTATTTAGAACAAAATACGTAACTGGAAAGTAATTTAAAGCTTCTATTTATTCATTAATAATATTTGAATTTTTACTGGAAAGCAACTACGGTATAATCCCCATGCAAATATTTTCCCAAAGACTTGTACAATATGAAATCGGTTAAAATATTTTGTTTAAAAGGTACTTGATTAGAGCGTTTACTTACTATTATATTTTATCAAGTACACATGGCTTAAAACCTTAAAAAAATGAATAATTTATGTTTTCAGATAGAGATAAGAAAATCTTTTGCCATATCGCTTGAAGAACTAAAATTACTAAAGAAATAGTAGTGCAGATGGTCCCTGTTAGAGATACGGGACGACTTAAGATTGGCATCAAGACACTGTGACGCGGAACGGCACGCGCTTTCTTCGAACATAAGATAGAAAAAATGTGCTCCTGTCGTATACAGATACGCGTGAGAAAACAGCAAAAGAAAAATGAGTCTTAAAGTGTGGCAGAAGCTGTTGACTGGAGAGTTTTTTTTAGGCATGTAAGTCAGATTTCACTAGTGAACTAAAAACTCTGCAAGCAATTATATGTAATATTTGTAATTAATAATATTAGATTTTTTCTAAACATCGCTCAGATGTTGTCTTAATAGCCCTTCAAATGTGTTTATATGTGGCAGTTATGGCTTTTGGTTTTAAAAAAATACATTAATGAACGTGGTATTAATTTCAAGGAAGGGATTTAGCCCAGTCAATTTGAAACCCTTTGCGATTTCATGCATAGTGCAGGAAAAAAAAGGACCACCCTGAATAACTTTTGATCTAATGATTGAACCTTCACGTTCTTGGACTCAATCTTAATGTCTTGAGGGAGTGACCTCAAATATGCTAATAAATAAGACCGGAAGATATTTTAAATTACTAAATCAGGCACAAAACATACTTTCTCTGAATAAACATACTTTTTTTGAGAGACTCGGATTTCTGACACCCAAAATTGTAAGGTATACAAATTTCTTTATAATTTTATAGAGTATTATATTACAAGGCTAAATAAGAAATTTGAGCAAAATTGGTTGCTTAGTTCCTGAGAAATTGAGTTTCAAAGAAGTCAGATGTTAAAAATTGGATTTCTCAGGAGCTATTCGACCGATTTTGCTCAAGTTTCGGTATTGTGCCTTGTAAAATTACATTCTCTAAAATGACCCAAAAATTGTGTTCCTTACAATTCATTATTTTTTCGACTGTAATGAAATAAAATAATAAAAAATAAAAAATATCTATTATAAGTTATTTATTGCATGGAATTATCTTTGGATAAAGGAATTTCGTAATTTCGTGTTAAAATTTTTCAATTAACTTAATTTCTCGAAAAACAGCGAAATACGCAAAAAGTAAAATTAACATTAAGGGGTTTAATTTTTAGAGCGCTCTCCTGACCAAACTATTGAGACCTTATTTCCCAGATTGTAGCAAGCCCCTATATTTTGGCAGTCAGAAATCCGAATCTGTCAAAAGACATGTATGTTCATTCAGAGAAAGTACGTTTCTGTGCCTGATTTCGTAACTTAGAATATAGTCTGCAATTATTAATTAGCAAATTTGAGGTCACCCCATCTTGCCATTAAGTTTGTGTCCTAGAACGCAAAGATCCGATGATTAGATACATTATAAATACATTAATGCGCGATGTGTTAATAACTTTACATTAGTTTAATTACATTAATATTGGTAATGAACGGGAAACAAACCTCGTTCTTTTCATACGTTTTCTGACCACAACTATATATTATTCAGAAAAAAAAATATTACTATAATTAGACTAATCATAGTGATAATAGTAGTAATTAGATAATAATTACTATAATTAGACTAAAATATAACTATAATTTAAAATAGTGTATCGTACCAGACCTCTAAACGCGAAAGTGTTATTTTAAAAAAAGAAGTTTCAGTTGGCATTGACACGCATTTACTGATACTGCAAAAATTTTTAAGGTGCGTGGAAAGTCGGCTTATAGTAACATGTCCACGTTAGTCACGCCACATTGTTTTCACAAATAGTTTAAAATCTTTTCTTCGGTTAAGAACACTTAAGTAATTGAACAAATCAAAATCAAAACTGACCACTAAAATGTGTAAAAAAGCATATTTATTCAAAACATGATATGCTCACTTATTATTAAAAACAAGGAATAAAAATGGTTTAAAGTCGCAATTAGAAATCATATTAAGTAGTTACTTTTCAGCAGTTACATACAAGGCTCTTATGATGTCTTGAGGCATCTTGTTCCACATTTGCTGCAATAATACCACTGAATCAACTAGACTTGGAGACTGTCCAACTTGCAGTGGTCTCAGATATGTTTGCTTGGTGATAAATCTGTGGATCGAGCAGACCTTGGAAGAGCAACAATGTGGTCGAGCCATGCTTCCTTGCTGTGGGTGGCCAAGCATTTTTTTGATGAAAAATGGCTCCTAGGAGCCATATAATGATAGAAAATACATTTGCCTGAAGAATGTCACTAACGTACCGCTAGGCCTCCGTAGTGCCTTGGATCAATATTAGATTAGATCGTGTGTCACCATGGTGCATCTACACTTGTACAAGATAGTCACCCACATCAGTACCCGACCATCCAAATTAAATCTGAATTTATAACTGAAGACGACCTGGGTTCCATTTGGTAGCAGAGAAATTCCGTCTCAAAAAAGTTTTAAAAAAACTTAATTTTATGAGTTTTATAATACTTCAGTATGATTTGTTTTGTACAAAATTCTGTTGCATTTCATCGAATAATTTTCCACTAAAAATATGTGTTGAGGAATGTATTTTAAGTTTATGTATTAGTAGATGTGTGTTAATATGTATTTAACAATACGCTTTAAAATGTTTTCTTTTGCCTGTATGATCTGCTTTGTTTTGTCATATATTTTGAAACAGTTTTCTGTTATTATGAATGCATGTTTAACGATATATAAGCTTATATTTTTAGAATATTTGCTAATGAAATATGTGTAGAAATATATAGTTGCAATAAGCGTCAAAAAGTCTGGTCACTGTACTCCACTTAGAGGCAAAAATAGGTAAATGTATATCCTACCTAGGCTGTACAGCAGCACGCCGCTTCTAAGGGTGTTATGATATGGAGTTGCATCCAATACGTCACACCATCAAAACTAATATTGCTCTTCTGCGCCATGACAGTCCAGTGGTACTCTCCTTCAGCCACATGCGTTGCCACTCATGGCAGAGCTGCAAGGAAGCATTTTTTAACAAAATAATGCTCGGCGCCAAAAGAAAGGGAGTCCACGAGAATACATCCGCCTCACTGCCAACCTTTCCCAGTCTGCTTGATCCACAGATTTATCACAAAACGCACCCTCTGAGATTACTTGGTTCTACAAGTTGGACAAACTCCGAGTTTAGTTGATTTTGTGTTTTTACATTAAGTGTGAGATACCGATGGCAATGACATTGGTAAAATGCTGTACGAATCCAATCAAACTTATGTTAAAGGCTTTCTGTAGAAAATGGCTTTTAATTTCAGAAAAATTCCAATTATCACACCAGGTCCACATTAACTCTCCTATTTTCAAAACGGCAAGAAAAGAAAATAATTCATCAAAAGGGTGACATTTTGTAAGCTAAAATAATTTTAAAAGTACGCACTGTATGAATTAATATTGAGTAAATTTGGTACTAATGTGTAAGATATATATTCTTCAGTTAATTAGTAATCATAAAAATTATAAAATGACTTTGCAATTCGCTCAATTAAAAAAAGCTGTTTAATTATTGAAAAACTGTAACTCTCAGCTCTAAATCAGACTGCTAATTTCATTTCGTAAAATAGAAAAAAATAAATAATAATATATTGTATCCATTGTTTTTAACTTTCTATGTGCGTTTTCTAATTTCCATTTCATACCAGTTATCAAAATGCTAATATAATTGTAACTATTCTTCATTGCCCCATTCAATAGTTATCAACCACTCATTCTTTTCAGTGGTCCTCCGTTTTTCCTTTAAATTTTCCACAACAACATGCAGAATATTATAATTTAATGTAATATCACGTAACTGATACAGGAGAAATTGACTCTATTCATTTCTGCATCAAACAACTGTCGTAAAAGAGAGTCAAAACGCCAACGTTTAGTACAAAGTTTTGATCACAGCATCATATTATGCAAATTAAGCATATTAGATAAATCATTTGGATCGCAGAGCATTAGAGCTATAAATATTACAGGCCAAAATTATCTGTGGAGGTTGATCCAATTGAATTTGAATGACATTATATTTGGAATTTTACACTAACTAATTAAATGTCCCTGATGTGTAGAGATGATGATCGCTTCTAATAGGGATTACTACGTTAAAGGGAAGATTTAAAACAAAATTCTGCTGTGTATGCAAATTCATCAAATGGAATACGTTTTATTGCTTAAATGAAAAACTATATCCACACTAGATTTTACTTAGTGTATTATTTTAGTGAAATTGAAAAAAAAAGGAATGGTTGTATATTTGATACTTTATGACCTGTATTGAACAGTCAACCTGAACAGTTTAAGATTATCAATGCTCAACTCCTTAGGCTTGTGATTTTTAACCCAAGCAAGAAGAAATGAAAAATCCTGCATCGGGACATACTATCTATCCTTCATGGAGTACTTTTTGATATAACTGATCCGGATATGTGTTACATGCTGAGGAAACCCAAGGAAGCATCTCATGGTTAGCCCGACGGAAAGATGATTCTAATCATCATGATCTATCTATCATTGAGGGTATATTACATCAGTACTGTGGTCGGTGTGAACCAGGAGACGATTTCGTATTAACCAGTCACGGTTGGGATTCAAACCTGGTCTACCTCATTAGAAAATGAACTCTCTATTCCTGAGCAACCGTGACTCTGTTCGTAAATAATGAACGGAAAAAATATTTTTGACGGGGAAGAATATGAAAATTTGGCTCCTTTTAACTGTCGCCGGTGTTTGGCATTGCCTCATGCTGTTTGGGAGTATTTTTTAAGCTTATCCATCCCAGGTGTCTATAATAATATTATAAAATTCTCGATTGAATCATTAGGCTTATTGCACGAAGCTTGCCCATTAAGTAGAGAAATATAGTGAATCATTGCATAATTTAAAAATTAAAAGTTTGTTGGCGGCATAACAGACTGATGATCAGCTTTGTTTCCTCGCCACTGGGCAAATGAAGCTATTAATAAGGTAATATTCAATTTTAATGTTATCTATGGCTAAAATCTTCGTTGTTAGCATTACTTTAATAATTTTTTTACATATATTTTAATGCCAGATATTTGTGAATAATAATAATCATTATGAAGTTATGTCCACACAGTTTAAAGTTCATTTTACTAAAGGTTGTTTCACTCTTAATTGTCTTTATTTTGATCAGCTTACTTCGATTAATATTTTATAAGGCACTTTACTATGAGCCCTCCCTGCTCTAGTCACATTGCAAACATCTCGAAACAAAACATGATGTTGAGCTCTTAATTATAGACTTTTTAATGAGCTTGAAGATGTCTAATCCCATTGTGATCAGCCTAAAAATATTAGATATAATGGAATATACTAGAGACATCTTCAATTTTATTTTTCAATTAAATTCATAACATATCAATACGTGGCAAAATATTTGTAATAAAAAGTAGTCCCGAGAAAATAATTGAAATTTTTTAATTTTTTAGTATACAGTACAAGAATTAAATAAACAAAATATATCAAGTTTTAGTTTTATATCGAGATAGATTTACTCTATTTAATATGATAAATAATTTAAATGCAAAGAATAGCAAAAATATTCCTTTAAAAGTCACTCTATCATTTTAAATGTATAAAACTAGCTTTATTTTCTGCGTTTATGTTTATCTACTTATAAATGCTCTTTTTTTTATCATAATTTTGCGCAATTTTCGTTCTTGTTCATAAACCTCTTTTCCAAAAATAATCATGAATAAGGGGCTTTTTTCACGTCTAAGGAAAGAAGAGCTATTTAAATAATAAAATTCCTTCAAGGTTTTTAGATTTCAAGTTTCAAAATTGCCTTTCTTACTTTTCACACTACACGATATTCTAAATTAAGGTGCAAATAATTTTATCTTTTGCATCCTTTATTATACGCCGTGTGCATTATCCTTGGCAGTACCATAAAAATAATATTCAGTAGCATTAAAAATAATTTGAATTTTATCAGTTCCAATTTTCAACGTGAAAAGATATTTTCTAACAAAACGTTACAACGAGATTTTAAAATGAAATATACCAAAATAACTCTCAAAATAGAAATGTATTTACGAACACAGTCTACTTTTGAAGAATAATACGAATCATATCAACAGAGTTATCCGTAAAAATAAATTTATACGGAAGCCAAGATATTCTTAGACAGTATAGAGCGAAGGAGAATTAAATTTACAGTTTTTTTTTTCTTCACTTACGCTTTCATATTTATCTTTCAAAAATGGGGAGAAGAAGTAAAATATGTTTGAAAGTGAATCTTTAAAATTATCTTTTATAATATGAACGACGATTTTGGGAAAGAATATTTTGGGCGATGTGTTAGATGATATGATATCATCTTTATTTGCTGTTGGAAAGAAACGTTCCCTTTTTAAAATGAGATTTTATTCAGAGATGAAACATGTTATGAAAAGAATCTCATTTTCTTACTTCATCTAAAGAAACGTGTCGTTATCATTTTTCACGACAGAATATGTATTTAAACTATCGTTTGGAATGGAGATTTGTGATTAGAAATGATGCCACCAAATGAATAATTTCTAAAAAAAATACGAAATTAGAGTGCAATAGCAAAAATCTATTTTCAGCATTTTTATAGACTTCAAAATAATTTCTATGATTTTTCAAGATATAATTTAAAGTTATCTACAGAAAATTAAATTTTTTCCTATACCATTTTATTACTTATTAGTGTAATATATTTTAGATTTAATACAGCTCAAAAGTTACGGGAAAAGTTAAATATTTATAAGTGTAAGCATCAGATTAAAAGCTTAATAAAGATATATGTGAGATATTTTTAAGAATATATTCACTGCTTATAAACTCGGGCAATGACTCCGAACTCAAATTGAGAACTTCACCAGTGATATGATGTATTCAGTGGTATGTTGAGGGGTAACCTAAAAATTTTAAATGGGAACTCTCTTTTTATTGCAGATTTGTATTTTCCAACATAAGTAACCAAATTTGATTTGAAATTGTTTGTACTTTATTTCACGTATGGAGAAACGCATATCTTCACGTTTTCATATTTATAAAATTGAAAATTGGGATCATATTGTTTAAAACTGTTTAATTGTTTGTTAGTAAAAGTAAATTGAAAATATATTTTCTGCCTCATTTTTATATTCTTGAAAAGATGTCAGAAAATTGAGTGGAATTTAAATCCAGCATTTCATAATTTAAAAATCTATTCAATGTGTTACAGATATAACCAGAATTTTTATTGAGATTTTAAATTTGAATTCCAATTATTATTGAGATTCCAAATCGGGGAACACTTTTCAAGAAAATCCAAATCTGCAATAAAAAATGGTGGCTTCTATTTAAAGGTTTTTATAGGTGTATTTCCAATTTGGTATTCTTGAAAACCTCTTTTAAAAATATTTTTTAAAGTTCTATGCCATGCGCATTTTTGAAAGCATTTACAAGTTAAGTGCCTTCCGAGCGTATATAGTATTTTTATAAAGAAATTATATCGTTGTCTCTTATGCAACGCCAGAATAAAACGTAATAATTTCAATAAGTAACCCACATGACAATTCTTAAGTAGAGGAAAAATTATTTAAAAAGGAATTTCTTATTTATTGGAGAAATATAGGAGTGCAATTCCAGACCTCGCAATTATAGATATGGCTATGGTGTTAGTGTTTACATTCATTTCAAGAGGCAACAACCTGTGTTCGCGTTTCTCTAAAAGTAAAAGTACTGAAGATATCCTATTGCAGACTATGTGATTTTTTAGAAAAAAACTCTGTATTGTGGGAGGAGATATTAAATGTTCAAATTTGGATGAAGGATATTGTTTGATGAAATTTAATCTGAAAATCCAATGCTTTTTAACCCTTTTACAACACTGATGAAATGGACAATGCCACAAAAAAGACTGTCAAAAAACGATGAAAATAATAATATTAATGGAAAAAAAAATCGTGTGATTCTGTTAGAGACTTTATCGAGAATCCAAGGAGCAGACAAGTTTGTTGTCACTGTGTACCGACATAAGTGTCGGAAAAAATTACTAATTTTGGAAAATGACCTATGCAGATTGAGCCTGATATCCAAATATTTTCATTTGTAGAGTTTGTGAGAAAATTTTACGGTAGTCAGACGCTCGACTCTGATAACGAAACCGACGGAATTATGTTGAGGTGGCTCATTTCATGAGATTGAACTTCTCAAGTGGATCCATCTTTGGGAGAAGTGTCACAATATGTAGAAAAGATGTAGATGTTATGTAGAAAAGGGTGAATACTTTTATTCCTGTTTCATATTGTCAAAAGGTGCTTTTCTCCCTTCGTACCTTCGCAGTTAAAATATCATTTAGAATCAATATTTCTATCAAACGAACTCTTTCAATCTATATATAAATCTGAATATATTCTAGTAAATTTAACCAATCATTTAGAAAAAAATTAATTTTTATTCTAAGTGTTTTGGTTTTAGTTAAATATTAAGGAAGGAATTTTTAAAAAAAAAGATGATTCAATAAATATCAAGTGTATACGATCAAAAATGCATTACTTAATATTTACTTAGTCTTAGTTTTTTTTTATTTAATAACTTTTTTTAGCACTTTAAAAGATCTTAAATAAAGATTTCTTATCTAATATTGTATAATTCGTTCTCTTACTGTTCACCGTTTAAAATGCTCAGACAATAGAAACTTTTATCGCTTTATCTCGAAGCTTTATCAAACAGGTTTTCGAACAAGTCCAGTAAAGGCTTAAAATGTTTCTTTTTATTTCAGAATTTGATACCTTAGGAAACCAAGAAAAGTATTCGATCAAATACACCAAAGAAGTCATTGAATGAAACCAAGCAATGATTCCAACGAAGAAGAGTAAATAACGTAAAGTTTCATCAGCGACAAAAAGATTTTCATTCCAAATACTTCGTTTATACGACAAGACTGCCTCGGAAATCGTTCCATCTGTAAAAAAAAAAGGGAAAAAAATCAGGAAGAAAAGAAAAACGGGGTTTTATTCTTTTTACCCTGAAGGTCTTGGGGAAAGATGTTAGAAAAAAATGGCTGTGTTCAGATAAAAATATATATTTTTCTATGTAGGTCTTTTATGTCCCCTCAACGTGATTTCAATTTCAGGGAGTACAATTTTCGTTTCCAATTTTTTCCTTCTTCACTTTAACCTGTTATTCCTTATTTTGAAGAGAAGGATATACAGTATTCTGTACGAATTGCATTTCGTGTCCCTGAGGGTTTGGGAAATTTTACTCCGGAAATAGGAGATTGTTCCATGGATGTATATACATATCTGTAAAACAGGGGACAAATTTCCATTTCCCTAAAGGGACAGCGTTTACTTATTCTCCGGAATTTCATGTCACATAACAAAACAAGGGGTGCATTATTATTTTTTATCGTAAAAACCAACAGTTGATGCGAGAACATGTTCGCTAGTAAACTGGAAAGACATAATTTCATTCTGCTGACTCTGCTTTTTTTCCTCTATGTTTTCTTTGAATAATAGCTTTTAGGAAGAAATGATCTTTGTAACTCGATTTTAATGCTAGATTTTGATAAACTAATTAGTTTTTTTTAATTGTTTTTTAACATATCTAGCACACATTTAAAGTATTTCATTTATATTGAAGATAGGAAAGGCATTTTCTCACTTAATCTAATAAAAAATCATTTTTATTTTACATTTAGAGGTGTACAAAAATTCACACGAGAAGTTGTTTTAATAGAAAAAAGCAAGAATTTAATGCAAATTACATGAAGTATACCATATTGGGTTGTACATAGAATAGCTTATGGAACAAATTTCATCTCCTTTTTCGTTGGCTCATTTATAATTTATTTTGTCAAAAATTTGGTGTTCTCCTAGCCAGTGAGATTTTATTTAATTGATACAGCGTTCAATTTTGCTAAGAACTAAGTAGTTATGTACGTGTTGGTGTAAAATCCTCACGAAAATGAAAGGACTTACCGTTTTTAAGCACTTCATCTAGGCAGTGATTTTTGGTTATCATAACGAGACATTAAATGATCATGCGGCAATTAAAGAATACTTAAAATATTACTTTACAAGAAAAATTCTGAACAGCAAGGAAATGCGTCCACACGCAACAATATGATGTATGTCATTGCAAAGTAGTCCTGCACAGTAAGTACGCACAATTTTAAACCGACAGAGCCTCTAGAGATATTATTTGTCGATCATCACAACGGAATATACCACAAAACCGATCGGGAAAGGATGACTCTTGCTTTAAAAATTGAATTTCAATAATCTTTCTTGTTGCATTTCATTTTTTAATACTTTTAACTTTCAACAATCCTCCTGTCTTATTCTTTTTGTCGATAACATTTTATAACACAAAATTCATCACATGTAAATTTCAACAGCTCCTTTCTTATCTTACTTGTTATTATTTAGTATTCTATAATACCAAAGATCATACCAAAGAACAAAGCATTTTATTAAATTTTTTGTTGTTGAAAAGCTAGCACGGGATCCAGCTAACTAGTATATTTCACTTATTTATTTATTTTTGCTTTTATTTGTATGCGATGCTCTCTCTCTCTGATTCAAATGAGAAAAAAAATGGACTATAATGTTTTTTTTAATTTGCTTTCTTAACCATCTAAAACTACTTTTCAAACTATACATATGTAGTTTTAAGGTATCTGAGTAGTACAAAAACATGATTTTGGGCAAAATTTTGCTATAAATTTAGAATTTGTGTACTTTTCGATTTCTAAAAATACTTTACTTTTGTTTGTATTCCAATTAATTAGAAAATTATAGCAGCTTTTGTAAAGGGTGGATAGACTAATGATTTTAAATCTTTAATTGCGTTTATCTCATAATCAGATTTTTTTCACATTTTTCACCCCCTTAAACATGATATTTTCTGCTGTTTTTAAAGTAATTGCTTACAATTTTTCACGAGTGTTTATAATTACAGCAATCTTGTTTTGAAATACAGACTAAGAGAAAATGCAGAATTTAATTTTTTATACACTTTTTATAAAAAAATTTACCTTTTTAGTTGCATTGATCTCTAACTCAGTATATGCACTTACTTTTAAGATAATACTTCAAACCATAGTTGATAGTTTTCTAAAGGAAATCTTTAAAGGAATCTTTGTTTTAGGTGATAGAATTTGTTTTACAATGTTTAACGTGAATGCAAAAAAATAGCTTATTTTTACTTAAAAATAGCCATTAAAAAAATACTAATATTTTTTCTAGTTTTATAAGTTTTTGCGTATAATAAAAAAAATATAAATTTTTTTAAAAATTTTATATTAATATTTTAAAAGAAAAATTATCCAAACTAGTAGGATACCTTAAGCGTTCTTGTAGCTGTATAGTATTGGCATACATGTCAACTGAATATTGAAATTGAATAATTAATGTAGTAATTTTACACGAAGATATACAATTTTATTTTGTATATCCAATTTTATTTTGTATAACAAAATAAATTATATAAAGAAATGAAAATCATGCCTCATTCCACAGGCATATGTAGAGGAAAGGCGCTTAATATTTGATGATTCCTAATAATTGATGAATCTAATAATTGCAATATTATACTTATTGTTATCTTATAATTATTGTTATATTATAACTATTGTTACATTATAACTATTGTTATATTATAATTATTGCTAGATTATAATATTTAATAAAGCTAAATGTAATTTATATGCAGAAATATTTTCCTCCATCTGTGTGTATCTAAGGTGTTTTTTCCATTCTTGTTTTGTGTGTGCGTTTTTTCTTTATTTTTACATTTGACTTGCATGAAACAAACAAAGCGATTTTTTGTTTAAAAACTATATGTAATTATGAGAATAAAATTATTTAAGACTGTGATAATAATGTGTTTATTTTTGGAGTTATCTAGCTTGAAATATCGCAGGTGATATTAAAGTTCTAAGCGAATAATTGTGATTTCTTAGGTATGAAAATAAACATGGAAGTTTTGCCTATAGATAACTGTGCAATTATTTTACCTTATTTTATTTTATAACCATCGTTGAACAGCCGACCCAATTTTATGGGTTTACGATTACTAATGCTCAACTCTATAGCCTTGTAATTTTGAACCCAATCCAGAAGACAAGGGAACTCCTGGATCGAGTATTGCGAGAAATTCGCCTTCGTGGAGGGCTTTTTGATGGAGCTAACCGGCATTTGCGTTACATGAAGAGGAAGACCACGAGAACCTCCCACGGTTAGCCTGATGACAAGGGGACTCTAACCCATGATCCGTCTACCACTGAGGATATTTCACGTCAGCACTGTGGTCGTTGCAAGCCGGATGCGGAATTCGTATCGACTGGGATTCGAACCCGGTTCACCGCATTGGAAGGCGAGCGATAGTACTAGAATATGTTGTAATAAGACTTTAATATTTTTAATGTATATCTTTATATGCGAGCAATATACGTCTTACAAAATTAAAGTAAAACAAGAATCATTTTTATTAATTAAAACTATCACTTTAACAATGGAATAGCTCAATGACATTTTGATTAAAACGGAAAAATGCAAAAATAAAAAAAAACATTATTCTGCACTGATTTAGTAATAATAGACACTAGGAGGCTTCGCCCCCTGCTCGCTGGCGCTCACCAACCCCCGGAACTGCTTTCGCAGTTCATTTCGGATTGCTTCGCAATCCAATGCTCGCTTTTCTCGCTCATTGGATACGTTCTTAACTTCTAGCTTTTGTATACTTTTTTGAATACTGAAGTTCCGAAAACTTTTCACTGTAGAAAATTCAAAACCTGTGCATTTCAATATTAATTTGAAATTGCAAACAGTTCACATATTTTTTTTAATCACACTATTCTAAATTTCAGTTGTTGAGAAAAGTAACTGTTGTAAGTTTTGATTTAAAGTCTTTCCCACCAGAGGGCTAAAACCATGTGTTGTAAAACAATATGAAATAGTACTGAACGCCGGATGTAAAGCATCGGCTTCGATGAAGATAATTTTGTGAGAATTTTTTTGATAATTCGGTGAGAATTCACCCGATTAGACATATGATGCTCTCTACGTGCTCTTGCGCGCCGTAGCCTAACAATTAAAACGTATTAGCGTTTTATATAACATGGATTAGCCATATGATGCTCACTACGTGCTCTTGCGCGGCGAATTCAATCAATTAAAAATGAAAACTGTTGCCAGCGCGAGAAAAGAAATATCATATTGATACATACATACGTACGTATTAGCGTTTTATATAATATAGATAGATTCCTTCATAAAAATACCAACAATAGTATAACGAGCAAAAATTGTTTTAAAAAAAATTTCAATTTTATATTCTTAAAAAGTGTGAAATTATTTATTGTTCCGATTCGCAAGGTATGTAATATATTCATATCTAGGAAAACAAAACGGGGTGCATTGGCCGAATAATGGAAAATGCATATCAATATGTGATTTTGATTGTTCAAATGTTCTTTTTATTGACTGCTTATAATTAGAAAACACGGGCGTTGGTAGTGTACGTCTGGTAGAAACGCTTTTGGCGTTTCATTTTGCATCTTAAAAGAAAAAGTTCACGACATAATTCCTTAGCAATCTTGCTGCATACCACAATAATATCTTTTTTTGTCAAGGGAGCATTTTCGAATAATCATATTCTAATAAGTATAATCTAATAAGAGAATTTTCTAATAAATTAAAATGAGATATCTGGTTCGGGAGATATCTGATTTTGAGATATTTATAATGTCTTCTATATGATCCGTTTTGTACAAAATTCTGTTGTATTTTATCGAAAAATTTTCCACTAACAATATTATGTGGTTAGGAATGTATTTTAAGTTAATATATCAGAATATAATAAATGTGTATTTTACAATACGCTTCAAAAAGTTTGCATTTGCCTGTATGATCTGCTTTGTTTAGAATTCTGCCATATATTTAGGAACATATTATTACTAAGAATATGTATTTCAGAAATATATAAACTTATATTGTTACAATATATATTTCAGAAACATATGTGTAGAAATAAATAATTACAATAAGAGTGAAAAAAAGTCCGGTCACTGTAAAACGCAGCGTCTGTGTGGTATAATTAATAAAAAAATTTGTAACATTTTCTAGAATGTTTTGAGCATACATATGTTTAGAAAGTTTGTGTCTCGTATAATAATTCATTCAAATAATTTCTTATAGTTAAAACATATTGTGTTAAATAGAATATATACTTTCCAAATTTTCAGAAAAGAGGAATGCATTTGAAGTATTTCAACTAAATTATAAGTAACAACAACATAAAAAAAGTTTTAAAAAAACTTGATTTTATGAGATTTATAAGATCTTCAGCATGATATGTTTTGTTCAAAACTCTGTTGTATTTCATCGAAAAATTTTCCACTGAAAATATGTGTTGAGGAATGTATTTTAATTTTATATATTAGTATATGTGTGTTATTAAGTATTTTACAATACGCTTCAAAAAGTTTGCTTTTGTCTGTATGATCTACTTTGTTTAGCCATATATTTTGGAAAAATTTTCTATTATTAAGAATGTGTGTTTAACTATATATAAAAATATATTAAGAATGTGTGTTTAACTATATATAAAAATATATTTTTAGAATATTTGTTCCTGAAATACGTGCAGAAATAAATAGTTACAATAAGCGTCAAAAAGTCTGGTCACTGCGGAAATCTTCGTCTGCAAGATAAAAATTGTAAAAAATTTTAAAATATTTTCTAGAATGTTTTGAGTATATATGAGTTTAGGAAAGATATGTTTCGTATAATAATTTGTTCACATAATTCGAATAGTTAAAACATATTATGTTAAAAAAAGTATGTATTTTTTTAATTGTCAAAAAGAAGAATAAACCTGAAGTCTTAGAAATAGATTATAAATAACAACAGCTTGAAAAACTGATTTTGTGAGATTTATGATATCTTTTGTATGATCTATTTTGTAAAACATTCTGTGGTATTTTATGAAGTAATTTTCCACGAAAAAGAATCGGTGTTTAGAAATATATTTTAAGTTAATGTATTAGAATATACACTGAAGAGCCATTACATTATGACGACCCTGCTAATAACATGTAGGACCACCTTCAGCCCTCAAAACTACTAGCACCTGCCTTGGCATTGATTCCACGAGGTGCTGATAGGTAGTCTGAGGTATCTGATACCAAGCGCTCACCAACTGCTCCTGCAATTCCCTCACATTGCAAGGGGGTAGCGTTGCAGCACGAATTTGGTTTTCCAAGTAGGACCACAAATGCTCTATTGGATTAAGGTCAGGTGAATTTGGGGGCCAAGACATGACTTGAAAGTCACTGGAATGTTCCTCGAAACAATCCATGACGATTCGACCCTTATGACATGGTGCATTAACCTCTTGATAAACACCATCTCCCGCTGGAAAAACTGTTGCCATGAATGGGTGAACCTGGTCTGCAACTATGTTCAAATAGCTTACAGACGTCAGGGATTGTTCTATGAGGATTATGGGTCCTAATGTGCCCCATGAAAATATTGTTCCTGGGCGAGAAACCATGAAAAGCTGGGCGAGCTCATTCTTATAGATGGAGGGTGGCAATAATCTAATGGCTCTTCGGTGTATGTTTTAAGAAACATGAATTTTACAATATGCGTCAAATATTGCTTGTGCGTGTAAGGTTTGCTTTGTTGAGAACTGTCATATATTTTAGGACAGTTTTCCGTTTATAAGAGTCTGTGTATAGTATTGAGATGACATATGTTCCAGAAATATGTGTAGAAAATTCGTTCGACGAAATATGTACCAGAAATAAGTGTTCGATGCTTATTGTATATATTTAAAGACATATAGATGATTCGAAATATGTACAAAAAGCGTCAAAAAATCCGCTCATGACTGTAGAAATCAGTGTCTGTATGATCAAATTTGGACAATATTTTGTAATATTTTCTTGAATGCTTTCCATTAATGACTATATATGTGTTCAGAAAACATGTTTTTCGTATAATATAGCTAAAGTATATGTGTTAAATATATATATTTTTTCTTAAACTTATAAATATCTTTATTTTGTGATCTTTCTAAATAATATTTTCGAAAAAAAGCGAAATTTAAAGCTTCGTTTCTTAGCAAAAACTTTTTTAAAGTTTCGATCTTCTTGCATATAATTTGAGCCTAAGCTAAAAATAGATTATTCATAAACGTGGTCAAGCGTGACTAAAGATACTCATTTTGATAAGCTAACCAAATTTGAAATAACCCTCAATTATATATAAAATAGCCATAAAATTATTTCCGTTTCTAAATGCTTATAAAATTACTTTATATAACATTTTTAGTTATAAATATAAAATAGAATCCTTTTTTTCTTATGAATATTAAAAAGTGTAACTTGGAAACAACTGATCCATGTTCTGCAAACATTAAATGGATGTAGTCCTAAGTGGTTTGAATAATTATATTTCCTTTGGATTACATTCAGCGACCTCTCACTAAATCGCGTAATGCGTTTTACTATGCTCACGATTTTAGTAAGTTGGAATAAATTCTGGCGTTAGATTTATGGGGAGAAAGGTCCAGCCAATAATATCGATTTGTAAATGTCTCGCTTGTCAACATTTAAGTTATTGCCCGATGGCATCAAGCTTGGAGATTTCTCATTAATAATTGAGATACAATTGTAATATAAAGGCATTAGTCTGTATTAAGTATTAGTTTGGATCACTGAATTAGGGTCTACTAAGATTTATAAAGATAAAATTCTTGTGCGTTTGCCATTTGAATTTCGGTACATCGCATGATTTAGAGTTCGCGGAATCATTGTTAACAGCAGCCATAAATTATCCCTGCAAAATTTTTCCACTTCAATAATTTTATCTCTAAATTGCTGCTTATTGCAATACATTAATATTTTTCTTAAAATATACGAACATTAATTACATAAGTAATAATGTTCGTAATATCAACACAGAGTTTGAATAGAATGTAGAATTTTATAATTATTTCATTCAAAGTAAAATTTGATATATATATATATATATAATATCTTAATTTTAGAAGCAAATAGAAAAGCGAAGTTTTGAAATAATTTAAATGTTTTTAATCACCTTCTACTTTTTGGCTTATGTTAAAACATGATTTCAAAATTTTCGTATAGAAATTTATCATTCCACCTTTCTAAGGGAACTACATTTTATTAATCTTCAGTAATTAATTCAAATCTGCATTTTCTTTGCTATTGTATCTAAATTGAATAAAAATTATTAACCAAAGGTAACGAAACTAGTTTGTAGACTTTAACGAGATAATAAGTTTTACATTTTTAATAAAGTTAATTTATATAAGATTGTTTCGTTGCTAAAAAATTTGATATATATATATATATATCATCTTAATTTTAGAAGCAAATAGAAAAGCGAAGTTTTGAAATAATTTAAATGTTTTTAATCACCTTCTACTTTTTGGCTTATGTTAAAACATGATTTCAAAATTTTCGTATAGAAATTTATCATTCCACCTTTCTAAGGGAACTACATTTTATTAATCTTCAGTAATTAATTCAAATCTGCATTTTCTTTGCTATTGTATCTAAATTGAATAAAAATTATTAACCAAAGGTAACGAAACTAGTTTGTAGACTTTAACGAGATAATAAGTTTTACATTTTTAATAAAGTTAATTTATATAAGATTGTTTCGTTGCTAAAAAATTTGATATATATATATATATATCATCTTAATTTTAGAAGCAAATAGAAAAGCGAAGTTTTGAAATAATTTAAATGTTTTTAATCACCTTCTACTTTTTGGCTTATGTTAAAACATGATTTCAAAATTTTCGTATAGAAATTTATCATTCCACCTTTCTAAGGGAACTACATTTTATTAATCTTCAGTAATTAATTCAAATCTGCATTTTCTTTGCTATTGTATCTAAATTGAATAAAAATTATTAACCAAAGGTAACGAAACTAGTTTGTAGACTTTAACGAGATAATAAGTTTTACATTTTTAATAAAGTTAATTTATATAAGATTGTTTCGTTGCTAAAAAATTTGATATATATATATATATAT
>NC_092208.1:61815827-61838113 GCF_043381705.1 Parasteatoda tepidariorum
GGAATTCCGTTGTCTTCTGGATTGGGTTCAAAATTACAAGGCTACAGAGTTAAACATTAGTAGTCACAAACCGCAAAAATTGGCTCATCTGTTCAACGACTGTTATATATATATATATATATATAAATAGTTAATCAGCTGCTTGAACAAAGTGGTTCATTCTTCTTTTTTGTCTTATTTTTGTTCATGTTTCTTGCTTCTATATAAAAATAGTTTAAAAATGTTAACAATTTATATTGCTCATTTCCTTTTTTTATCCATATGTAAACGTCTGTATTTAGTTCTGTATGTCTTGTACAAACAATTTTTCAGTAAACAAAAAATTCTATTTAAATTAGCTAAGTAGGTATGTGGGAATCCATATCTGATACAAAATTAAAAAAAGATCCCAATAAATATTGTTCGCTGCATCAGTACTGGGCTCATAAGATTGCTTTATTGTAAAATGTGATTTTAAAATAAAGCAAACTGCTCTATCACGCCCACTACACTTGATTTTACTGTAGATAGGTTCTCAAGAACGCTATTTTGCATAAATTAGTTGTTCCTTAGCAATAGCCAATCAGTAAACTTCACCTTTTGATAGGTTTTGTAACCTATATTAGATACCTCTAGTCTTTTTTAGAAGCTTGGGATATTATACCCTTATTTCAAGTTATTTAAATTCCAGCAAAAGAGCTTTTAATTTTGGTAAATAATGTATTTTTGAGAATTATTTTGTTTTGAGAATAACAGTTTCATGCTATGATCCATATACATGCCATTATATTTACAATTTTGATCATAGTTAGATTTTAAAAAACCGTTGTTATTTGCTACTGAATATTTAGTGTTATCAATTCATCCATGTTTGCATTCATTAGAGGATGAAGTATTTGAAATGGAAACAGGTTGTCTAAAATAGTGTTTAAAAATTCATTTGCCCCCAAATTCAGCAGAGATGCTTCAAAAGAACATTACAAGGGTTTATTTATTATTATTTTATTAAAAACTGGTTGCGCAGAGCAGAGAGCCTCAACCAAAACTTTCAAAACATGGTAAAAATTTTAGTGATAGCTCAATGGGAACAACAAAATGTACAGTATATTTTCCCGAAGTGCTTTATAATATTTACTCGTTTTAAAATTACCAGAGAAGTATAACTATGCTGTTTGATAGTAGATTTCATAAATGGTAATGGATTGCTCTTACTTCTTATAGCATGCATTTTAGTGTGAGAAGTACCAACAAATTTAAATGAAAATAAAACATCTGAAGCAAAAATACAAAATGAAACATATCAAGCAAAAAATAAAAAATGAAACATATCAAGCAAGAAATAGAAAATAATAATTCAAGACAAATACAGAATAAAACACAAAATGCAGCATATAAAACGAGTAGCGAATTCAAATATCTTTCCACTTTCCTGCATCATGCAAAATTGATTTAAAATAATATCATAACAATTTGCCAGATTCTAAGTATTTAAAAAGGCGTAAATCGAGGATATAGTTTTATGGCGCGATTTTACAGTAGTAGAGCACTGCATTTGTTGGTCAGTTTANTGAGATATTAAAGATAATGACGGGGTTCAAGTACACTTATAAATCAAATATATAAATAGATTATAAAAAAAAGAAAGATAAACAAAAAAGAAACTAATAAGATATTTGAGCTTATAAATACCTTATTGTTTAGATTTCACTAGCAGAATTGCTCTTGTCACTGGATAAAAGAAATAACATTAACGGCAAAGTTGAAGTTAACACGCATGCGCTGAACGATGATCCTACAAGACTCCTAAAACACTCCTTTGAAAGGCCTGTCATATTGCTGTCTATTTGTGACATCCTACGAAATTCTTTCTTCTGACACTTTACGGATATGACTGTTCCAGGAGTGTTCGGAATGTTTTGGGATGTCTTTAGGACGAAATTTGCTGTATGGGATACTGGTATAATTATATATATATACAAGTAATAATATAAATTTACTCAAAAAATATACAAATATAATTAAAAGAAAATTAAATAAAGTTGTGTGCTTACAGAGCAGCACTTCATCAGGGGACAAACTGTCTGCAAACACACAGGATGAAGTGCTGCTCTGTAAACACACAACTTTATTTAATTTTCTTTAAATTATATTTATATATTTTTTGAGTAAATTTATATTATTACTTGTTTATAAGATTTGAATTTGGTTTTAGCTGCCTTGTGCGCTGTTCCAATTTGAATTTGAATTAATGTAGTTATGTTTATTTTGGTTACCTCCTGTTTTATTTATTTCAATTAAGATTTGAATTTATGTTTGGAAACACCTTAGTCACNTTTGGATATATATATATATATATATATATATATCTAACCAAAAAATGTATCACCTATATAATACTTTACTATAAAATAGACTTTACGGAATAATGAATTTTACGAGTGATGCACTAAAAGTTGCCAATACTTTATATTGTATTTTGATCCGGAATTTTTTACATTGTGGTGAAAGCCATGATTTCCTTTCTGTTATATGCAATGTATTTTTTTTTAAAAATTTAATTTAATTTTTTGCTGTTGTCTTTTTAAGTTCAAGAGTAAATAACTTAGAAACCATTGAAAAGGCTCCAAAATAAATAAACACATTTAAATCCAGTTACTCAAAATGTATTTGGTTTTATTTTCAGTAAAATTTTTAGACATATCCTTGTTGGACATGCGTTTCGTTTTGCTATCTCAATAAGAAACTATACAGATTAATACATATAAACATAATTAATATTTTATCCATTACATAAGTTCAAGCCCAGAGTCTAGTATGTTTGATAAAAGTAAACCTTTGAAAGCATAACATATATCACTTATCCTTCCATTCTTGTAGAGAAATATATTAGGGTTAGAAATAATAAATAGTCAGTTAAATTCTTTCAACTCAGTATCAAGAAACCATATTAGAAAGCACAATAAGCAGATAAGGTCTTTTACTAATCTATCTATTTGATGAAAGGCATCGCCATCAAGATCATAAAATTACCTACCATGTAAATGGTAAATCAGTCCTGTAGCTTCATTGTTATTCTTTCGATTAAAGGCTAAAAGCCATCTTTTTTCTTTTAAATATACCTTTCAGTTTCACATTTTTACTAAATTTCAGATATAAAAACAGTAATTTTGACTGTATTATATAGACTGTATTTATAATTTTGATTAAAAATGAATTTCCAACCTGCCAAAAATCAAAACACTCTCTAATAACTTTATTATCTGCCACAAAGTTTTGTAAAATTATCCAAATATATTCTCGTTATTTTTATTTAAAATCAAAAATATTTTTTTAAGTAAAGATAGTCATGATTTTTCTACAAATATTTTTTCTATCTGACAAATGATCTGAAGAAATTGTAGGTAACGGATTCTAAGTCATCCCGTAAACCTGGATACATGCTTGTACCGTTCTTAACTAATTTATCTATTGTCTTTTAAGCCATTCCCAACATTGAGCACACAAAGGAAAGAAATAATCTTATAAAAGCAGTTTTTACAAATTTCAATGAGAAAATAATTTTATATTTGATTTTTTTCTCAATACTTAAAAGCAAAACTTAATTTTGTTTAGTTATTAATAAATTAATTTGTCTCCTGTAATTTTGCTTCCAGATGTTTTACTTTTATGACAAGCATTAAAGGACTTGTATATTACTCAGAGATAAGTATATCTATTTATTTACACATAACCCAATATATCCAATTAAGAAAATGTATCTCAATATATTCAATTAAGAAAGTATATCCCAATATTTTTAATTAAGAAAGAAAAAATATCTAAAATGAAGATGAAGAACCCTCAAGTGGATAATATTGCTCTGTTACGGCTTTTTTTTTTTACTGTAGTCATATTTTTTTCGTTATGAAAAAGAAAGGAGATATATTATTCTTTATCAGGGGTCAAACACTCCCGGGTGCACAATTGCCGAGGTACTAGAAATAACTCAGTTTCAATTAATATTTTAGTGCGTTTAAGCCAGTTTTTCCAAATTCCAAAATTTCTATCAACAATAAAAAATAAAAAAAAAATTCTTCCATGCAACCTACATAACATACATTTCTCCAACTTCATTAACTGAGATATTGTCTACATGTGCACAAGGAGCATACTAACTTGAATTAAAAATTGTAAGCGAAGGCTTTTAAGAATATAGAAGATTATTTTACTCAATAGGTAAAATAAAATAGATAAGGAAAAAAGCTTGTAATATAGAAAATATGAAATGTTTAATGAAAAGATGTTGCATGCGCTTCTGGAAAATAAAGGATTTTATCATGCACTGTAAAAAAATCGGAATTAAATTAAGGTTAAAAGTACCAACAACCGGAGCGTAGGCATTTTTAACAGTAAATTGCATTTTTACCGGAACATGTTACGGAACAAAAATTTTGAATTCCAATTATTGCAGAAATAATTATTGTAAGAACGCTGAATCACTCTAGTTAAATAAATATTAAAGTAAAAATTACGGTATAACATTTGACTGTAAAATTGGATTTTACGATAACTAGAATTTTGCGAATGATGCATCCAAAGTGTCCAAACTTTATACCAAAACTTGTGGCTTAATGTGCTTATGTGATTTAACTATGAAGCAGGAAGGGGAAAGGTGAAAGTATGTGACTATTTCCAATTTGTGAAAAATAGCTAGAGCTTTTTTTAACCTGTTTAAAATGTACATGCTTTCGACAATTTTATTAATTCACTTTTAGTCTTAATGAGATTAAAAATCTTATTAAGTTAAAAATAATAATTCTCTTCATGTAATCTCATTAAATCAAAAAAGTGGTAAACATCATCACAAGAAGCATGACAACTGAGAGCAGAGAATGCAAACCACCATCTATTGGTGTGCCAATTAAATTAAACTTTCTAAATTTCGAGTGTCTACCACTTACTAATTTTCTTCTTAAAAAATAATCTTTTAACAGTTGCACGTTTAGTTTAAAATATAGAATTTCATCGCGTTTCCATATTTGCTGTTCAAGTAATTAACTTGATTCAACTTTAAGATTTACTTTAAGGTTAAGATTTACACCAACAGGATGCAAACTACAAACATATTAGGGTTTCAGTAAATTTGAGCGATGTTATGGTCTTCGACTCTGCAGAAATTTAAAATCCCTGTATTTGCAGTTTTGCATGTTGTAATTAATAGGTCATAATTTTTGTAATTTAATTTTCGTTCAGTAAGGAAAAAACTATGTGTTTTACTATTTTATGAAATAATCAGGTCGACATACATAATTTAGTTTTAAACCAAAAGCTATTTTTATTTATCATTTGAAAATATTTCTTTTGAAAAAATTTCATCTCCTAATAAATCTGATCATTAATAAGAGTGATAAATATTTTCCTTTTTTAAAGAATTTATTTCTCTTAAATTTCAAGTCTGGAACATGATATTATTCAGAAAAACTATCGGAAGAAATATATCAATTTAAAATATACGTATGCCAAAATACTACCATTTACATTTTTTTTTTGTAGTTTTTACTTCCTTCCTCCCTGTATTCGAATAAAACATATTTTTAAACAAACTTTCTTCAGATTTTATTCATCGATTTTCAATACGAATCCTATCAGTGAAAAAGAAAGTTACGGAAATAAGCATATTTGTTTGGAAGTAAGTAAAATAAATAAAAAAAAATCAAAATACCATGAAATCCATTCCAATTGCACGAGATCAGAACCTTCAATTGAAAAAAATCAATATACATGCGATGAAAGCAGAAATATAAGTATTTTTTAAAGTAAACAAAATCGAAAACTAACTTTTAAACCATTTTCTAGCTATAGTAAAGAATATGGTTTTGGAAATGATAATATTCTGACTATACTTTTGCAGTAGATAGAAGCTTATCATAAATGTTGTATATGCTTCAAAGTTCTTTTTACTATTATTATTATTTTATTATGTTTCATCCAAAGCTCAAAATGCTCAAAGTTATAAAGACTTTAATTTATATTTTAATATAATTTTTTGCTTAATTTGTAATATTTTGTTAATTAAAAGGTCAGATAAAACCGATTGTTACGTTTAATTGGAGAAGAGAAAACTCTGTCCCTAAAGCAAAGTTTTTTTTCATAGTTCACATAATCATCCTTCCTAATCTCACCTAATCACAAACCATTCTAATTCACCATTCAGTGAACTCTTATTAAATAGATATCAACGAATATATATAGAGAGATATTCATATTCGAAAACAGTTTAACGGTAGATAACGGTTTGTGAACTGCAAAAAAATTCCAGACATTGACCGTAAAAATAAATTTATGCCCGTGAAGCTAACAGGACCATAAAAATACAAGTGTGGTAAAAAAAAAATTCTAGTAAGCCGGCCAGGTAGCCGAGTGGTTAGCATGCCTGACTATCGAGCCGATGGTCGCGGGTTCGAATCCTGCTCAGGGCATGGATGTTTCTTTCTCTCTCTGTGTGTTCTATGTCCTTTCTCCTTTGTGTGTGATTGTGTGGATGTGACCCGCCCTATAAACGGGTTTGTGGTTGTGTGACGTGGGCGAAACTGCTCCACCGCCGTGACTTCGCCACAAGTGCCCACTGGGTGACGAGAAGAGAGTAGCAGTTCTGGCATTTCTGTGGCTAATGGGACAATCCCCAAGTGCCCGCCATAAAAAAAGAAAATTCTGGTAAAATATTAATAATTTAAAGCTACTCCCATAACGCGTAATTTAAAGTTACGTCCATGAAAGTTTTCGTTAGGTTGGGCTTTGATAGTATTTAGGAGCTGGTGATTTGTTTGCTAATCAGGTGAAATAAGGTAGTGATGCTAGTTGTTAAAGAATGAGGGAGTTGCGTATAGTGCAGATCGAGAGTATTATTCTTCAGCACTACTTGAGTTCGAGCCCTATACCTTTATGTCCGTAGTGGGAAAAGACATAGAAAAGGATGAATACACCCAAATTGAGTTAGAAAGTTTTACAAAATATATAAACGGATGAGTTCATTACAATTACGGAACAGATTTTTATTTATCGAAAGAAAGGAGTTAGGTGTGTAAAATAATGGCCAATTCTGTTTAAACAACTCACAACAAAAATAACTTCCAAAAACATTTTCTGAATTTAACATTAAAATTTAGACTGCTTTATTGTTATATTTCATTATATTTTCAAAGATACCTAACTATTCTGTTTAAAAAGTATAGAGAGCAAGCATACAAGCATAAAAAATAATTTCCCTCTGCATCTTTCAATCTCAAAATAAAACAATTTGTTAAGAAAACAAGTTAGCGATTCTAACTTTCTCTTCTCCATCGCGCATTATTACATTACTTTTCATGATGTCTAAATGATTCGCTTTATTCCACTGGTAACCTCTCCTCGAACATGGACAAATAACGGAAATAAATGTTGATTACAGTCCATCCAGCTCTCCAGCAGTGCCAAGCTCAAGGACTCACAGTCGAATCATAAACATAGGATGTCCTCGTTTCTAATGTCCTCCAGTATCCCACTGACATTCAGAAACGGACGCATACCACTTTTATTAGGCCTACGCAGAATTTGATTAGGTGGGGGAAGCCTATAGGTATCCTTAAGGGGTCGTATATGGTTCCCTTATGGTAATTGTGCAGTTCCATCTGGAAACATTGTTAACAGAGAGTGACAATTTGGACCCCTTATTGAGAATCTAATTATATCTCGGAATTATAAATGACTTGAATGGTGTGTAGTACATGTTATTAAGCAAAAAAAATGTTTTTAAAAAAATTCCTCGAATTTTTGAAATTGTTACAAATGAAATATCAGATAGAGGTCAGCGTTTTATTTTCATTTAAAGAATGAAATATTATAATATTTCGGTTTAATGGGTTTGAATAAAAATGTGCTTTTTCTTCTGATTATTTTAGTAGTTTGTCAGTTTTTGCAGTTTTCTCGCATTTCATATCGTTCAAATAATTCATTATTTTTTTAACAATTATAGCAGAATAATTCAAAATAGTTATAGCATCTGTATATATTATATATTTGTTTCTTTTTTTATTTTCAAATAGCAAATAAATCATAAAAGAAGAGATTTCATTTTTTTTAAAATATGCACTATCTTTTAATCTAATTTAATTAAATGAGCTGTATTTCATATACAAAAAGAAAAAGCATCTTTCCTGCAATAAACCATAAAAGTTTCACACCTTATTTTAAGATTAAAAAAAAATGTCTTTCCCAGAAACGAATATGATAATCTAACATGAAAAAAAAAATAAAATTTCATAGGTTATTTTGAAATATAGTTTTCTGTAAAAAATGGTTAGTTTATATTTACGAGTTTCCCACGTTGTTTGGAAAAAAAGTTTGCCAAGGCACTAAATATATATATATTTGAAACTCCGTATGGTTGTTTCTGTTTGCTACTGCATAATACCTTAATCCCTTAAAATTAAAAAATAATGAATGTAATTTCGAAGCTACTTTAAATCTACTTTTTCAGTATAAATGAGTTTTTTTAAATTCCAAAATACTATTAACTGAAAATCTTATCATACCCTAATTAAGGCTATCAGAAAGGAACTACTAGCTACAACAACAACGAACGGTATTGGTTAGTACCAGCGGTTGGTTGAAAAGAAAATGAAGAAGCTTACCAAGCTACGACGGTATCAGTACCAACTGAAATTGTCAAGAAAATCCAGACCAAAATAAAGAGTGATCAAGCGATGAATGAAACGTGATATGGAACAATACACATGAAAGCAAACCGGCTTCAGAAATTTTAACACAAGTAGACATTGAAAGATGTTTCGGTGGTTTTTACCTGAACCAACATATAACTGAACATAGATTGCTTAAGACCTACCGTTATAGACTATTCAAGAAGCAAAAACTTTGCATCTATTGTAACAAAGTCGAGGATGGAAGGTACGTGGAATTTTACTGCTTAGAATTCAAAGGTTCAAGACTTCAAGTCCTAAACAAAACACCTAACCTAAGAGAGACACTTCCCCGCATCAAAATACGTGAAGAAAAATGCTAATGGAACTTCTATTCGAAAGAGAATTATCCGACGCATGAGAAAATAGAAACTGTAATAGAAGAACTGAGATAGATCTAAATCCGTCCACCAAATCAAATTCGCAAAACTAACTTTAAAGAACTAAGTACTCAAAATTAAATTATACTTGACAATTGCTATATACAGAGCTCAAAATAAAATAAAAGAATACCCTGAATAACTTTTGAACTGATGATCGAATCTTCAAGTTCTAGGACTCGATCTTAATGGTTCAAGGAGGTAACCTCAAATATGCTAATTAAGTAGTGTAGATATTTATTTAAGTTACGAAATTAGAAATTACAAACATTTGCTGTCTCTAAATAAACATGTTTTTTTGCCTAACAGATTTGGATTTCTGATTCCCAAGGTATAAGGGTTAGCCGCAATATGAGAAATATGGTCCCAATAGTTTGGTTAGAAGAGTGGTTCAAAGTTTGAACTGCTTGACGCTAATTTTACTTTTGTGTATTTCGCCAAATCTCGAGAACAGTTTAAGTGATTTGAAATTTTTTTGCATACAATTATAAAATGAGTGTATCCAAATGGAAATTCCATACGAAAAATAACTTTTAGTTAATATTTATAATTTTTTATTATTTTATTTAGTAACTTATATTTTTTTTAAATTTTTTTTTAATAACTTATAATTTGACTTAGTATTACTCGAAGGAATTTTGAATTGTCTGGTATACAATTTTTGCAACATAAAAAATTGTGGTTTTGCATGGACATTGTGGTTTTGCAAAATACAATATTTGAGCGAAATCTGTGGAATAGTTCTAAAAGAATCGAACTTTTAAAAATTACATTTTAAAATTAAAAAATATTAGTTTAAAAATTTGATTTCTCAGGAACTATTCGACCAATTTCGCACAAATTAATAGTATGTTTATATGTTATTAGCTGAATACTCGTTCTTCGTATGGCTTAAAATAAGCAAACAATTATTAAATCATCGGTATTTGTTCACGTTATGAAATCGTGCACAAAACGAAAAGGCATGAACCGACTTCATATATAAAATCAAAATAATTCCTATTTTTTATTTATTGATTATTATTTTTTGACCTTTCTCGTAGATTCGTGTTACCAAACTACAAAAAAAAATTTAAAGTTCATTGAATAAAATAAAGATTAACTTTATTAATTTGACATAATTCTATTACCTGTGTTAAGCTTATGATAATTAACTATTGCACAAACAAAAAATTTCACCGTTAATTCTCCCCTTGGGGAAGCCGCAAAACCGTTTTAGCTCAATATCTATACTAGGACACCTAATGTGAAAATAAATACATTCATTAACACGTGTGGTACCTATCAATACAGCACTTTTTATCTCAAGTATCTTTCATTCTTTAATTTTGCTTCACAGTACATATATTTTTTTGCTTTAAGTTTTAAATGAATAATTTTAAAATAAGTTCCTTAAATTACGTCTCATTCATTAAATTACGCAAGAAAATAAATTATTTGTTTCAGATAACTTTAAGAATACTAATTTGGTGATGTAAAACACTTATGCTACTACGATCAAGGTTAACATCGAGTTTGACGCATCAAATGATATTAATGAACACACATTTTTTTTAACTAAATGTATCCATAAGCAAGCAAAAACCCCGAACGTTACAGAAAAATATTTGGAAAAAAAACTGAGTCGTTTACAGTTCAATTAAAAAAAGTACCTAATGCTAACGCAATGAGAAAATCTGTTTTTCCAAAAAATTTTTCCCAAGCAATTAAATTTAAAAGCTTTAGCGATTTTTTGAACAGAGGCTAAAATTTTCCATTTCACGTCCTGTTCAAATTTCAGAACTCTAGCATTAATGGTTCTAGTGTTATAAAAAAGACCCACACGCATATGAACACTTCTTTCCATTAATATAAATAATAAAATATGTACGTGGTATGTTCTGTACAATAGAATATTCAAATTAAAGCACTTGATAGAAAAGTATTTTTTCTTTATTTCCAGAATTCATATATAAAAAGAAATAATAATAAATAAAAAGATAAAATGATAAAATAGTAATCAAAATTTATATTAAAATAGGTTTTATTGATATGGCAAATTATTTAGCTAAGTATTTTATTTATTTTTGAAATCTAAATATTAAAAATTATTATAAAATATAGTCAAAAAATAAAAAAGGAATTCATAATTGGTGTATAATAATTAAAAAGAAGGAAATCATTTAACTTTAAAATCTTTCTTGAAAAAACACAACTCTGGAATCATTACTTGAAGAGTTTAAATGCAAAAATGTTTTTCCGCAATTAAAGCTTCCTTTGAAGCTTCAAACAATAATTTTCTTATTGAGTAAAAATAATTGCAGCAAATTCGTACTGGTATTTGGCTTCACTTAATGGGCTGCGGTAAGCATTCCAAAGTCATTATGCAGTAAAAAAATAATGTTTTCCTGCATTTATTAATTTTTTTTCTTTGCACATTTTTTTGTAGTTCAATTATTTCCCCTCATAATTACCAAAATATGAATCCGACAAAAATATATGCAATTAGGCAGTATCAATTTACTTGAAAGGATTTTAATTTTAGGAGTTTAGTTGGGAAATTAAAGTAAATTTACCTATTAATACCAAATTAACTAAAATGTAATAGTTAAATTAATTTTATATTAGAATATTGATAAGTGATGTGAGGTATATGCAAGTGTATTTGCCGCTCTTTATTTTCTTTCAAAACCTCGGAAATGTAATTTTTAATACGAGAAATTTACTCAACTTCAATCAAGAAATTAGGTATTTTACAGCAAAATATACATTTACATGCTGCATTTTACAACTGGAAAATAGGCTTTAATACACTGCACTATTTAAAATATAAAGGACATTTGAAAAACAAGGTTTTTGGCCTCATTTTTGAGAAATAGTGCGTTTAGGTTGTTACGCTTATGTTGACGCAATTGGAAACGTGGCTACTACACTGTAAAAAATTCCAAATCAGCTTACGGTAATAATGCTGTCACCCTAAATACAGTATCCTTATGCATCTATTTTTACAGTAATATTTATTTGATTACTGAAACTCAGTGATTTTAAAGTAAATATTATTGTATAAAAATTACGGTATATCAGATTCTTTATTGCGTAAAATTTTAAGACAAAAATGGGCATTACGGTGAAAAGTACCGGCAGCCTAAGTACCGGGACTTTTTATAGCAATTTGATCTAGTATTTTTTTCAGTGTAGTCTCCTTAGCCTTCGAACCAGGGCGGCTAATCAAAACATGAAGAATACTTCTTTGGATCAGGCAAAACAGTGATTATTCCAAACAGCAAATTTACTGTACGGAAGTTATGAGTAATAAAAATAAGATTAAAATAATTAAAATGAAAGAAAATTTTTAATTTTCGGTTTTAAGGTTGACTACCGCAATAGTGTACTCGTTTTAGTAAATAAATTTTCGGCTTTTTCCTAATGAAACGAAGCAATGTGTTATAAAAAGCGAGACTCGCTTAACAGTTTTGTTTGCTTTTTTTCATCTATTTTCATCTACAAAATTAAAGTATCTATACCTGAATGCAGAAAAGTTTATAAAATTATTAATTTAAAGTTAAAGGAAATTAATTGTACTTAATTTTGAAATGATATATTAAAATATATTTTTTACTGCTATTTTTTAAGACCCAGCAGATAATAAAATTAAGATAACTCTCATGTTAAAACATCATCCTCTAACTCGTTGTTACAAGTATTTTTGAAGAATCCAATTCAAAAGTTAGAGTAAGTATATAATTTTGTTAGCCAGGACCTCTCGAACCAGTTAGATATATAGATTTTTTTTCTTTTACTTGCTTTTTGTTTTACTCGTAAACTTATTAATGTTTACATTTGAAAGTATATGCTACCTTTTATTCATTTACTAAAGTACCACCTGTGATTGTTAAAAATTGTAGAGGTCTCTGATAAAATGCTTGTTCTTTGATTTTTGTCAATTGTAATTTAATGGTAACTATACGTTAGTTCTGTTTAAAAAATTTTAAAACAAAATTCTTGTCTTAGAATTGCAGCACTATTTCAAATGATAAAGATAGCTTTAAAAAAAAAAAAATCTAGTATAACGGTTTATAACTGATAACATGTAAAAAACTAGTCTATAGTATTGTTATTACACATTGTTTTATAAAATATACGGAGCACACATTTAAGAAATTACGCTATTTCACTTTTATATTTTATTTAAACTTGGATTTTATGAATTATTATTTTGTTTAGACATTGTAAAAATATTAATTTCACATTATGTTGTATTTTCTTTTAATCCTTAAATGACTACTGTGTTATTTTAAAGTTACTTACTTTTTTCTTTTAAATAAAAAATTTTGTATATATTAAAATGTATTAAATTTTTGAAAGTTTATAATTTAATTTTCAGTTGTATTTTTTTAGATCTATTGAAACTCCAAGTTAAAATCTATTTGAAACTCCAAGAGAATGTAGAAAAAGACATTAAGATTTATTCGTCGTGCATCATGAAAAATAAGTTTTCACATTTTTCTATAACATCAGAAATATAAAATAAACCTTTGAATATACCTTTAGGATCAAGTTAATTGTCCCCGGTTTAGTAAAACCCTTGCGCACTTTAATTCTTAAGTAAAATATGGTCTGAAATATTCGGAGATGTAATGACTATATACACGCTATATTACATAGTTACGTGAGTGAAAGAAAATTCAAAATGATATCGAGGCTGTAATATTTATTTACTGTTGGGGATACGCAGAAAGAAGATTGAAAGACCCAAAACAATTTATACAAAATTATTGTTAGTTAGACTATTAATATTTATAATATAAATCTTTTTCTAGAGCAGAGTAATGTTTTAAGGCATTCCTAATATGAAGGAATAAAAGACAGTGTCATACATTATTTTAAATTTTATTTGATATTACCAATATTTGGAATGATGAGGAAATATGAATGGTGTAAAAATAATTAAATAAATAAGAGGAGTAACAAGGAATCACACTACCTCCGTTTTATACACCAAAAATAGTGGAAAAGTAATAAGTGTAGTTGCGTGATCTATTTTTGGCGCACCCTTTAAATATTGAGTTTTGCCAAAAAATGTAACCCGGACTTCCATGGTCGCTCAGTATATCTCCACCCCCTATGTCCACTAATGTCCACGCCTATTCCTCCCATTCTCCCACCCATAGCTCCTTCAATTTGACTTGTCTTTCAGCGTAGAAAGGGCCTTAAGCAAATTTTTTGTTACATTTTTACAAATACTTGGTCTAGCCTAATTAGGAGGTGGGGATTTCAAATCTGAAATTAGTTTTGCTTTTAAAGCGGAAGAATTTTCTTAAAATGAAATTTTTTTCGAAACGTACAAGTTTAAACATTTTATATATCTAACATCAGGTTGCATAAATTTTGCAACCTGATGTTAGATACTGCAAAAGATCTGATGATAAAACTGCAAACTATCTCATTCCTGTAAGCGATTTTTCCAATCCAGGGGCATTTAATGACCCACTTTTCTGTTTGACATTTTCTAAAATAATAATAAAGATAAAATTTTTTATTTCTAATACCTTTTAGTTTTGCAACCAATTTTAAAAGAAGTAAAGGCTTGCATTGTAATTGAGACCAACTACCACTAAGATAAAAATCTGCAAAAAAGGGAACGAGCTTTGGTTGTAAATTAGCTGCCCAGAAATGAAATCGTAAACAGCTGAGAATACGTTTATCTTAAAACCTGTTCAGAAGAACTACACGTAGAAATAGTAGATGATAGGGAAACGCTCCTAGTGGCGTATGATGATATTTCCAGGCAAGTTTCCGAAGACATTTTAATTCTTTTGATCCCTGGAAGTCATGATTTCTCTACTGCCCTAGAAGTTTGTTGCAACATTTATATTATTTGCAACATGCGCATTTTAACGAAAAATAGACTAAAAATATTATTTTTTAAATTAACTATAACGCGGAGAGATGAAAGGTTTGCTGATATGAAATCCGGGATGCGAAATTATCCAAGATCTGTTACAAAATCTCATACAATAAAAAATAAATATATAAATAAATAAAATTGTACTCAGTGCTATGTAAAAGATTATGAAAAAAAAAACTAAATTTTTTTATGGTGTTACATTAATAAACATTTTTTGCTCTCGAAAATCGCTTTCTTTACTATTTACTTCAAAGAAAGAAATTCTAAAAAGGATTATTCCTAAGACAACATATCAAACTTTACAGTAACAGCTATGTCCACTTCGATTTATAAGGTTTTCCGAAAATAAACTGTGATAAAAAAATAAACTAGAATATGTTCGAAAACTGATAGCTTCTACAAACAAACATAAGAGGAATGGGTTTCGGAGCGGAAGGACAGAAAATCTAGGGTTATACAAGAAACCATTTGTTTCGATCAGTTTCTTGTAGCCTCGGTATCTGGACGAGTATTTCACGAACACCCCAAGAGAAAAACTGAGGGTGGGAGCATTTGATTTGGTTAGTGCCCGAGGGTCATAGAGTTTTTTTAAACAGGCATCAATAATGGAAGTTAAAACCCGAGGGGTTTTCAACCCCACCGCTCTTATCCAAATATCCAAGATAAGTGGGGTTTGCCCATTCTCGTTGATTGAAAGCTACAAAGTTTGGGGAAAGTAGGGAGAAAAAAATCCCTAAAAATGGCACTTTCTTATTTTATTTTGGTTGATTAAATATATACAATGCCTGCTTTCCTTGATATTTGCTTAAAGTACATCGAAATAAGAAGGAAATTATTTATTTTGGAGGAAAATATTTAAATTATTCATATTTTAAAGAATGTTGGCGACAAATATTTCTTTAGGAAAATTTTATTTAACGAAACACAATTTTTCCGATAAAAGCATTACTGGGGGGAAAAAACGCCAGCGTAATGTGTTGAAAGTTTGAGCTAGTTTATTGGAGTTTGTTTATTAATTTTTATTTTTATTTTGTGTTTTTCGTTGCCAATTTTAAATCTATCGCTATGTATTAAACATTTTATTTCGTTCTTACACTTTCATAAATCATCAGTTTTTCCTTAAAATTTCACAGTAAAATATATTTCAAAATATGTAGTGTTCCTTTTAAAAATTATATATGCAAATGTTTAAGACTTGAGTCTTTTATATTATCTACGTAGTTATTAAATCATTTTGATTTTATAGTGTTAGTAAAAGGGTAATTTTTTCTCCCTTTAAAATAATCCTTTAACTTAAATAATTTCAGAACGGTTCATTCAGCAAATTATTTACCTGCTATAAAGTGTAAATAATCTCTGGTAATTATTTTAGATATTGCTAATTCTGGTAATTCTTTTAGATTAGATAGTTTTTAGAATTTCCTTACCCACCTTAGTTTTTCTTAGATATTATAAGTTTTTAGAATTTCCCACACGCAGCTTAGTTATCTTTTCATTACAAATAAAAAAATATGAAATTTCTTTAATTTATTTAAAAAAGTGCAAATAATAATAATAATTTAAATTTTTTCCTTCTTTGAAAATTCAGGATAAGAATTATTTATTAATGCATAAAAACTTAAATTTTTCAAAATAATAGTATTAATTAACGATGGTATGGATAAAATTGATGCTATATAAATTTATTAATTATTAAATATACAATTATTAATAATTCTGCACGTGTTTTAGTTGAGCTTAAGCAAATAAATACTATATTTTATTCAACTCTACAAAAAAATATTAGTACAATGTTTATTATTAATTAATAGTATTTACAGCTAAATCCCAATTTTATAAAAATAATATTGATAACATTAATACAACATCAATTTATTCATTAATATAAATATGCAGTTATTATCAGTTTTACACCTGTTCCAGTTGAAGCTTAATCCAATATACCCAACATTTCAGAAAACTCTACCTAAAAATATTAATACATGATATATCATTAACTAATTTCATGATCTGCTAAATTTCAATGTTAAAAAAATACGGATTACATTAATGTAAGATAAATTCATTTATAAATGAATATGAAGATAATTATTATCGCTTATGCAAAGCCTAGTTGGAGCTTAAGCCATGAAACCTTTCCGGGCTTAAAAACTCCACATAAAAAGCTTAATAAAATATTTATTGTTAAAATATTTTATGTTTTATTATCAACTAAATCGCAATTTTATAAGAAATAATTGACCACATTAACGCAATTGAAATTTATTTATTAATAGATATACAATTATTATCGATCCTACACATGTCCTAGTTGCAGCTTAAGACAATAAATTATATATTAAAATTAGTGATTACTCTGATACGAAAAATTACTTAATAATATATATCTAATTTTTATCGGTTCTACAAACGTCCTCGTTGAAGCTTAAGTGAATATACCCTTCATTTTTTGAAACTCATCATAAAAATTTTAATACACTATTTATTATTAATTAATTTTATTTTAAGCTTACTTCCTATTTTAAGAAATATTGATTGCAAAATATTAATTTTTAGAAACAATAAGGTGAGAACATGTATGCGTTGGCATGAAAACAATGTTTGTAACACATAAAAAAATAAAAATAGAAAGCGTATGTGATTCCCGTTCATAGGTTATTATGAAACTACATTAAAAAACAAATTTAAAAATGGTATCTTTTGATAAATAAATAATGTTTTTAAAATTTAGATAAAAATTTACTTCGAAAACAAATGACGGGAATATTTTAACAGCAATACGATATATGACTGAAGGTGGTCTAACATACAAAAAAAAAGTATTTTTTTCATTATTGATTGATGCCTATACCGCTACCGATATTGTATTTTTTTCTTAGTCTGGGAAATGATGCAGCCGTTTGGCCTCCCAAGACGAAAGTTTATTCACGAAATGAAAATATATTCATCACCTTTCATCGAATGGAGTGTGTTTAGATAATAATTTAGAACCGAATGAAAGCTTCTATTATCTAATCTCATGTTTGTGTGAACAGAATGTTGGTTTTTGTATGATTTCAATCATTGTGAGAGAGAAAAGAAATCTAAAGATCTTTTTTCTCCAAAATATTTCCTACATATTATTATATGTTACTTAAAAATTTTTCACGTTTAACTATTATATTGTTTTGAAAACACTTTGTGAATTAATTTATTTAAAATAGCTTCAATAGATTTTTTGTGAGAATAATTCGAATATAACAATTGACTTCAAACTAAACAAAAAGTGGTATTGTTTGAAATAAATGTTAATTATTTTTTGTAAGTACTTGTAATGTTATTTTATATTGTTTTTAAATGTTATTAGATTACGTTAATTTCGAAGTTTATTTTTATTTGTAGGTATGTGTTAAAATTTTCTCATGCGAAATTTACTTAGAACAATTAAAGTTTAAATATTTCAGAAAATATTTTTTTGGAATATACGACACATTATTCTTTAGAAATTAAAATTTCGATCTATTCTGAAAATTTCATAGCCTGGAATTTTTATATCCTTTTGTGGATTATCTAAACAATAGAAATATATGTTCTTTGTTTTCAACGAGATTGGTATGCTTATAGTCAATGCTTTTAACAAATAATGTAATAAGAAAAAATAATTTCTTAATAAAAATATAAATTAATATACTAAATCAATATTCAAATGTCCCCATTGTTTATTATCTTACATTAAAATCATAATTTATACTGGGAAACCAATTTAAATTATAACAATTAAGTTCATTTTTTTTCATTTACATAGTTTATCCTTGCACGCATATTTAATATTGCATTCCCTTTTAGATTTTTCATTCAATGCTTATTATATTAGAAAATATTTAAGCTAACCGGACTCAAGAAAATCTGGAATAGGGCAAGTGTCGATTATCGTGTAAAAAAAGTTTCTAATTAGATATTTAAAATATTAAAATTTTATAATACATATTTAAAAATAATTTCTAAAACTAGAATAAAAATTGTGTTGTTTTGAGTATTAGATTCAGAAGTTTCATCATAATTCTGGGTTTAAAAACATACATAATACTTATTCGCTACATCTGAGATATAATAAAAAATAGTTGAAGTTGGTTTTTCTTAAAAGCATTTTTTTTCTAATTATATTTTGTATTACCCTGAGATATAAAGTATGGTCATTAGGATTAACTAACGATAATTTTAACTTATTCAGTTGTAAACACTTATCATTATGTTATTTACTAAAAAGAAATTTAAAAATGTGCACTACTATAATATTTTCAGTATTAGCGTAACTTTATGTTTAAATTTTATTGCTGTAAGTATGTTTCCTTCAGGAATTTTAAAAATAAATATATCATTTAGATCTGTTTTTTTTTTGTAAAAAAGACACTGAGTGTCACGCATTTATCTTTATTAAATTAAGCTTTAACCGTTCTTTCTAACGTAATTGATGAAAACTTGAACTGCAATCAGAGAAAGTGTTATTTGAGTATATTGAAAATTCAACTCGTAATCAATTTTCATTGTTTGATAGACAGAGAGCATTGTTTTCGAGACAGATGGTATTCATATGGGATTGAATCGTGATGAAAGCAATTTAGTTTCCAACAATGAAAAGCTTTCGAATACAACACTCGAACGCATGCAACTCAGAGATGCGTCATTTTGTTTGATGGCTAAAGTCTGCTTACATATATATTTGAAACTTTACAAATTTACATTTTAAAGTAGTCTTGGTATATATTGGGTAATGCTTACTGTGTAACAAACGAATTTAGACTTATTATCAAGAAATATTAATTCAGAAAATATTACTTTTTATAAATAATTTACTATTTATAACAGGTATTTAAGCAAAGATAATAACTGAAGAAATAATCTTATAAAATTCGCTTTAGTTTAAATTTCATTTTAGTTTAAAGTTCATTTTAGTTTAAAGTTCATTTAGTTTTCAACAGCGAAAATATTACAAGTAAAACTTTCAAATAAACGTGCGATACATCGTATTATAATGATGTTTGATTAAGTATTATAAAGATATTTTATTTTTTTCCCCTTATAACCGTCGTTGAACAGCCGATCTGATTTTGGGTTTACGACTCTTTATGTTAAACTCTGTAACCTTGTACTTCTGAACCTAATCCAGAAGATAAGGGAACTCCTTGATTAAGTATTGGAAGAAATTTGCCTTCGTGGAGGACTTTTTGATGAAACTAACCCGCTTTGCGTAACATGGTGAGGAAAACCACGGAAATCTCCCCTGATTTGCCTGACGGCAAGGAGATTTTAGCCCATGATCAGTCTGCTACTGAGGATATTTTACGTCAGCACTGTGGTTGGTGTGAGCCAGATTTCGTGTAGACCAAACCTCGCTGGGATTTGAACCCATTGGAGCGCGAACGCTCGATCCTCTGAGCAACTACGGCTCAAAGATGTTGTTTACAAGAATTATTTAAAAGTTACTTTTGAAGCTTAATAAAATTAATAGAAGGCACCACCCCTTATTTACTTCCCTGACAAACCCCCATATTTGCTAAAAAAAGTTAATTTTGATAGAAATTTTGATTATAAAAAGTTAATTTTGTATATAAAAAATGCAATTATTATAATTTTATATAAGCACATATAATATAAAACACTGAATGTGTGCACATGGGAAGTAATTTTTCTTTATAGGTGTATATAACGATAACCGTATATCATATAAGAGTTCGAATCGAAAGCAGTTTTTTTTTCTTTTCTCTCTTACATTATATTTCTAGACCATCATCACAAATCTTAGGATGCATATTCTCTTTTTTAATGTTCTTTTGTTTATTCTTTTTTTGTTGTTATTTTTGATATCAATCCAAGCGCGATCTTATAAACTTAAGAGCTCGAGAAAGGTCATTTTTTCTACAAAGCTATATAAGATATACAAAGCTATATAAGCTATTCCACAAAGCTATATAAGCTATATTAAAGTAGAAAAGTTTTTTTCAAAAACTTTAGAGAAAAATTTCAAACTGCTGTAAATTTGGAACAACTTAGAATTTCAAAAGAAACTAGTTTAGGATCACAAACAAAAAATTTCCTTCCATCACATAAAATTTCGACTCTGTAATTGTATTCCTGCGGCTTACAGAGTGGTTTACATAGCATTTTTCACTGCACACTTATGAGTTAATAATTTTCAAATTAGTTTATAAAATGTTAAATAGTTTTTTTATTTTATCGAAATCCATATTTAAAAAAAAACATATTTGAAATTAATCTAAAATTCGTCAAAATAGATTCAAAGTTTCAAAGCATATAAATTTAACTTTGAAAATCCCAGATATTCAAAATTAAGACAGCATGTACTCATTTTTGAGTGGTATGGAGAGAGATTGAGTGGTATGGGTTCGTTGATTTCCGGATTCGAACCAAGGACGTCCGGGAACATAGTAGGATGCCCTAACCACAATAATCGTTCAACCTTGTACTGGGATAGTTAGGAATCTTGAAATAGTGGTTCCTATAATTGCACATCCAGACATACTTAACATTCGATTAAAAGTTTTTAAGATACAGCTTAATAAGCAATTCTCGCTGTACGCTCATATGAAGAGAACCAAGGACCCATTACGTATCCTCCAATGTCCACAAAATCAACCATTATGACGGAGCAGGTTCAATGGTCTGGACAGACATCAGGTTGAATGGCCACATACATCTTTATGTCTGTGAAAGAAGGACTGTGACTGGTGTGAAGTACGGGGATGAGGTATAGGTCTTGGAGTCATATATTCACTTTTTGAGGAGTGCAGTGGACCCTGAGTTCATTTTAATGGACGATAACGCCAGATCGCATCGAAACGAATTTCTAGAGAGTGAGGATGTATTAACCAGCTAGATCACCAGACCTCAACCCTATAGAGCATGTCTGGTATGCTCTGGGGAGGGCAATTCCAACTCACTACCCCCTCCGAGAACCATCCAGGGTATAAAAACAGCGTTGCTGAAGGAATGGGACCAATTGCCGCAGGAAATGATTAATTGCCTTAGTTCAAGTATGAAATCACGCTGCAAGGCCAGTATATCTGTAAGAGGGGACCATATCTCGTATTTACCTATTCTTTTTTTTTATTCTGCAACCCCTGATTCACACCTTCCGACGTCAATGAGCGTTACGCACAATCATGCGTGTGTATTACAATTGTTGAATAGTAATTTGCTTTTTATTGTATCACTGTACGTACATATCAAATTTTTTTAAAATCGGTCCAATTATTTCTAGAGATAATCGACCAATTCTCTTAAATTCAAACACTAGCATATATATATATCCATGATCAGTCTGCTACT
>NC_092208.1:61838224-62035901 GCF_043381705.1 Parasteatoda tepidariorum
TATATATATATATATATGTTAAGTAGCGTGGTTTAGTTAATTTCCTAATTACAATACATTTAGTCAATATATTCACCGTCACAGCTGAAACATCTTAAACACGTCTTGTCACAATTTATATGCTATGCATATGCAAACTGAGTTTAGAATAATCACAGTCACGCATAAATTGTTTAAATTGTTTATATGTCATTAATGGTTTTGACAAATCACATTGTTACCTGGATGCTCCAAACAAGAACAAGAGTCAGATTTCCTAGGAAGACAATATTCAACGACATTCTCAAGACTCAACTTTGATAGCCTTCATGTAATATGCATTTTATTTGCAGTGTCTATTACTTTTAGATGGATTTTCCATATATTGGTTGAATAATGACAATCAATCCCTTCTTAAATCGATAATAAAATTTAATAAACTTTCGCAATGAAATAAATCCTTATTGTTTAAATGCGTTATAATTATTGTATTCTGATTCTTAAACATTTATTACTTAGTATCAAAGCATGAAATCCTATATTCTGTAGAATATCTTTTAATTGTATAGAATACCTAGAAATTAACCGGTAATGTCTCTGAAACTATTAGTATTTAACATTGCCTATGCATTCTACAGTGTGACTAATAAAAAACCCACATGAGTTTTAATATAATGACTAAAGAATTGTTAGGACTGACAATGCATAATATTTATCAGATTTAATATTACGCTTAAATGTGCCTGGTATTGAGGATAATGATTAAGCCTAAAATGTTTGAATTTCATATTATAATGGTAGCGCGTGTACACTGATGAAATTTTGCAATACAATTTTTCAACATCAAACTACTCTTGCCACTTTAGGCTTAGACTGAATATAAAACTGGGCAACTAGGATTACGTAGGATTACAGCAGGACTGCCAACTACTATACCTTTGAAAAATATTTTAGATATTGGTAGACTACTAAGAGTTAAGGCTTTCCAAATCCTTTGTGATGACGTTAATATTTTAAAAACCTCAGCATGAGAGGGCTGGAATAACGTGGAGCTTCATATATACTTTTGGATCATTTGCGTGTAGCGGCGTGGAAAATAACTTTAATTCAAATTTGTGAAACAGGTAGCATATAGGTCGTAACTGCCAATCACTAGGACATCATCAAAACCAATGCCAACAAGTATTTCCTACCTGTGCTAAATGTGGTATAAACGGTCACATGGAAGAAAACTGCAACTCAGCCGAGGACTTGTGTATAAACTGCTCGGACTCGAATAAACACTCCGATTCCCGACATGACGGTACCCATAAAGCCTCCCACTCTGCTTGTCCCAGTTACCTATCAGAACTTCAACGCCTTAAAGCCAACTACAACTTCAATTTCAACTTTTAGGCGAAATTTATCTTTTCTCATATTTATTTATTTATTTTCCATTCAATACGAAACCATTTGAAAGATTTTCTACTTCACTTAAAAGTCACTTTTATGGCTTTTAAGTTTATTTTGTTTTTCTTTTTTATACTTCTTTCTTTATTTTTTTATTATGTGTTATTAACTTGTATTATATTTAATCTTTGTATTTTTAAACATTGTAACTTTGTAAATATCTAAATTGTCAATAAAATCTTGCTGACTGGGCTCGTTCCTAGGCTGGTGTGGAGCCGGACCAGTAGCCAAGCCTTGGGCTACATGGTAAAGGGTCCATAATGACATAGGCACACGTCCAAAGCTTGGAGAAAAGAAAAAAAAAGAGAAAAAAATGTATAGACGAAAAGGCCAGAATATGGTAAAATTCATCGTACTTCTGACTCTATAGGTAGCATATAGGTACAAGCTCGGTAGTTTTTATTGAAGTGCCTGTTGGAAAAATTAATGACTTTGGTAAAATTAACAGTAATATATGATTTTATAATATGCGATAAAATTTGATAAATGTGGTAAAATTTGTTATTTTTATGATGATACCTTTAAGCAGGGCATAAAAACTATAAAAGCCATTTATTCGGTTTAATTTAAATTTCAGTTTTTATTTTTTTTTAATGGAGCGTAAATAAAGTTATAATTTTGGAAATAAAAATTACCAGTCAACTGTTACCAGATGAACGGAAAAATTACCATATAAAAGGTTTAAATCCCGCCTTTTTAATTACCAGAAATGTCATTAAAATACAAAACGGTTATTTTGTTGAATTTTTCCTCTTCGTGCATATTGAAACATAAACTTCGCTACAACTAGAAGAAATTTTCCAAAAATCATTAAAAGTCAGCAGCTTTGTTCTAGTAATACTGATTCTTTTACTTTAATAGATATTATTGTAATACATTCTTTTAACACTGAAATGTTTCAACTCGTCGTATTTGGTGGAAAGTAAACCTGCTTTGAAAGACTCCTCATTGCTCTATCTGAAAATAAATAGAAGAGAATTAAGTTAATAATAGTAACTGTGATTACTCTAAAAATTTCCCATTCATATGCTAAAAATTGCCTTAAAAATGTACCTACTAGTGACAACACTATAGAACATCTTATGTTTGTGTATTTGCCAAGAATAAAGCATTGTACATTATTTCATGTATGCATTTGAATAGTGCGACAGTTTTAAAGAATTATGCTAGTTTAGAGCAGAATATTCTACATCTTCAAAAACGTAGAAATGTTATAATTGTAAAGCTTAAAGGATTTCCTAATATTGCAACGCTTTTATATATTTTTCAAGTACATTTCACATAAGAAGAACATACAAAACCCCTACCATATTTAATTATAACGAATAAGAAACTAAACTGAGCTAGAAAACAATGAGTCAGAAAAACACATTAATTTTGTTAGGCTTTAAAATTCGAATCTATAGCAAAGAAGTGCATTTTTACCTATAACCTTTCCTTTAAAAATCCAATTAGGTAAAACTCATAAATATTAAACACCTGAATTTTAATCAACAAACTTAACATATAATTAAAGGGGCATCAAATTAAAACTAAAGGGTAATATTTATTAAAAAATATTCAACATGCATAAAAGGGAATTTTATAAATTCAAATTTAAAAAGCATTTCGTGCAACAATCTAATTTAAACCATACCTCATTCTTAAGGGATTTAAATTGCTTATAAAAACATTCATTTATCACATTTAGATCATTTTGCTACATTTTTTTCTCCTTAACTTGTACAAAAGTCTTCGATTTAATTAAAAAAATATAAAATTTTAAGAGACACATTATTCATTCAAAATTCTTCAACTTGACAAAAATGCCTTCCATTGATATTTTTATTTACCAAAGTAAATAAGTAAAGAACTACTAAAATAATTACGAAACAAGACTCAACAGAATGTATAAAACTCTAGAGTACATTGTATCTTTTTACAATTAACTTTTTTTTTACTAGAATGCTTTTTCTGATGTAAATCTCTGTTGTGACTAATTGAAAAATCAAATTGGGGTTTTAGTTAGTCAAAACCCCAAAAAATACAAGAAGCAACTACATTTTATCTTAAACTCTAATGAATAAAAGATGATACAGAATGTAATTGACTCGATCTAAATCTCGTTCCTGCAGACCCGAGTACTCCTGGGAAAAGAAAAATGGAAGAAAATATATACTTAAAGGTATTATTTTTTTCGAATAGTACACTAAATTTTAATTAAACAAAAGGGAGGTGAGTAGTTTTTATCATTTAATTAAAATATGCGACAAAACCTCCAAGCTTCGAAGCCATTTAAAAATTTTATTTTTGATTCTTTTGTTTGAAACTAATGTGTAAAAAAGTCATAAATCGAAATAAGTTAACATTTCTTTTGCTTAAAATATTTATTGAAATAAAAAAAAGATAGTTACATAGCGAGGAATATCTCCAGAGATAGTTTCAATCTGTTTATATAATTCTGTCGTTTACAAATTATTCATGGGTGTTCAGAAAAATTTTAAAAAATGAAAAGCACATAAATAATTTAAAAATACACTGAGCAATTAGAGATAATTTTATTAATAAAATATTTTAAAAGGTTAATAAGGAAATAATATATTAATAAAACATGCGGTTCAAGAAATTTATTAAAATTGTCATCATTAAAGTATGTTGCAATTTAATTCAAAATCATGTTAAGTGTGTTTTTAATAGTTGCCTTTTATATTATTAATTTAATTGATTCAAGTGAATTTAATTATTTATATATTTATGGTTTTGATGGATTTTACTTATATATTTTTAAACTATGTAACAAGAAAAACTAATTAGAAGTTAAATAGTTAAGACAACGAACTAAAATAAATTTTTAGCATTATTTATTTTAATTTGTTGTAAATATTCATTTTTAATCATAAAAATGTCTCTTTTGCCACATGATCCCTATTTTTAGTTTAAGCACTTCAAAAATCCTTTATATTTCGTAGAACTGTGATTCGATTTTTTTTATGCCATCAATGATTAGCTAAAGGAGCAAATATTGTTTTTTTCTTCCTTTTTCCTTAAAAAAAGAAAGAAAGACTCTTTTTTTTTCTATTTTTAAAACTTTTTAAGACATAAAACTGACAAACTCTTTGTTAATAACCATAAGGAAAAGTACAATGTTTATCTATACATATACCAAAAGTACTTTTCTGCTTTTTCTCTGTACCTGATTTTGCTATCTAAGCCTACTCTTCATAACAGCATATTGTTAAAATAATAAAAATGGCTTTTGAAACAGTTTTTAAATAAAATGGCATGATATGGCATAAATGGATGAAATGCTTCTTAAATTTTTTATAGCTTTTTATTTTTGCAAAACCTTTCTTTTACTTAATTTTCATTAGAAATAGATTTTAAGTTAGTAGTTTAATTTTACTTCTTTTTTCATTCTAGGAAAGTATGTAATGTATTTATTAAGCAATTTAAATATCAAAATTTAAATACATAATTACATAATAAATAAGTGCATAATTATTATTAATTAAAATAAAAAAGTATAGGTGGGTAGGTATTTTATTTACATCGCACTAAATCTGCACAATGGGTTATTGGCGACAGTCTGAGAAACATTCCTGAAGATGATCCGAAGACATACCATCCCAATTCAGATCCTCTGCATCCTGGGGATGGTTCCTCCACTTTGGTATTCCGATTATCTGCACGTGAAGTCGAGCACTTTACCGTAGAACAGTTTAACGAGGACCGGTATCCTCGGTCCCAACGCAAGCTGATCAAAGAGGGATCACCCAACCGCTCACTGACCATAGTCAGTGATGCTTGACTTCGGTGTTCTATTGGGAACCGCGGACTTTATGATCTGTCCACTGTGATACTTTTAAAACGGAATATCTTAAACTTGTGAATTACTTAAAATAAAATTCATTAAATTACTGTTAATTATAAAATAGCAATAAATTCAAATATGTGGTTTGATTTTAACAGTACATTTAAAGAAACCAGCTCTTTGCTTTGATCTTTATTCGAGTAAATTGTGTTAATCTAATCAACTTATCTGTCGCATTGCCTTTAAACACATTTAAACCTGTTTTTTTTTCTTCGTATTTCTACTCACAAAATTTATTTTTCCTTTAATTTTACTAAAAATAAATCCGGAAAAATAAATAAATCCGAAATTTGCTTCCTTTAAAAAAAAAAAAAAATTATTTTAGCTTTAGTTTACAAAAACTTTCAAATAACTGAATAAAGCTCAGATTAAGTTTATTAAACAAATTGCATCAATAAATTCAATCTTGTCAGAAAATCCCCATTTAAATATCTTTGTTGTTTGATTTATCCGCAACACAAAGATTTAAAGAATTTATTCTTCTGAATCTGTCTTCTTAAATTTTCTCAAGATGCAGTTAATGAAATATCTGGAAAAGAGCAGCCGACATAAAACGAATTTCATAAAGTTAATCATACGTTCGTGATAGAAGGACAGATTAAACGAAACAAATGCAGATCACGGATTTTAATTCCCTTGTCCAATCTCGCACGACACGTAACTCTCCTCTTTTCCCTTTAAACCTCTCTAATAAATAGGGTTGTCGTCTGTAGTTGCATCACTAGCTAAACGCCAATTACGACGCCAAACCCCTTGTATATGGACTTTGATGTTTGCAAGAAAAGCTTCTGCGGTAGTGAAATCGATATATCAAGACAGTATCGCATGTCACCCCCTATTATCGATAATTACCGAATGACTGTATCATTTATTTCCTCTAGAAAATATGCAAATTAATTTTATTCACTTGTAGTTACGGCAAATCACATTGTTGGATTAATATATGATAAAAGAACAGTGAGTGGGCTTCAAGTTTGAAATAGAACCTAGTACTGAATGCTGAATAACATACTAAATTTCTCCTTTCATAAAAGAAAATTCATGTGGCATCCGGTTTAGGGTAAAGTGTTTAAAAATACGTAATCTTATAAAATACGCAAATTTACAAAATTTGTCAACTATACTGGAAATATTCCTTGAAATTCCATTAAAGACGTAAAAAAAACTTACTGTGTGTTAAATAGTAGTTGAAAAACGGTCGTGTACTTATTTTCTCTTTTGTCAATATTTTGTTGATGCATGTTGGAAAGAAAGAGTACACGGAGAAAACAATTCTGATAAAATTATCGCACTGTATGGTAATGGCTTTTTTTGTAAAGAACAAAAAACATAACTCTGTTTAATAAAACGAAAACATACTGTATTTAAAATTATTTATTAGTCGATTTTTCAGTTCATATAATAACGGTTCTCCGAGAATTCTGGTTTTCAAAATTACAGTTCTCATTACCAGACATTTAGCAAAAAATACATAACTGAAAAGCAAACTTAACCGAAAAAATGGTTTTATGCCATGCTCTGAGGCATCATGATAAACTTATCAAATTTTACCACATATACAAAATTTTATCATCAAATATAGCAAATTTTACCTTTTATAAGGACTTTGATGTTTGCAAAAAATGCTCTTGCGGCAGTGAAAACAATGTATCAAGACTGTATCGCATTGCCAACCACTATTAGCGATAATTACCAATTGACTGCATCATTTATTCTCCTCTGAAAATATTAAAATTAATTTCATTCATTTATAGTTACAGCTAATTCAAGTTTGTCGGATTATAATATATAAAAAGAAAACAATGAATACGTTTAAAATTTTGAATAAAATCTAGAAAAGGTGTACTACATACCATACTAACATATTGAATTTCTCCCTCCATAGAATGATAAAAGGGTCTAGGGGAAAATGTAAGGGATTATTGGGATAAGGGTATAGAGTAAAGTGTTTAAAGAGAAGATTCCATTTTACAATTTTTTGATGCCTCAAAAACTGCATACTATTTCAAAATATGAAGAAAAATATTCCTTGCACTTTCTTTCAAAACGCTAAGAAGAGGGGAAAAAACATTTTATTGTAGGATAAATAGTTGTTGAAATAAGAGAGCAATAAAAAAGGTCCTGTAAAGATTTTTTTTGTTAATACTTTTTAAACATGTTAGAGACTAGGAGTACGCGGAGAAGAGCAATTCAGGTAAAACTATCGATATGTATGGTAATAATATCTGACATTACTGGTAAAAAAACAACAGCATAATTTTAGTTAATAAAACCAAAATATACTGTATATAAACCATTCATGTGTCCACTAATATGGTACGATTTTCAGAGTTTAATGGCAATCATAATTATGGAAGGAATTAACAATAATGGAGTAATTTTTAGAGTCTTATTAAGCAAATATTTCGTTAACACTGGATTAACATTCAGAAGAACCATGTATTAAATTAATTTTCACAACCAGTAAGACTTCCTGATCATACACTATGTCATTTTTATGAATCATTTCAGTTATGAATCAATTACGAATCAATTGGGACAAGCTTCTAATACTTAATGGAGAACTAGAATACCTTACGGAACGTATGTAACGAGTTGAAAGATTTAAACTATTAGAAATTAACAAAACAAACTTCTTCGAAAACTCTTAATCATGTGGTATCTCCTTCAACTGGACGAAAACAAAATTCTAGTAACAATTCCGTACTGTATGGTAATAATATTTCTGATGAAGAAAACCACAATTCCTGTAAGAAAAAGCAAAATATACGATATTTATACATTAGCCATACATATATATTTAAATATATTTAAACCACTAATTTAGTAATTTTTCGTTAATAAAGTACAGTTTACCGAAAACTCTTGTTAGAAGTTATTACAGCAGATTTGAAAAAATATAAAACTGAAAAAGAAATTTAATGGAATAGATTGTTTTTATACCATGCTCTAAGTTGCCATGACAAAATTATAAAACCTTACCATATTTCATAAAACAATAACTTTTCGTTAATTATACCAGAATCATAACCGAAGCATTTTGGTAAAAGTTATCGAGCTTTTTATTGTTTACATAGAACCATAAACACGGAAAATTTATTCTGGTAGTTTTGACCATACTTTTTTTTCTCAATGTGACTTCATATAATAATTTACGTATGCGTACGATTTTCTAAATTTGTATACAATTTAACTGCTAAAACATCTGAAGCTTGTTAAACCCCAATAAAAACACCTTAATATTGCACAGTAGAAGCATTTTATGGCATATGTTAATTTTTATCAATTAGTTTTCTCTGATTTTAGCATTAAACTTGAGGTGGAACATAATTCAATGAAACACTTTGTTTAAGTAAAATTTTCATGATAATATGCTTCAACGTGGAACCAATTTTCCAGAGAATTCAATTTTCTTAAAGATTTTCTGAAAATACCTATTTCTAATTCTTAGTTAATATTTCTAAATTTTTAAAACATAATAAACAGTATAAATATTGAATTACTATATAATTAAGAGTAAATATTGAAAGATGTTTAGTGGGAAGATTTTTCACTATCAGCAATTGTGATCAATTTCTAATTGGAAAATTAAAATAGATAACTATTTCTGCTTGAATATTTGAAATTTGTTTTAAATCCTTATGTTTTATTACCGTAATTGAACAGTCGACCCAATTTCTTTCGATTTACAACTACTAAAGTTTTACTCCGTAGCCTTGTAATTTGAAAACAATCCAGAAGACAAGGGAACTTCTGAATAAAGTATTGGGAGAAATTCGCTTTCGTGGAGGACTTCTTGAAGGAATTTACCTGCATTTGCATTAAATGAAGAGGAAAACCACGAAAACCATCCACAGTTTGCTTGAAAGCAAGGGGATTCTAACCCATAATCCGTGTACCAATACGGATATTTTACGTCAGTTCTATGGTTGAAGCGAGTGGAGTGCAGAATTGAAATCGATCAGCCATCGTTGGGATTCGAACCCTGTCACCCATTGGAAGGTGAAAGCTCTATCCCATGAGCCACCACGGCTCTTTAAGTCTTTATAGCAATGATCTCATAAGAAACTATTTTTCTAACAGTAATAAAAATGAAATATTTGAAATATAATAATTATTTCTTGCACTTGTGAGGGGAACATAGTTTATAACAAGTTTTAATTTTACTTACACATCACTTCCTTCTGGTAAATCGTAGAGAAGTTTCATGTTATTTTTATAAACCATGCTGCTCTTTCAATTACTTAAGAAAGTATTAGTACATCTGCAAACAAATTTTATTTCCCCATTGCAAATCCCAGGGAAGGCGATAAATAATTCTTTCTGGAAAAATTCAAGATTTAAATACATTTCAAGTACTCAATAGTGTGTGAGGAACATTTTTTTCTGAGAGGAACAGAGAATTAAAAAATAAAAAAATAAAATCTATTTCCCCTCTCTTACTTCTTCAGTTGAAAGTGCTCGCGAGACATAGGCAAAAGAGCATTTGGAACACTTTTAAGAAGATTGTTTGGAATTGCGCTTCCTTGATGGAGGATATTTCAAAGTGATTCTGTCCTCAGAAAAACGGGGAAAAAGAAGCTTTTACTTGCTGCTTCAATCACGTTCGAATGCGACAACAGATTAGTCAATAAAGTGCCCAGTTTTTGGAAAAAATCGTTTCCTCACTAAATCTGGGAAGTGAGGTGAAGAAATAAACTAACGTTGAATTGAATTAAAACGTTACAAATACTGCGGTGGAAAACGTTGGGAAAAAATTCTTTACATGAGGCAATATTTTTAAAATGAAGATTAGAACAAAACGATTATAATTATATAATTTTCATTAAATTCGATACGCATTTGAGTAATGCCAACCATAATAGATTGGCACAAATCACAAAACTCAAAAGCATCGTATGTCTGTCATCTCGAAAAATAAATATGGGTATATATCTGTATGACCCAGAAAATGGCTCCAAAAGTACCAAAAAAATGTATAGTACCACGACGGTGCTAAAATGTACTAAACGCATAAGCTCTTATTTTACACTGAAAAAAAGTTTATTCAAAACTACCAGAATATGGTGAAATTTACCACATTTGGCTCTATGGGAACACTAAGAAACTCGGCAAATTTCACCGAAGAGCTTAGGTATTCGTTTTGATAAATTTAAAAATAAAAATAAAGTATTATGGTTTGTGGTATGTGATAAAATTTTATAATTTCATCAAGATACCTTTGAGCATGGCATAAAAATATTAATTCCGTTAATTTTACTTTGCAGTATAGTATTTTTTTACTAAATGTGTGGTAATAAGAACTATAATATTGCGAACTAGAATTTACGGTAAACCGTTACTATATAAACGGAAAAATTATCAAATGTGTGATTTAAATAAATTATCTTTTGGATTTATTAAATAGAAATATGGGTTTTGTTAACAGAAATATCAATACCATGCAGTACAGTAATTTCACCGGAAACTTTTTCTCCATGTGAAATCTTGAACCATAGTTATTTATAAGCAATTTTATGGTAGGTAGGTTTTTTTATTTATGTCACAATAGAGCTGTACGATTGGCTATTGGCAACGGTCTAGAAAACATCACTGATGATGATCCGAACATGTGTCTTCACAATTCGTGAGGCTACTTCCTCAATTTAGACATTGATCTGAATGGGAAGGAAATTTTATAACATACCATAAACCATAAAGCTTTGTTTTATTTTCAATTTTAGCAAAACGCATACCTAAGCTCTTCGATAAACCACTGCCTTTCTGGACTAGAGTCTAACCACTGGGCTACCACGGCCCAAACATTTTATTACAAAAAGATCTATAAAACATAGCAATGTTCACTCTCGTATAACTAAAAATAATGAACTATATACATTAAATAAAATATTATACTTCGCGCAAAGTAAAAAACTGACCACCCTTGATAACTTTTGATCTAATCATTGGATTTTCATGTTCTAGGACTCATTTTTAATGATTCATAGAGGTAATATCAAATTAATTAAGAAATCAAATTAATTTATTTCTTAATCAATATAGATATTTTAAATTAGGAAATCAAACTCAAAAAAGTAGTCTCTCTGAAAAAACATACCTTTTTTTCAACGGATTTGAATTTCTGACCCTCAAAATACGAGGGGTTGCCGCAATCTGGGAAATATGGTCAGGAGAGCGGTCAAAAGTTTGAATCCCTTAATATTAATTTTGTTTTTTGGGTATTTCGCCATACATCGAGAAATATTTTAACAAATTGAAAAATTTTTGTACGCAACTATAAAATTCATTTATTCAAAGATAATTCCATACAAAAAAAAATTTATAAAAATACATAAATTAGACTACTTTAATAAAAACGCACTTTAATAACAAATATAATTTTATTTATTTTATTTAACATTAGTCAAAAAAATTTCTGGTATACATTTTTGTACATAATTTTAAAGAATATTACATGAGTCGAATAGTTTCTGATAAATTAAATTTTAATGAAGCTATATATTTAAAATTTGGTGTTTCATTATCTATTCAACTGATTTCCCCCAAATTTCGTATTTTGCCATGTAAAATTATATTTTTTCATATTACTAAAAATATACATAACTTACAATTCAAAATTTTTTTTAACTTATATAATGAGACTAATGGTCACTTTTCCTCTTCTTTATTTACCACGGTAATCAAACATGTTTGATGTTTTGAGTCCTCTCTTCAATAGTGATTGAATAAATGTCGATAGTGTTTTACTTTCTTAGTGCTTAATTATTGAATGGTTCTCTAATGTTGTATACTTTTTTAACTTCAATTTTTACAAGGATTCTAAAATTGTATAATAAAGGTTAATGAAGGTTACAAAAAAACTAGTATGTAATCTAGTATGTATGCATATCTAGTATGTAAAACATGATAATTAGTTTATATATATAAGAAAGGAAACTGTACCATGTGATTATTTTCAGTCTTTAAAAGGACTTTTCGAATCTCTTTTTCCAAGTAAAGATGAAAACTACCGTTTAAATTCCTTTGACTTAATGCAAAGCTATATTTTTAAACTATGTATTTCATCTTACAGTGAAAAATTATACGAGCCTTAGAACGGACGCAAAACTGAAATATTCTAAAAGTTATTAAACTTTTTTAAGAATCCCCAATTTTCGGAAATTTTCTCACATACATAAAAAGTGTCAAAATCAATGGCTTTTTCGCCAGATTCTACGAACCCACGAAAGACAGCATTGGAGTAAGAATTAAACCACAAACGTGTTTCCTTTTCTCAAAACAGTGACTTTTTCACATATTGACGTTTTGTACCATTTTCAGAATAAACATAGAGAATAAATATCTCTAAACGTGATCTTGCAGTTCTGAGTAACTGCTGCAAAGTAACATCAGTTATGAAAATAGCATATTATTCGTAAAAAAGCATCATTTCGTGTGACAACCGAGCCTGCAAAAGACAACCTTAATCGAAATCACTTTAGTTTTTTTTTTTGCATATAAATCCTGATAACAAATTTCCTTTGTGAAAATGTTGCATGTAGCAAGAAATATTTCGACCAGAGTCAATATTTTTAAGATTATATTTTTATAGACGTAGTACAAAGAATAAAGTTATGTTTTTATGTGTCGAAAAGTGGCATTGCTTATTTTTACAGTAACGTCAAAAATATAAATTAGCTATGATCTAAAATTGAACCCAACTAATTTTCTATAATGCTCAGAACACCTTTCAATACATCAAAACTTGTATTTTATTTTTTGTATCAAAATCAGTAAAAAATAAAACTCTCTGAATCTGTCTGGAGAGTATATCAAAAGCCAGCAATATGAAAAATGTTAATAGGTAGCTAAAGGTAGCAAACAGGCTTAATATTTCTTAGCAAATAGGATAGAGCTTCTAAAGAAAGACTTCTCTAAGACTGTGGGGGCGTTATTTTGTGATAGAAATAATGACAAGGAATATTGGATTACTGATTTCACTAAGGAATCCCTTCGTAATCGTAAGTGATTCGTAGGGATTACTGAGTAATAGTGAAAGGAAAAGGGAAATACATTTATATAGATTTAAAAGAAATATTCTTTAGGTTACATGTAAAAATCATTTTGATAAATTATTACTTTTTTCGGGAAAATGCTAGATTACCATAGTGATTCATAATAGATCAGTGGTTCCCTAAAGGTGTTCCGTGGAGCTCCTAATGTTCCATGGAAGAGACAACGGAGTTCCAGGAGTTAGCACTTATTTTTAACAGTTAGGATTTTTGAAACCCATAATTGTAATTTTATCTACTTTATAATCCATTGTTTACTAAATATCTAGGTTATCTTTAAGAAATTATCTAAGTAAAATGTTAGTGGAAAAAATATAAAAAAATTTAAAATATTTTTAGTTATTCTAACAACAATGCATTGAATAAATTAGGAATTTGAAAATTTGAATAAATTACCACTTGTTATAAAATCGAATTAATATTTCCTTTCGAACTTCGCAATTTAAAATAAAATAGCTAAATTTATCTTTAAAGAAATATAGTCTCCTGATTAACATTTTCAACGTTTTTTTTTTCATTTCAACAAAAACCATAATCTAGCTTATTTTAGTTATTTTCAACTTATGGATATACAAAAACGTATTGTCAGAATTATATTAGATCTGGCACCAAACCTACACTGTAAAAAAATTCGGATCATACTTCGGTATAAAGTACCGGTACTTTGGGTGCATTATCCATATAATCCATTATACCGTAAAATCTATTATTACTTTAATTTTCACAGTGGTATTTGCTAAATTAGAGAGATTCAATTATTTTACTGTAATTATTATGGATAATAATTGCGATTTACCAGATTATTCGTTCGATTTTACGGTGGAAAGTACCGGCACCGATATCTTTTACCGTAATTTCTTACAGTGTGCGAATTCAATTGCTTGACGAGAAATCTAATTTTAAATCTGCTCCTGATTAAACGATAAAAAATCCCTTTCTTTAGATTAAATATTCAAAATAATTAACAGTCATTCAAAATAATTCGTAGCACATTTGGTTAATATGTTTACAATTGCAAATGAGCTTTATTTATGAAGTCAGTATTCAGCTAAAGGAAGAATGATTATTGAGGTTTCCATAACCGAAAAAATCGAAAAACGCTGTAATAGATTTAAAAGTAGTTTGCAATAGTAAAATTACTTTGTTATTTAATCATAGAATTTTAAATAAATGAATAAAGAAACAAAAATGATCTTAAATCATATTTTGAATGTAATTTTATTATATATATATATATATATATATATATATAATCTACTCAAAGTGATGTAGTTGAAAAATTCCTAAATTTTTCTTGTCTTTTTTTAAAGTTTTCGATTTTAAATAGATATTTTTAAATAAAGTTCATGATTTAAAATACTCCTGAGGTTTTATTTATTTACCTGTATGTTCTAGCGTGTAATGTTCCAATGTGATGTTCTAGCGTGTTCTTCAAAATGTTCTATTTACATTTATCTTCAATTTAATTCATCTTTGAATGGATTACACAATGCAAGTATTATTGAAAATGAGTTATTGAAATACATAATTCTTACAACCAAAATAAACGCATTACTTTATTGATAATTTTATGCCATAAATATTTTATGAATATAAATAACTTTGTTTCTTTTGTACTTTTTCTACTTAAATATCATAAAAGTAATTTAAAAGTAAAATTACTCAGTCATTTTATTTAAATATGTTCAAAGAATTTCGAGTTTTCCATTTGGAAATGCCTATTTAAAACTAATAATCTCCTACACTATTTTGAATTTTACATTAGCTTTAAATCCGATTGTCAAATATTAAAATTTCTCATTTACGATGAAAAGTATTCAAATTATTTATGAATCCAAGCTTGCATTTTCTGCAAAAAAAAAAAGCTTTATACAATATTAGCTAATTCATATTTAGCGATTTCATTTACTGAATATGCATTTGCCCTAAAAGCTCAATCAATTATTCGGTGCCAACACAGTAAATGATAGGCAATCAAAACATAAAAACAAGAAATGAACCAACACGCATTATCTCGGCTCCCTTTTAACGCTATGTTGGATTTTGGCACGTTAAAATGGCGTGAAAGGCAATAAGAACCATCATTGAAGCAATTGTTTGTCTTTCTTTTGGTTTATTTTTCCCCCATGATGCACTTGTCGTAATTACAAAAGCGTGGGATGGCAAATTACCCACACCAAAAAGAAAGGAAGTGAAGTGAGCCAAAGTCACGAGCATGCGTGCGGGGGTGAAAAAGCCGTCAAAATGTCTACAAATTGCCAAAAAAAAAAAGGATATTTAGGTGCTTCCTAATTTTAATTACTAAGCAGTAGATATTCGAAAGATACGCATCTGCTTATTAATAACTAAATATATTGTTTCGATATCAATCTCAAAATGACATTTTCGTTACTTTTGCGAGCCCATGGTGTTTCAAAATCGATTCATTTTACAATTAATAGTATTATCATTAAACTATGACTCATGTACCCAATTAATATTGCAATTTACCATGAATATTTATGTCTGTAAACTGAATAAATATTTTCAGTATATGGCTTATTAAATGTCATTTTGTCACTGTCCATCACTCTGAAATGCAGTTAATTTGCAAAAATACTAAGTACGACTCTAGATTAGTACAATAATACACAGATGCATTTTTACACAAATGTGAAACTCATTTGGCATCCTTGAAATTATTTGGACAGCTAATTTGTCTAATTTGATCTCGTGTGGTAAATCTGTATAAATACTAAGTATGACTCGCTATTAATACAGTAATACACTTAGACAATTTTTACACTAAAGTGAAACTAATTTGCTGTCTTACAGAACAATAATTAAATTTACTCCGGTTAAGAATTTAAAGATTTTTGATGTAATTTTTTTTTAAAAATACGATTGGTAAAACAAAATTCAGACTTAGCAACGGAGCATTTGTAATGGATACAAAACACAAATGGAAAAAAAAGGGAAACAAGATCCATTTTTTTTTGAAAGCTAAAGAAGCATTTTTAGAGAAAAAAAATTCTTAAAAAATTAAATATTCTAACAATTACGTATAAAAATTTCCACTGAAATTGGAATGTTTCTTGTCCATGAAATTAAAACAGCATCTCACTTTTGGATTTGGATCCTAAATTTAAAAAAAAAAAAAAAAAAAAACAAAAAANTATAATGAAATACTAAATTGAAAGTTAGTAAATTGAAGTCAAATAAATGGAAGAATAACAAAGGAGGGGGGGGGGAACTGCATGTCAATTGGAAAGAAGAACAGGTTATATAAGACTGAAAAATGCTGTCTGATTCTATGAAAATCAAATAAACTGTAGAACAATAAATTTAAAAAAGTTATGCTAATAACAGAGAAAAAAGTTAATAAAAACGTCTTGACCTAGCCAAAGTGTTTATATTGTTTTAACTTGTCAAAAAATAATCCAATACAGACTCGTTAGACAGAAAAAGTGCAATATTGAAATATTCACACATCTTCATCTTCAGCACAGCAACCTGTTACAGGCAAAGGCTGTCTCCACGAGCTTCCTCAGTTTAACTCTGTTCGGTAATTTATCTGGGAAATTTATGATTCGGAGATTTTTTTAGGGGTTGGGTTGTTAGTCCTACACCCAACTTCCTACCAGGAGGACCAGTCCTCTGATGGGACTTATCTTCAGGACTAGGCTATCCGCTATACCTCTTGGGAGAATATTTAGTCTCTTCTTCTGACACGCATGAGCTACTTTTAGAATAATTTATTACAATAGGACAGGAATAAATGACAAGAATGTGCACATATGAGAAAAATTTCCTGAATTTACATTTTACTTTTATTTTTTACTCTATTTTTAATAAAGCTTTTAGAATTACTTGAATTTATTTCTTACTTTTGAGTAACTGTAATGACCTATAAAGATATTAGACGTTAAAAATATTGCTCTGTTTCACTCATTTTACTGTCTAATTGAAGTAACCTAAGTAGCACATGCCAATCCTCATGCTCTACAGTCTATGTTAATTTAACAAAACAATGTAAGTGGCCCTATCTACTCTTACCTTGTATGTTATTTTAGAGAAAAATTAGAAATATTTTGCATTTTGCAAACATTTTTAAAATAAGTTATGATTGAATTTAGATTGTCCTAATACAGAAACTTGCACAGCAGACAGACTTTAGAGTGCTTTTTCTCATACATGGTAATTTTGTGTTTCAATCTTATTTAAATCCCTAAGGAATTTTTTCTATTTACGATATAGCTTTGAACGTAAACTTTTTTATCTTAAGTATAATACATTTATTTAAACTGTGCATGGAATAAGCATTTTATGAGGTAATTCAATTTTTACAGCAGGTTATATATACCTAACAGGAATTTTTAATCTTTTCTTTCTACATTTTTACAAAATAATCTATAAAAAATATTTTAATTGATATATCAACAAATGAATGCACAAAATTGTTAAGATGAATATTGCAAGCACTAAGAGAAAAAATAATTTTGAAAATATGTTAAAATAAAGAAGCCTTAGGGATTTAAAAATTATGAATTTTTTCTACTTTTTTTAAAATTTTAAAAAAATTAAACAGTTTAATTACTTTTTGAAGATAAATTATTGATTATAAGTTAAATGAGCATGTAAAGCATTCTCAAAATGAATGATTATACCTTTATTTTAAAAAATTTTTGCAAAGGTACTGTGACCCCTTAAAGTGAATTATGAAAAACAAAAATAAAAATGAAAAAGCATTGACAATTTTAAATAAATTTTTGAAATATTTTTTTTCACCATTTGAGCAAAAGAAAAAAAAAATAACCCATGCATTTAAGTAAGCCTGGATACTGCACAAGGGTAATCTCAAAAACCATTTTATTATTGCTTAAAATTTCTGAAAACTACGGTTAAAACAACTAGAATATATTCATGAATAGTTTTAATAAAGGAAATGAAGCAAATTCTTTTTAAACAATTAAATTTGTTTCTGCAGGAAAAACAGCTTTAAAGAGATCAGCACAATCATTTGCATTTGAATGAAAGAAGATCCCGAGCAAAAATCATTACGAGCACTTCGCTTGAATTGAGCCTCAATCTAGAGCCTGGGTGATAGTTAAAGGACAAACTATATTTTCAACTCCTAATGCAAATTTCCGGGATTATTGCTCTTCGACTCTTTTCAGTAAATTAATTTATAGCGAAGAAAATAAGTTCCGAATTGAAATAGAATTCTTTTATTAAACGTAATCCCTATGCAATAGTATCCCGGAAAACTACACCCCGGGAGTCCTGGGGTGTACAAAAGACGTTTTCCGGAAAACACGGGATTTTCCTGTAATCTCCCTTTTGATGTGACAAAGCGTAGAACTTCCACCCTCTCCTCCCGGAACTGTTGGCACTATTGAGATTTCAATCAAACTCCACCTCGCCTAAAAACTTTAAGAACGCAATCCTCAAGTGGTTTAAATTTAAGAACGGTTTCTTTTAAAAAAAGATTAATGAAAGAGACTTTTGTTATACTTTAAAGTAGCTGGATTAAAATTCAGCGTATATATCTTTCTCCCAATTATGCGAAGTTGTATTCCCAGTGTAAAAGTTTTGCTGCGTTCCCTTTTGCTATTTATTATTATTATTTTCTTTCTTTGAAAATAAGCTTCAGGCGCTCACAGGAGGATAAGAATGCTACATTGGGAGCTTCTATTTGAAGCGGCGCAGCAAATATGCTAATATCTAAGCTTCTTTGCTTTAAAGTAAGGATTTAAAGTGTCAGAAATGGGCGCAAAAATAGTTCGGAATGCTCTTTTCCTAATTGTTATTTTTATTTATATGCCTGGAGTGTCTTATTCTACAATTTAGAATTTAAATTACACGATTGGTTCTTGAATTAATTCATTGTTATTTGGTGATAAATATGAAATGTGTCGCATTTTTATCCGTAATTAAATTCCACAAATTTACATTTTATTAGTTCATAACAAGCGTTAATATACAATCAGAAATTTTCAATATCTTGTATTTGCTATATGCTTTGGCAAATATTTAATACATTTATATTTCCCTTTAGCCTTTTCATTGCCAAAAGTATTGTTTGTTTATAAGTGACATTTCGAATATTATGAATTTATTCAAATAAATTAAGGTTAGTTTTGGGCTGGATTACAAAAATGTTAGTAATTATTCAAAATATGTATATATATATCAGAATTTCACATTATTAATTCGTACGAATATCAAACCTCGGCAAAGTCACGTCACAATCAAAAATGAACGAATATCGGGTTTTAAAGTAGTTTAAAACGAAAAATAAAACTACATAAGTCCTAACTAATAAGGACAGAAGTTTAAGCATCAGTAAATTCTTAACTGTTAGTAGGTCAATTTTGCAATTTGATTGAACTTTTTTTATCTGTACTATAATTGAGGGCTTTTAAGTTGAGGGCTTTTTAAGCATTAAATTATTTGTAGAATAAAATCTATATGGCTACACAAAATTTTAGGTGTTTGATTTTGCTTAATTTAACTCGTTTAATGCCTGTTATTTTAGAATGCTTTTTTCCCAATTGCTATTTTTAATTATGTATTTGAAGTGCCTCTTCCTACAATAGATTTTAAATTCAACAATTGATTCTTGAATTAAATGATGATAGTTATGAAATCGAAATTTTATCTTTAATTAAATTTCATAAGTTTATATTTCATTAGTTCATTTTTAATGCTTACGTTCATATATGATTAAAGCAATGAATTTAATCAAATAAATCGCGGAAAATTTTGTAACTTTGTGCTGGACTATAGTATCTAACATTAGTAATTATTTTTCACAACTTCCTGATTATTTTCACATCGTATTCTTGAAGTTTACGTAATTAATATTAATGCCGCATTCCATCAAGAATAAATTACGTCATCAAAGAATAACTTCAATTCATGGAATATATTAAATTGCGTTTTGAAGGAATTTGAAACCGGTATATTACTCAAGTTCTAATTAAAACGAGTGTTAGTGGCTGTAATTCTTGTTTTTAAAATCTCTAAATTGATTTCTCAATATCAGGGATTTTTTTGTTTGTGTGTTATGCCATAAAAAAGAGAATTTTCGAGCTGTATAGTTTATTGTTCTTGCTAAGAAAAAAAAATCCATAGTATTGCAAAAAACTTTAGAAATTCAATTTTTAAATTGTTAATAAAAAAATTTGTTTATTACTATGCGAATTTTGAATTATGAAAGTTAGCATTCATGGAAGGATTTTAAAAGAAATACTTATTTACCAAATACTTCGATAACAATTTGTTAAACATTCAAAAACTGTGTACTAAATTAATTTTCATGACCACTAAGATCTCCTTATCTTATACCTTGTGATTGTTTATGAATCAATTTTTTAGGACAATTAATAAAGAACTAAAATATCCTTTGGAACGTATGAAATTAGTTGTACAATTCAAACTGCTTGAAATTTAAAAAACTCATTCCCGAAAACTTTTATGCATGTAGTATCTCATTCTACACGGATGAAAAATATTTGGTAAAATTACCTTACTGTGTGGTAATAACATTTCTAGTAAAAAAACAACAGCACTCATTTAGTATTTTGTCCTGTTATATGCAATGTTAGTAATTTCTCGAAAAAAATTTTAAAATAGCAATTCATGTCATTGTTATTTTATTATATTGAAACAAAACTGTCAAATAATCATAAATAAGATTGTAATCAAATTATTAACTGCGAGAAAAAACTTTATAAACTGCTTTCGTTTAATACGGCAAAATAACCAGAATTTTTTTTCATCAACTAAGTCCATGTAATGAAGCTACTTAGTTCCTTGAAACCGCGTGCATATTATAGCCTAGAGAGCCAATCTGTTCATCTCATCATCAACAGGACTGGGGTTCTAGTCCCAGCGGTAACACCACAATACTTCCTCCATTTCCAACAATACATGAAGAGTTTCCAGTTTCATGCATCCTGTAATGCCAATTACCAAATGAAAAGCCGAGCTCTTATGCGAAGTTAAATTTATTTTTATGTCTAATTAAATTTATTCTCTAAGGCATCTGCGTAAAATCACGAAATTTTACTACTTTTACCAAATTCTCGAAAATTCTCGAAAATTGTTTTTTGCTTTCAATTTTAAAAAAATCATTGCCAAAACACTTCGGTGAAAATTACCGCACTTTTTCGTGTTCCCATGGACCCAGAAGCAAATACTGTATTCTGGTTGTTGACCATATTTTTTTTCATGGCTTTAAATTAAATTTATCCTTTTTTTTCAATTTAGTTTAGAAGTACAGAATTATATTAATTATATGCAATATGAATTCGATGAAATATATGCATTTTGTGCAGTCTTTAACTTTTATAAATTTTGCAAAAACTACTCAAATTTAAAGTCTATAGAAATGGGAATGTCTTAATAGCGTTATTATTGTCGTCGGAATTCGGTCAATATTAAAATTGTACACAATTTGAGAAAGTAATAGAGATAGATAATATTTTTTTTCCAAACGTGAGGATTAAAAAAAATGAAGGGCTTAATGAAAAGTAATTAAGTAAAAAAATATGTCATTATAAATTTTTTTTTAAATTTTTAAATATCATAACCTATCACTGAAATACATAAAGATTAATTAAAAAATTTTTTCTCTTCAAAAAATACGGATTAACTATTAGAAAGCAATATTAGACAAAAAATGATCATTGAATTGAATGCATTGCTAAAAAAACTATTACTAACTAAAAAAAATCATTTATAAAAAAAAAAGATAAAATTAATGATTAAATATTAAGATAATTAACGAATTTCATTACATGTTTATTAATTGATCCATTCGAAAATAAAAAAGATTACTCTTAGCATAAAGGAAAGTTTAAAAAATAGATAGATAATCGATTTTCTGTCATTAAAAATACTTACAGACGCGAGCAATGTCTAATTTCTCTTACTCTTTTAATCAAATACTTTGTGTGAGAATTTCTCTGATAAAAAGCAAAAAAGAGGTAAAAACAAATAGCTTAAATAAATTCTGGAATAAAAAAAAAATATTACATTTGCGCAATCAGGCAGCAAGACCAAAATAGACAGCTGTTATATATCCCAAGAAACGGTGCCAAAAACTAATTACTAGCCCATTATAAAGAGAAAGAAACTATTTTGAAGATAGAAAAAGGGTATAGTGTTATAGGCTGCGCACATCTAAAAAGAAAAAAAAAATTCAGGTTTCTTGACAATCTCAACGCACGAGTGTTCCTTTTTTTTTTCTCTTTACAATCTCAGCGTTAGGAGTGTTACTTTTTTCTCTCTATTACATTGATTTCATTTTTCTTTTATTCATCACGCCACTGATTTTCAATCTTGGTAACCCGAAAGTCATAAAATGTTACGAATTGGGAAATAATTTTATACGATGCGGATTCCCAGGCGGAAAAAGCTTAATTGGTTATGGAGAGCTGAGTTTTGTTTGGAGATTATTTTATGCGGGGTTAATAATTACTGCTAGGGTATATTTTACGAAAATCCTTTTTTTTTTCTTTTTGGGTTGGCCGAAAGAAATATGAAAATGTGAATAAAATTTCACTTTTGAAAATTTTTTGGAGTTTGCAATATTTATTTTTCCTAGCAAAATTAAATTGCATTTTAGATTCGTTTGGGGAAATAACACATATTGATTACGGATTATTCGTGTTATTTGCAGTTTTGCGCTTTACCTTTTTTTATAATTTCACTTTGAAAATGAGAAATAGTTAAGCAATAGTAGGTGAATAGTGTTTTTTAAGCCGCGCATAATCTTAATTGAGTCATTATCAGATATTTTATCTGAGCTATGTACGATTTCGACTTATTTTATGAAAAAAAAACAGAATTCTTCTAGTTAACTCCTTAACGATCGTTTATTTTCAAGAAAACGGTCATAAAAGTGTTTGGCTTTTGTATTTGTATTACGTATTCGATTAGTGCTGAAATCTAGTTTAAAATAATCTATCTATAAACTACCTTAAAAAATATCCTGGTACTGCGATCTGGTGTGTAAAATGAGAAATAAAATGTTTTCCGGGCAAACGAAATGAATTAGTTTCATTATTTTTGCCGCGTTACTATTGAACACTCCAGTCCGTCAATATCACGGGAGCGAGAAATAAAGGGCGAAAACTCACCCTGTCATTTTCACGGGAGTGAGAAGGAAGGGATAAACTCGAAAACAGAAGCCAGTTTTGTGTTTTTCTGGAATCAGCTAAAATACGTTACTCTACAACACGCCCTGCGTTTAATTGAAATGGCATGAAAGATATCTACCGTTTCAGATACAGTTTGTTGATTGGTTTTATCTCGGCGCGTTTCGAAATGAATGTTCACGATAATGAACACTGTTTATATTGCCTGTGTACGAAATCGGACGTAGATATTTTTAGAAAATGGAGAAATAAATCATACCTCTGGTGGTACTGAGTTAGAGATTGATCGCTCTCTGGCCTTAAATCCAAATTACGATCTGTGGATGAATGGGTTCACCCTATTAAACGGGCTGTGACGTGTGTGTGACTGAAGTAGTATTATTAGCTATAGTAGCTATAGATAGTGCCACTGAAAAACAAGAAGCGTACTCTCTGCCTTAAAAATGCTTGGTTTCAACAGGCTGGCTTGCTGAAACATTAGAAACAACAGCAGCAGAAAATGGACATATCATTTGATTCTGTTTTTCAAACTTTCTTTTTCCAGTTATTGTTCTTTTTTGTAAGGAATAAACCACGGAATCCAAATAAATTTGTAATGTGATATTATTGAATTGCATAAATCACCTTGGGATATTTTATTAAATTTGACTTTTTTGGAAAGACATTAATAATCGACAATTATTTTTTTCAGGATTGAAATGCATTCTATGAATTAATAAATGTAGTATTAAATTTACATTGTAAAAATTTAGACTTTTAAAACTGACTCTATCACTTAGAGTTCTGAATATGAAAACATTGGCTGAGCTACCTATGTAATATGCCACGTAAAGCTGTGTCCATTTTTTTTAAACAGACATTTTCAGCTGCGTTCGGATTTAAAAAAATACTCAATGATTGATTCTCTTCAATCTGTTCGTTTGAAGTGTTACTTTTTCTTTGTATTTCATTATTTTAATTCTTCCTTTTCATAATCACGCCAATAATCTTGGTAGACCTGTAAGTCATAAAATCTTCCGAATTAGGAAATCATACGTTGTGGGTTCTCAGGATGAAATAAGCTTAATTGTCTATAGCAAACAGACTTCTGTTGTGAACTTATTTTATGAAGAGATAATTATTCTTTTGGTATATTTCATGAAAGTTAACTTCTATTTTTAATCTGACGAAATATAGGAAAAAGAAAGCAGCATTTTATCTTGGAAAATGGCATTTTTTCAATATTAAAATGCAGTTTATTTATCTCTCTCATTGTAGTAATATTCTGTAAATATATAGCATAATTTCAAATCAGAAATTTGGTTTCTAGCAGAGATATGAGTTAGTCTCAGGACAGATTTGGATTTTTAGAGAACATAGAGAGGGAATAATATGTTTTTATTTCATAAATATAGATTTTACAAGTAATATAAAGCAATAAAAAAAGTTCTAGTAATATTTTTTTGTTAGTAAAAGTTCATAAACTGAAAAGCAAAAGCTAAATTACTGCAATAACAGCTTACACTGAAGAAAATAAAAGCACATTTATAAAATTTAGTACGCTTACTAATTAGACACAGATTTAGATTTTTAGAGAACATAGAGGGGGATTAATATGTTTTTAATGCATTAATATAGATTTTACTAGTAATATAAAGCAATAAAGTAAGTTCTAGTAATATTTTTTTGTTAGTAAAAGTCCATAAACTGAAAAGCAAAAGCTAAATTACTGCAATAACAGCCTACACTGAAGAAAATAAAAGCATATTTATAAAATTTAGTACACTTACTAAATATCAACAAAGGCTGATTTTAGAAGTTTTTTTTACAGCAAAGTCAATAGAGATAAGTTAAGAAGAAAGAACTGATCATTGTAACAGCAGTATAAACAGAAGCAAGATTGTAAACTTGTATTTAACAAAACTGCGCATTTATTAATTATAACTGAAGGCAACTTTGGCAGATTACAAATGTCGAGCCATTTTTCTCAACAGGATATTGAAGATTAACTAATAAATAAAAACTAAGACAATGCTACAGCAACACATGATGTAGATGCCAACCATATATTTTTTTTCAAAATATCTAAATTAACTAACCATCATGAAAGGAAAACATAAATATAAAACACCAGTTATTAGATGCTGTTGTAATATGCTACTTAGTAGACGCTGATTCAAAAACTTATTTTTTCAAACACTCTATCGAACGATGTCATGTTTTTGAAATAAATATAGTAAACATGAAAACTTGACTCCATTAAAAGCAAATAGCAATATAAACTCTAAAAGCCTTACTAAAAATAAAGTTCTAATGGGCAACTTTGTCTTGATCATAAATTATAATTTTCAACTCTTAATATCTCAATATTCTCATATTTCGATTTATGTCGAATACTCTATATTTGTGGAATAACATTCGAAGTTATTTTAAGTAGAATTAAGGCTATTTTTTCCAGCTAGCTGAATTGTTCCATTGATTGAAAAGACACTGTTAAACCGACTGTAACTATTGAAAGGAGGAGTTATTTCCAGCAATAAAAATTAAATGTACCGTTAAGTTAATGGAAAAGATTTTTTGTGAAAGATTTAAAACAAAGATAAACTTGAAAACATTTAAAATGGAGCTATTTTATTAGATGGCGTTTTCGAAAGCTATTTTTCATAAGTTCAAACTTACAAATAGCATATATAGCTAACAGCAATTATGATGTTTGTTTCCAAAAGTTTTTGAGCGATGATTTTCAAATCCTTTAATGCATGCTATAAAATGCATTTTGGAATCTGATTTGGGAGGCATAAAAGCTATCTGAATGTGCATTAATTACGTTTCATTAGATGTAACATATTAATGTTTCTTACTATCGTAATACTTTAAAAAATCTATTTAATACTTAATTTCAAAAGAATAGTGGCAATATTTGGAAGGTTTGTCTTAACAATACTCAATGGAACACTTGTGGTTTGCTGAAATCTAACAGAACGGTTTGATTTTTTATACTGTCAGACAAAATGATTGATGTATTTGCCATTGGAAAGGTAAATTTTACTTATTATATCATAAAATATTATCGGTTTCCAGGATACACTATTTCCATTTTCCCTAAATATCGAAAAGTAGCTAGTGGAACGACAGTGAATGTTATATATTCTTTGACGCTAGGGAGATTGACGCTGGAGATAAGAGATTTCAACGAAAGAAAAGAAACTGTTAAATTAGATATCCGAAAATTAAAAAATATCCCTTTAAAATATTTATATTATATATTACTCCTGGAAGTGAGCCCATTTGAATTATACTACCCATCTATACGTTTATACAAATGATATTGGTCACGTGATTGCTCCTTCCATGCGTCGGAGATATTGCGATATGAATTCTGCTAGAAAGGATACTTAGAGTCTTCTTAATTTTAGCTCATTTGAGAATATTTATAACTCTCCTTGCCCACCAACTTATATCCACTACATTGGAAGCAGTAGCACACTTGGCCTACTTCATCTGCCCATACAAAACGAATTGTAATTTAGTGTGTGAGAATTCTTCAGATATTTGAAAATGTGTGAGAATTCTTCAGATATTTGAATCTGTAAGCAGGTTTATTGCAGGGTATTTAAAAGTTTCACACCATTTAATATTTATATCCATGCTTTAGTTTCGGCTTTAGCTTACCAAAGGTATCGATTTCTGCTCTCGACGCAGGCATCGAAGTGGAATTGAGAATCTTTAATAATACAAATATAGTAATATATAAATATAGTAATATATAAATATAGTAATATATAAAAATAGTAATATATAAAAATAGTAATATATAAATATAGTATTATATAAATATTTAGTAATATATAAGTATAGAAAAAGATATAAATCTAGTGCTTGATATACTGTTACGAATATTTCTTCCTGTTTTCCAAAGAGGTCGCAGTGATCATTCACAATAATTCAATAATTCTGATTTTGTATCGTTTGAGGAATTGGAATGGAAAGGTCATTGGGAAGCTTAACAAATATCATACCATCATATTTGCTAGTTTTTTTAATATTTACATTTATTATATTTGATAATTTATTGCACCTTTTTACACTGAATCATTGTGCAATATATACTATCTATATGGTGCACCGAAAATAATGTTTCTTTGAACTTGGAAAATCCTGCTGTGAAGTCCTTTCACAGCTTTTTTTGATAATTCTTCCTCTCCTAAAGTACAGAAATGTTGATCTCTCTCTTACTAACAAAATTTATTATTTAGAAGTAGTGTTTGACTTCAATTTCGAACTGGATGTATCATACTGAATAAATTTAAATCAGATTTCAAGATGAATAGACTGCTTAGAAGCAAAGCTGCCTTTAGTCACTTGCTACGAGCCACTTATGCTATCAACTTTTAAAGAAAATTTTAAATTTCTGAAAATCAAGCTTTTAGGCTCAAATACTACTTTCACGTACAAATCAACATCGATTAATGCTATTCCTCGGCTGCCGAAGAGTACACTTATAGAGTTATCATTGAAGAAAGAGCTCAAGTTCTTTGCTAAAAATTCATAAATTATTTATTTAATATTGGATCAAAATTCGAAAAAATACAGAATTTTTCTGTTCATCTAGGATATCAGAAAAATTTCTTAATTGGGTACTTGAAGTTCAAGAAGAAGATCACAGATATCCACACATGTGATCTATGACGTCAGTAGATTTATAAGCAAAATGGCGAGTTAAAGTTGATATAAGTTTCTCCACTTCAGTTAGAATGATAGTTAACGTGAATTTAATCAAAAACAGTACCGTATCGCACATCGAATTCATTGAAATATAATTCTTTCTCATCTAAGTCTTTTACTTAACCTAGATTTATTATTTACATTTGTGTTTTATTGTAACCATGATGTATTTTTGTTTTGTGCTCCTGGAAACTTCGATGCATAATTAGTTTGTTTATTTTTTACTTTGCTTCGTGCCAGTCTTAAAGAGAAGTAAGAAAAGTTAAGTAAGAAATATATATTGAAAAAATTGAATTCTTTGTAGAATAATATCGAATGAAATAATTGACGGGCTTGGCTTGCCAAAAATAGAATAGAAAAAACAGTTGCTAACCTAAACATATGCCATGTTTCAAGAACCAATCAGGATCGAGATAGCCCCACTACGTCACTTGCAGTTATCCCATTGCTAGCTGTTATTCAGGGGCTTACAAAGTTTTATAATTTACTTAATATTGTAAAGAATGAAGGAAACTAATACCTCTTGTGTAGCATTGTTCAAGGGAAATGACTCTACGCTAATTTTTTTATTTGCAAAAAATGACTATTACATTTTATGTCATAAAATTACGTATGAATATCGGTTATCATTTTTTGCAAATATTTACTCAAGTAGTGGTAATTCAAGTGATATGCATACAAAAATATTATAGTTTTATTATTATATGTGAATTGATATTAACATTTTGAGGAATTCAGTAGGCTTCTTAGAATTCTAACTAGCTTGATTTTTTTATGTACTATTTTCTGAAATTAACTTCAATTTTTCATATTGTTTTCACTTACATTATTTGAACAGTAAACTCGATTGATTTTTAATATATATAACAAACTTTATTTCATTCAGTCTAAAAATACAAAATTAACGCTTCTAGATTTATTGAAAATTATTTATTTAAGCATTCATTAAAATATGGCTTTTTTATATGAATTCCATAAAAGGAGAATTTTCTCACTTAGTTGGAAATCGCATTTTAAAAGCTTTGATAAAAAAGTAATAAATCATCATTTTTTTCAAAAACTTAAAATAATAATGCGACTTCCGAATGAATAAATGATGGAAAAAAACTTTATTTTCGAAGAAGCATACAAAACAGCAAATCCAAAATGCCCCGCTGAAAATAATTACTCGGAAAGATGATTATTTTTTTGATACATTTGCTCTTTATAAGACCCTTTTTGAGTCACAAAAAAGGCGACTACTATGAAACATGTTAATGATTTTTGTTAATGACGCACTTAATAGAGAACTTTCTTATCCCATCACGCTTCTCGCACAATTTCAAACTCTTTCTAAAGAAAGGTACAAAAAGGAATAAAAAATATCTTACTTCTTTTAGATACGCTGTTATAGATTACAGCGTATTTATTTCACTTTGCTTTTGTATGAAACAGTCGGAGCGGAGTAGAAGCTTATGCATGAATGCACGCTAAAGTGTTCAACGTCCTGCTATCAAAAGTGCCTTCAAAATAAACACCGCTGCAATATAAAATGTACATGACGTTTAGAAGAACAGTGAAATAAAATAATTTTTTCCCTACCATTCCAGAATGGATGCGTTTAACTTCTTAACGAATGGTTTAAATTAAATTGAATTGTGTGATACATTTCGGTCTGGACTTAATTGCTGCTTTATTTTTTACATCTCCTTTTAATTCATAATAAAAGTTTTGTACATCTACAATTTACAGCAAGGAACCTTGCAAAAATTTAAGGTATTTGTGAGGTTTATATGAGGATGTTTTTTGGTGTCAAAGTTGATTTGAGATTTATTCGAAGTTACAAGATGAACCTCCCGAAAAAACCATAACAGATTAACCTCCAGATGTATAATCCAGGAGAAGTTGTTTTATTCATATTTGAGGTTGATGGAAATCTACTCAGGAGTAACCAAGTTTGGGAAACCTGTTTTTGCTATACGGATTAGTTTTTCTACACTTCAAACAAATACGTATAGTTGAGGTGTGAATAATTTCACCCGACATACAGTAAAAAATTTTTTTGTGTTATATATGAGGTTGATTTTGTGAGGTGTAAATGAAGTTGAAATTGAGGTTTATTAATGAGTTTATTTTTGGTGCAAAACATAATCTAATTCTCTACCATAGGAGCATTTTCACATCTGCTAACATCAAAACAATCTCAAAAACACCTTATTTTTCGTAATGGGAGAAATTATTTACAGGGGTTGAAAAGTGACATATCTAGTTATAATATGTAAGTCATAATATATATTCAATTGGAGTTGAGATGGTTCATTAGTTAGGAGTACTGAGTGGTCCTTGTGAAGAATAATGCTAAGGTTTTATCCTCAGAGGTGATTAGGAACCAGCCCATCTTCAGATCGATGGATGGAAGCTTGTTTTTGATTTGAAGAAGTTTGTTTTTGATGTTGATTTTAATATTAAACTTTTGCGCAATGCTGACCACATAGCTATATTCATGTCGAAATTGTAAAGCTCTAATATCTATAATCCTCTTGGACAACATTGGGCTGTACCGGAATTTTTTACAATTATTTACGTATTTACTTTTAGAACATTCCATGCAAAGCTTTTTTTTTCCTTTCAAATCAGAGTCTTCAGCATTTTAAGTTTACGAAATCTCCTAGAAGTAAGAGGAGACTTTTCTCTGTGAAGGAATGTTCAGTAGAATAACCTTTCACAATTTACCCCAAGATCAATTGAGATCTAACCAATATTTTGGTGTTCTCTAACAATTTCAGACGTTGAGAGCATGCTGTAATGCTTAACATTTCTTGCCATAGTTGCGATTCTCGCTTAGAAGGTAATACTTCATCGTCAGAGACTGCACCTTCTATCTCAACGTAGTTACTTCCTGATAGTCTGCTCTAACTATTTAAAAATTGTGTTTGCGCAATTGCCAACTTGTATCTACGAGCCTGTTAAAACAAGAAAGGTATCAATAATGCATATTGAAATCTACCAACTTGAGGTATGGAACTGACTTTTCTCACGTCCTTGTTAAATCTCCACAGATTAGTAAAGCAAACTTAAAAACATTATCATTTTCTTCAGGAAATTACTTTATAGAAATTATCTTATGTACAGAATAATACACTTTTAAAGTAGACCTGCACAAGCTATCTTAAAAAAAATCATAGAAATGTTTCCTATTTTTTGCCTGAAAGTAAAACTACCTGGACGACCCCTGTAAACATATTAAATTTCACCATTCTAAAAGACCCTATTGCAGAAAATAGCAGCTGGGGTATCTACCAAATGTACTGTGTGGCCATGCGTACATTGGATAATCTGAAACGTACCTTTAAGCTTCGTCTTAACGTTAACGTTCGTCTTAAAGAACATGTCCAAAATCAAGATATTAAATTATCATTTATTGCCCTAAATAGTTGGAATTTTTGTCATAAATAGATAGTAAATTCCTCTAAAAACATCAGAAATAACTTTTCATCTAGTAACTTTGACTACTAATTATAAATTCTTAAAATATGAAATGATTCTGACTTTTTTCCTGACATTTGGAAATCTATTTTAATTATTTTCTATCTCTGGCACCCGATGATTCTCATCCAACCTCCTCAAACGCATTGCTTATCTTTCTTTGTTTATTACTTTGTTTAAGCTTCTTCCTCTTTCCCTATTGGTTAAGCCACTTTATTACTAAATTAAATTGTGTCAGTGTTTCCTCGTTATGTATTACTGTCATTTTGTGTTTTGATATTGTGAAGAGTTCTTGTTTATAGAACTAAAACTATATGCCTATTTATCTGTCTTTATTTGTATTTTATTCCCTTTTTTGCCTTATTTTTAATACCACACATTATATGATTTCTTCATTTGAATAGAGATCATTTTCCTCTCCAAATAACACAATTACGGAAAATTTACATTCAAAAATGCGTACACAAAAGTGAGGATGTCTCAAAGCTTCAGTCATATGTTCTTTTTTCTTCTGAATTGCAATATTTTGATTAAGCTAATAATCCCATAATGAACGGCTAATGTATGCAGAGAAAAATACGAAATTAAACATATTATTACTTTTTCTCAAACTATGATTCAAAGAAAAAAAATGACGATGAAATGTAACTTGTATCGATATATGTGTCAAAATCCACTTATATTGTATAAAACTTTTTTGTAGTAAAATGGAAAATCATAGAGCTATGCATAAAGAAAATATATTGTTTTTTCTATCTCACTTTTCTTCGGAAAGGTAAAACATTGATGTATAATCGGATGAGATCGAAACATCCGAAGAAGCAAATTTTCATCCCTGTATTAGGCTATCCAGACACGCTTTGGTGGTTTCGTTTGAATGTGCATTTTCTTTGAAAGCTCTTTTCTACATCGGATGGCATATACCCCCATTAACACACAGACCTGCATCTAAAGTGGTAACTGCCTTTCCATCGAAAGTGCAAAAAATTCATATGGGATCCTCCACAAAAGAAAAGATTGACACAGTTTTCAGTCGTAAACTCCATTCAGTTTGCTTATTTTAGAAGAGGGGCTTAGAATATTTAATACCAATAAATATCTCTTTACAGAACAGATATGTAATACAAGTTATTGTTTTGTTAATGTAAGTTATTATTATTGTAATGATTGATTGAGATTTTAAACTTTATTCAGTTTCTCTCAGAAGAGGGGCTTAGAATATTAAATAACTACAATTATCACTTTAAAGAGCACTTATGCAATGCAAGTTATTGTTATCGTAATGATTGTCAGAGTTTTCAGTTGAAAACTCCATTTAGTTTCATTTTTGAAGAGAGGCTAGGACCATTTAATGCTAGCAAATATCACTTAACAGAATAGTTATGTAATATTTAGTATTTGCTACTTAATCTTTGAATTAAACAATATTTTGTAGAAGTAATAAATATTCATTATTAAATATTTACCAGATATAAATATTGTTAAATGTTTGATATTGCAGAATATAGTTTAAAAAATTACATTTTTAATTTTTTTTCGACTGAAGCATAGTTTGAGACTTTTTTTCGCCATTCTGAACTCTAAGTCATGCTGGAACTTAAAATGCTTTTTAGTAGTTATTTTTCAAAATTTTTCAATTTTCAAATTAATTGTAGATGAAACTATGAAATGCAAATGCATGAAATTTGGAAAAATTAGATATCTTAATTTCATTTGCTTACAGCAAATCTGAAAAGTAAATGAATGTTCATGTTAAAATTACAAAAAAATATTGACAAAGAAAAATAGGTACTGATAATTTTTAACTGGTACTGATAACTGGTAATAGGTACTGATAATTAAAGCAAATATATGTCTACATATATTAATTTAAAAGAAGGGTAAAGCAATGAACAATAATATTTTAAGATTCAAAAAAATATTTTTTAAACACCTAGAAGAAGATTTATACTGCAACGATGCAACAGCTTGAAAAATTCAAAATTATATAAGAATTTTAAGAAAAATCGAAAAGGTTCCCTTTGTCCACTTTAAAAAAGAAATGTAATTTTTTTCGGACAATAATTTTTGAAAGTACAATTTCTACGTACACTAAACATTTAGGTTATTTTATAATTATTTTTTCGTCAATTCATTTATTTCACTATTTTTAAAACATTATTTTTTAATTTTATTACTCACTTTTTTTAAAATATATTATCTTCATTCAATTTTCAATCATTTTGATGAAGGAAGAAGGTTGCATTTCTTGATTGATAACTTTATTCGTTTCAAAAATATACAGATTGACAATAACAGTTGACATCTCTTAAGCGCTCAAAAACAGGCGCTAAATTTCACGGCTTGCCCGGTTGGAATGAGGCGAAAAAAAGTGGTAGCATTACACTTAAACGAAGTTTAAATGTATATTTTTTTTCTCCAGAGGAAGCAAATTTTATATAAATAAATTAATCAGCCAGTGTTTGTAATAAAATAAAATATGTATGTTTAACTGGAAATTTCATATCACAATCATTATGATTTAATTAAAATATCAATGTATTTCGATATTGAATAAATAAAATAAAATAAAAGTAAAACAAATAAGAAATAAGGTATTAATATATCTCAGAAATAGTTGGTAAACCATATTTAACTCTGATGTTGAAAGTTTTAATGGTATGATAGCATATTTTAAATTTGCTTTACTATCATTGATTATGGATATTATGAAATATACATAAATTTAAATACAGGCAATCGTTAATTTGCTCCCAAATGGTTGACTGCCAAATTTAAATTAATGTTTCGAAATAAAAAAAATCATTCTTTACTTTATTATGAAACATTTTATGAACCAAATTATTGAAAATTATCGGGTATGAGTTTATGATATCAAATCAAATGCAGTTAACTAAATTGAATATTCATATTTACTATAAAAAGAAAAATAAGATTTTGTAATTAATCAATCAGGCCTACTTCAATTGAATACATAAAGTGTAAGCGAGCGTGCTTTTCATCCAAACTAGTTAATCTCTAAACAATATGATAATTAGCACACATTAACGCAATACTACTAATTTAAAATTAATTATTATTTTGTTATTTTGTATACATGCACTCATTAAAGATAATACCTTTGAAATTCCTGTAATATTTATTTTTTTTGCCTAATAAATGCGTTTTTAATGCAAAATACTATTTATTTTTCATGATTTTATATTAAAAAAATATCGAGGGTTTAAATTTTTAGATTAATTTCAATGAGAATCGGCAATTGACAATCGAATCTCTTTTTGAACATAAAACATTTTTTTATGATATCAAACGTTTGACAAGAAATTGAAAAATGCTTCTCCAATTTAGTTTTTCTTCTATTTTTGAATGTATGGGTAATTTGCATGTAGCAGATGTACGCAAAACCAAGGTAGTCCCTATGCTTAATTTATTTTTATGTTATATCATGTTATTTTTCTTCTAAACCAAAATTCCAACAAATAATTTTTGCCAAAAAATTATTTATACCAGTGTCGAATTTTAAAATGGAGTTTTTATTAAATTAATTTATTAAATTTAAGATTAGCGTTTTTCTTGTTACTTTTTTAAGAAATATGAATATGATGTTAGCTTCGTTCGTAAGACAGTAACTAGAACTGTAACGATACAAAGGAGATTTAAAAATATAAATCCACTTGCTTGAAATGTTAATTTCATACTTTCATAAAGTAAATCTTTGAAAGGTTTGTTCAAATTTAAATGGTTGTCATTCACTTTCTATTCAAAATGCAACGTATTCTAAAAATAAGTACAAGGAAATTTATACATATATATTTTTAATTTTTTGAACATAAATGTTCTTTATGCATGTCTTTTTTAAATTTGAAGTCCTATACAGTGAAACAGATTTGAAAATCCACCCGAAGATTAAATTTTAAAAAATTGGCCAAAATAGTGACACCTAAGAAATAGAGATGAAAATATATATTACCGTTTACGTTACAACAGAATTAATTCTGTAAATTATTTTAAAACGTTTAGTGTCATAGTGTATTACTTTAAATTAGTCTCAAACACTTTTCTTCCGACTTTTTAAAAAAAGAAGAAAAAAAACTGTTTATCGAATATCTTCATTGTAGAAATGTACTTTGAGTTTTAATGTTACAAGGTACAAGTAGTACTGCATGTCTTACATCTTTTAAAGAAAATATATTTTATTGTTCATATTTAAAATGGATTTAAGTGATATGCATTTGGTTAGGAATTTTTTTCCAAAGATGAGATTCAATATTAATTTTTGGTAAAATTTTTTAAGTAGCTTAATTCCCAACGTTATAAAAAACATTTTAGATATTAATCTCCAAAGCTCTTTCCGCCACAGAACCTGTAAAAGTAGAACATAAATATTTTTATTAGTGTTGTATTTGAATTGTAATTCTTTTTTCAAAAATATTAGTCGAATATTGAGTGTCATGATGCATATAACACATAATTCTATATTCATAATTCTAGATTTCTTTATAAAATGCTTTTAATATTGCAATTAAAAAGTAATTTTCTTTGTAAATGGAAGTAAAAAAATTTATGGATTTTTTTCATTTCTATTTCTTTTAACGTGTTTTACATTTTAACATGATTTTATGTCATGAAATTTTAATTTTTGGGATACAATTATTTTTACTGAGTTTCGATCCTTAAAGTTCTCCTATACATTTTTGAGTCGAATATTTTTTCCTGTAAAAACGGTGAAAATAAAACTTTTTATGAAGCTTTGTGGTAATATTTAGCATTAAAAGGGGCATTTCGAACATTAAATTCCCGAATATCTTTCTCAAAACTTTTCCAAACGTTTTATTTTTCTAAGCAAACATATAACTTCCAGTATGCAGAGATACACTTTAGAAATTAATTTCAAAATTTTGCACCAAATAAACTTTTTTTAGACATAATTTCTACTATTTTTTATCTTTGAAAATTTGTTTTAGTCATTTGCATTTGAATTTTATCATTTCAATTTATAAGGAAATGTCGAGTTTATTTAGTGAAATATGACAAATCTATAAATATCAAGGAACATCTTAAAAAGTGTTTTAAGACATTTTCACCATAAAATACGTTTTTTCTAATGGTATAAGTATATTATACGTGTTTTCATCTTCATAACTGTCCTATTGTATGCCTATAATTAGTTGATAAATGTTTCTTTTTTTTTAATTTTTTATTAATAGTTTTTAATTTCTTATTATCAGTTTTTAATTTCTTATTATTAGTTTTTAATTTTTAATTATACAGTTTTTAATTTTTTATTAATAGTTTTTAATTTTTATTAATAGTATTTAATATTATATGAATAGCAAGGAATTCAAGGATATTTTTTTCTTCCTTTAATTTCAGAATGTATGGAAATATTTCACTAAATTTCTCTTCAATTTCAGCATGTTAGAAATTACGGAAAGCGTTAAGCAACATTATCTTTCAAGCGACAATGACATGATGCTATGCTGAACCACAATAAGGGGATTTTACTTTCTCACGCAGCATTCACACGAGTAAGCGCATGCGTCCCACGCAGTTTCTATAGAGAATGAGAATACGCAAAGAATACGTATATAACAAGGTCGGTAGCTATCTTTATATTATTACACTTTGTAAACTTGCTTACATATGTTTTTTTTTAGCATCTTAAAGGTTTCAGAAAATTTGAACTTTAATATGGATCAAGGCAGCCATGATGGCTCAGTGGTTAAACCTAGTGATCTATCACTGTTAAGTACAGATTTCAGTTCTTAGGGGTAACTCTAAGCCTACCTAGATTCAGATCTATGAGTATCAGTTTGCCTGATGGCCTTGTTTACAATTACATCACACATAATCACAATCATGTGGTTGGTTAGAAATTGTGCAGCCTTAACTTCCCTAAAACACCTAACTCACAGTAAGTTGTTGCTCAAGGTTGTTACTCACAATAGGTTGTAGTTGTTGGTTCAAGCAGCCGACATTATATTTTCATCGCGTCGTATTTTATTCTGAGAATACACTGGTGTGCCTCATATGTACATTTTTAACAGATTATTACCCAAATAATTATACTTTAACCAAAAAATTGAATCTCTTATTTATTTTAATATACTAATTTTAAGTAAAACGCCAGCGATAAGTTTAATTTGTTATATANATAATAATTAAAAAGTTTTTAAAGAAATCGAAAAAATTTTTAATTTAAGAAAATTTATTAAACTGTTCTCAGTTATTCGTTGAATTGATCCGCTTTGAGTATCAATTACAGCATTAGTTTCTAACTTTCTTTTAACAAAGCCAAACAACAGAGGCCTCAAGCGAATCCATCAATCCGGGATCACAAACAGGCTGGTCTTCTCTTCAATTGATGAATTTTCCCCATGGTCGGTGCATTAACTTCACTTTATCTCCCATATGATATAGAAAAGCGTCGAGTTGCGTGACAACTGGGGTGGACCTGGGTCAGAGAGGCCACCGGAAACAGGGGAGTTAAAGCATTAAACGCCCCCTCCGGCCAAACAATGTTTAAGATCTTGAACAACTCAACTGCGTTTCGACACAGTGACTAAAAGACAATCAGAGAACAGAAACAGGTCTTTTGAATTCTAAGATAAGAGTGCATTGGTTAAAATATTTGAGAGTGAGAGTGGAATGATGAATACTTTTGCTTATTTTGTTTTTACGTTTGAAATATGTCTCTGAAACGCTCAGTAAAGATTTATGTTTTATACATTTCTTTATGTTTTATAATATTGTTTATTTATAAAAAAATGATTCTTATATTTTATATTTATGGAAGGCACCAGCATTTTTCTTCAATTAATATTTAAGTAACTGGAAGACTTCGAGCGATATAGTGATAAGCCACACTTTTTGATAAGCCACACTTTTGTCACTGTATTTCAAATTATCCCTTGTTATAGCTTCCAGATAATTTCTTTTGAATTTTCCACATTTCCTTTAGCATGGGATAATATACAGTCACTTATTAGAGCCAGCATGTTACTTGTTGTATTTTTTGCCAAAAAAAAAAAAACTTTCCTGAAAAACTTGAAATCATTACTAATCATTACATTGCCCTAACTCCCCTAATTCAAGCTTTTAATGCTAAATAATGAATGAAAGTTATTATATTTTCATGTTTTGGGTCAGTTTCTTAGTTTAGGTGCAAATAGTGACAAATTACAAAGATTAGTACAAATTACAAGATCAGCACAATTTCAAGCAGAAAATTGCTTTTTCATAGTTATTCTGTGGTTACTGTCATTGTGTTCATTGTTCATGGCTTTAATACTGTTTGAAATTTGGGAACTGTTTTCAATACTCAGCAACTTCTTTTTCTTCGAGAATAAATGCCACCTAAGATTATATAAACTTTAATATATTTATTTTAAAAGGCTTGGGGAAAATGTAGTTTTATGTTAGATGCTTTGGTGACGAAATACAAAATATGAAGAAAAAATTATTAGTTGTTCAAAAATTTGGTATTGATTTACTACAAAATTTTTTTCTAGTATACTTGCCCATATTAATAGGGTGCGATACTAAATGTATGCAGTCAGTTGTACAAAGAATGAAAAAAAATTGAATATTAAAAATGAAATTTTTGTTACATAAATTAAATTTTAATATCATGATATAAAATGCAACGCGATTATAGCAGCGTGAGCGACTAGCATAAATACTTTTTTTTATTACGTATCTCCATGGCAAGGTAATTTATGACAATCTCATATAAAAAAAACTTGATATTAGGCTCAATATTGTCATATTGTCGTATGTGTAATTAAAATAAGCTAAAAATTATCATTTTATCTACATTATCTTCACGTTATCCTCAAAAGTAAGTTATATTCACTTAGTTTTGATACCAAAGTCATCTGCTGAAAAAAGTGAGGAATTTTCTTTCATTCCTAAGAATTAGCAATAAAGTAGGATATTTTCTCAATAAAAATACTATGCCAATATCATTTAAAGTAAATTGCATAAAACTTTAGTCCCGCAGTGGACTGATCGTTGAGACACGGTTCTCATCAGATCACCGAAGTCAAGCATCACTGGCTGCGGTCAGTGTGCGGGTGGGTGACCCACTTGGATCAGTCTGCGTAGGGACCGAGGGTGTGCGGTATTGGTCCTCGTTAACCGTAACGTGCTCGACTTCGCGTGCAGGTCGTTGGGCTACCGAAGCGGGGTTGCCATCCCCTCTGCAGAGGATCAAAATAGTGATGGCATGTTTTCGGATCATCCTCAGGGATGTTTCCCAGACCGTCGCCAATAGCCCATTGTGCAGCTCTAGTGCGACGTAAATCAACAACAACAACAGCATAAAACTTTAAATTATTGGCTCTTTGGTTAGCATCTAGACATTTTTTTATGTTTGTAAATACCTGATTGCAATCTTTCTGAAGTTTCAAATTGATAATGACTTGAAGTTGAAAGTTATTCATAATAATCCTAAATATACTCGTTGTATAGCTTCATATCGATATTGAATTTAAATAGCAAATTTTTCACGTTAAATAACGGACAACTGCACTGAGACAAGTGTATAGTAGTACACTATATTAGCCTATTTTTAATTAAGCTTTGAAAACATAAAATGTGATTTTAAATCAATATAAATAATTTTTAATTAAAAATTATTCTTTAGAATATGCAATGAATTGTCGCCATCATCACGAAAATTAATTTTGTTGAAATAAACACTAAAATAAAAGCTATACTGTGTACTTTTGAAAATTAAGCCGGACTATATCATCTCTTTTTTAGTTGAAATTTGATTTCCTTTTTTCTTAGTTAATAGTTAGTAAAGTTGAAAAATAAAAACTGGGATTATTTTTACAAATAGTTATAAACTATGACTTTAAAATATAATGCACAGCAACTCTTTCATTTTTGTTTCAAAATGCTTTTGTTTTACACTCATCTCATCTCGTTTCATAAAAACAGCTTAACAGCTTAAGTTATAAAAACTCTTTTCATAATTTTGAAAAGAATAATCAATATGAAAATTACGATAATGCTAATGTTTTTAAATAGCATTTTTTAAGTGAAAATATAAATTACTCTTTTTGCAATGGAGATGCTGCTTTTATGTAATAAAAATATTCATCTGCTTAAAAGCTTCTACATTGCAAAAAAAGAGAAAGGGACCAAATTTTCTCATCTTTTTGTTTTACTTACTATTTATATAAAATATAGTGTTTTAATACAGACTGATTAGTTTCTTAGAAATAAACAGCAATAATCTAAAATAATTTATATAATTGTGTAACTTAACGCGAGTTTGAATTTCAACTATTATATTGTTCGGACTCTTTGATTAATTAATGGTTCATCTTTTAACTAAAAAAACTTAATGTTTCATTAATGAGTTAATCATTTAGCGTGATTAATTTTTCCTGACGTATAATTTCTCTAATGTGAAAGGTTCCAGTAATTAATTATTTAAAAACAGTCTTGAATTAAGCCAATTCATTAGTTTTTTTTTAATATTTTGATGAAAAAAATACTTGACGCTATTTTTAAGAATTTTTTTTTTTATCATGCGGGCAAGAAAAAATTTATGAATCCATTTTATTGTTCTTTTCTTGCAATATATTTCTTATTACTCAGTGACGAGAAATAAACTTTTTATTTTTGAAGCAAATATATTTTATAATTACGTTCAAGACACATAAAAATTTTTATAATCAGCCATTATTATTTCCATGCATTATTTTGATTTGATTATAAGTTTGTTTAACGTAGGAAGGGTTCACGCATCGCTGAGTTACTTGCTTAATGTAATTAAGAATTGTAAAAATAATTAAATTTTCGTCTCAAACCTTTCTGTAGTTCTTTACTTTTTTATTAATTTATTTCTTAATTTTTTAGCAGCTTACAAAAAATAATAAAAAGTGTTAAAAGAATGCAAAAAATTAAATTGATTGGTATATTGATTCCGTGTAAGGTTTTATTTTATAACCGTCCTACCCGATTTCGGGTTTTCTACTACCAATGTTCAACTCCGTAGCCTTGCAATTTTGAACCCGATCCAAAAGACAAGGGAACCCTGCGATCAAGTATTGGGAAAAAATTTGTCTTCCTTAAGGACTTTTTGATGAAACTAAACTACATTTGCATTAATTGGAGAGGAAAACCACGAAAACTCACCACGGTTGTCTTGAGAACAAGCAGACTCTAACCTATAATTCGTCTACAACTAAGGATACTTTATGTCAACTTTATGTGAAATTTACTTTACTTTATGTCAAAATTAGAAAAATATAACTAGGATTTTTTTTTACTTACACATGACTATAAGTTCTCTTAATGCCTTCAAATGTAAATGTTTAATCAATGATTAGAAATCCAATTTTTTTCTGCTCTATTTAAAGTAGGGAAAAATCAAATATTAGACTTGGTGACATTATTCTGAACATTTATTGCTTTTTTAATATTATTAATTACTAAGAGAGGTTTTCTAAACCATTGCTTAGGATTGCAAAATATCTAAGAAGTTTATACAATATATCTAGGATTTTAATCTGCATTTACTTACACATGGCTACAAGTTCTCTTGATGCATCTGAAAAGACTTTGTAGAACATTGCATTTCTTAAATAGCATAATTTTAATTCTGATTAAAAAAAGATGCAAATCAGGTCGGTAGGTGCAAACCAGGTGCGAAATTCGTACTGATCATACATCGGTGGGATTCGAACCCAGTTCACGACATTGAAAGGCGAATGCTCTATCCCCTGACCCATTGCGTCTGCATGTAAGATTTATAACCTAATAAAATCTTTACTTTTAAAAACAATGTTTCCCAACTGCAGGTTAGCTTCATAAATCGGGTTAGCATATTTTTTTTGCCACCATCAAACTGGCATGACAAAAACAGTGCTTGCTTGCTAATTTCGAAATTCTGGTAACGACTTACATTTGTATAATAGCGTGAGTGAATATCTTATTAAAGTTTAGTAGTTTCAGATTTAGTAAATTATTGGATTTAAGTTTAACAATATGTCATATGCTTTTAAAATATTACTAAGTATATGAGTGTATGTTTAAAGAGGGAAATGACTTTTTAAAACATAAATTTCAAGTTTAGAGCAGCATATAAAACATTAAATTAACAAATAAGCTACAGCAAATATTTTTAATTATTTTTAAAATTTTTAAATATTTTTTATTATTCATATTTCTTTTAGCATTTATACAAGTTTCGTTTGATAAATGCATATTATACAAGGGGAAAAATTCTTTTACAATATTACCGTGCTCTATGGTAATAACATTTCGTTAAAAAAACAAGCATAATTCTGTTTAATAAAGCAAATATATGGTATTTAAATCATTTATTTGGAAATTTTTGCATTAATATGAAAATGGTTTAACAGAAATTCTGGTTTTCGAAATTATAGTCTTTATTACCACACCTGTTGTTAAAAATACAAATCTCAAAAGTAAATTTAGCCAACTAATGATTTTTATGTCATGCTCTTATATATCATGGACAAAAATTACCAAATTTCACCACATTTATCACATATTATGTAACCATATTTAATTGTTATTATCAAGCCTTACGGTGCTCCCATAGAGCCAGAAATTTTACTGTGTTGTGGTAGTTTGAACCATATTCTTTTCTCAGTGTTTAATATACAAAAGATTCATAAAAAACTACATATAAAAAGAAGTGATAAAAAAATTTTTGCCGCGTATAAATATAATTATCATTCATGAAAGTTCTCTTGATTGACTAGGGCTAAAAATATTGTTCTGAAATTCGAATTTATAAGCAGCCTTAAAATATTCCAAAACCAATTCTGAAAATAGATTATAACTTTTAATATTCCCATGTTATGAAACAACCAAGAATGGTACCAAAAGTTGAACTAGTTAAAAAAACAATTTTGAGATAGTGAGAATACTAAAAGTAAGAATTGTAAATCTTATATTTTTCTTTCATCCTCTATGTCTTAATATGGCTACAGTATTCATTTCAATAACTAATCTTTTAAAAATAATTTTTTATTGTTAATTTTAACAAAATCAATTCTATAGCGGTTCCATGAAAATTTCCGAACTTTACAGCGTTTCTATAGAGTCAAAAAAACAGTTAGTTTTACCATCGCTCGGATGTTTTGACCATACTTTTTTCTCAGTGAACACTTTGTAAACTTATAGGTGATACAGATTGGTTTAAAAATAAAAAATGAAATAGATTAAGATGTCAGGAAAATATCTTTGATAAATGATAAAATTAAATTTGAGGATCATTCCGCAAATTTGCATTGTTTTGTGAAAACTGTGTCAACAAACTGCTAAGAATATGGTTTAGATTAAATTAAATTAACTTTTACGGTACTGAATTATAAGTAGTCAGTAATTTAAGAGTAGTTTAAAGAGTAGTTAAGTATATTTACATATGGAAAATAATAAAGATTGATGAAAAGAGAATAAAAAAAAATATTAAAATAAAAATTCAAAAAGAAATTAAACTGCTGGAAAACAATATAATGAAAACATGTAACCTCTTCATCAGCTCACACGATTATATCCGCAAAAAAGTGCTTTCTAATACTGTATCAATATGGCCAACGCAAAATATATCAATACAATAACGTGAGGAACATTAAAAAAAATTTTAAAATTTTTGTTTGAATTTCTTTCTCTCTACGTATATATATATATANCTAAAAAAGAAGAGAGAGAGAGAGAGAGATAAGGCCTTTTTATATTTGCTTAACCTTAAACAGTTTTTAGGCATTTGATTTCCATATTTATTTTAAATATTGCTCCTGAAAACTATTTCTAGTAGTTTTAGTAAAAAAAATAGAAACAAAAATTCTTTTTGAAATATAAAGCATATTTCCCAAAAATTTTATCTGCTCCATCAGTCAAAATAAATCAAAACAATCTGGAGATATTGATATGCAACCTCAAGAACATATGGCACATTTTTATACGTTGGAAAATGCTTCACAAAACCTACTTTAGCGTAAAAAAAGGAAGATTTCTTTAGCATAAAAATTTCAGAAGGCTTTCAAGGGACCACTTTAGATAAAACCACTAAGTCGTGTATTCCTTCCTATCTTGCATGAAAAAAAAAGAGTACAGTCTCAATCTCAATAAAGCCTCAAAAGGAATCACAATGAGGAAAAATTCCTGTGAAGATTTTGTTACCACTTAGATATCATCGCCAAGAAAAAGTAGACCTATTCTGATATATTCTGCTGAAAATGTCATCCGAATAAGATTCTTTTTAAAACTATGTGGATGACCATTAATCATACGTTACAGAAATGATATTACATAATTATTAATGTAATAATGAAATATAATTATTAATGTAATAATTTTATTCCTTTTGTGAAACACAACATATACGAGTGATTCTCACGAAATATGACAATTCACTGTCCCTTGCTCCAAGATCTAATACTCTAATACTAAAAGAACTTTCTTTTAAAAAATTAATAAATTGCATTTCATTTTAAAATGACTTTGCACTAGTATTGACTGTTTCGTAAAGTTAAAAAATTTTATTGAACTTCAAAATGTCATTTTCCTGGCATGTCCCAAGCAATGTTTCTAATAATAACTAGATTCAAAACTTCCCATAAATTTTTCTACATCTAATTTTTTTTTATCTCAACTAGTGTAAGCATTTCTAGAATATACTCAGAGGGTATTATTTACAAAAACTTCGTTTAAAATAATTTTATCTGTCACTAATTTGTTTGTCCCAAGAAAATCTGTCATTTTCCTGGTTACTTTTATTTAGTGGTTTATAACCGAAATAGATAGAGCCCGCAATCAATATCTTATGTTAATAGATTGTTAATAGATTGTATGAGTAGGTTTTTGTGTTGCCATTTTCTTGACTTCTTGAAATAATTAATAACATAAACTACATAGATTTATATGAGTTATTTTTAGAAATCATGTTGTTTTCTGCAGAATGTAAACGTCTTAGGCCAAAATATTAAATTAAAGTTAAGTTATGTGCTATAAAATGGCGAATTTGTCATTATCCTGGCTTATGAATTCCAGGACATTGAAGCGTTAACAAAAATTTTTTTAACTGCTAATACTGCAAAAAGGGAAAGCAAATATTAACCAAATACCAAGTTTATGTATGATTGTAATATGCTTAAATGTAATCAAAGTTATTTATTTATTTAATAATTGATTATTATACACAATTTTATTCTGTACATATCAGCAACAAAACAAAAATTTGATTCTTTCTACAGTGGATGAAAAGAGTTAATTTAAGCAATTTATGGTCCCTCTAACATAAAGGGTTAAGTTGAGTTACTTACTATTAGCGTAAAGTGACTGTTTTCTAAACTTCTAAGCTATTATGTCATTTTCCTGGCATTCAAGATTTGGTGAATTTCTATTTTATTTTTTTTCTTGAGCGAATGTCAATAAACTGCACTGCTTGTCTGTAAGATATTAGTAAATGTAACTAAAGAAGTATACAAAATTTTTTTAAAAATTATTTTGAAGACTTTAAATTTGAAGAAAGTTTTTGGTCCGAAGTGTCATGTTTAAAAAGAATCAGTCATACAACAATATTTATCTTATGTTTTGTACATTTTTCAAGAAACATTCGTTTAATTCTGTAACAATAAATTCGGCAAGAAAAGTTGAACGTATTCTAACATAAACATATTGTGCTTAAAGAGATAAAAAAAGAGATTTTTTTAGTACTAAAATAGTTTTTTTAAAAAGAAGAGTTTAAAATAGAAAAGAGAACAATTAAACCCATACTACTCAAAAGATGTCCGAATAAGGAATGTTAATAAATTACTTTGGTAAAAAATATAACATACAAACAGTATAATCTACGCTATCCAGAAACATTCTTATATTCTCTCTAAAACACGGGAATGATCGTGTTTTTATAACCATACATTAATGATTTCGCGCAGTTTTGCACAGTGTGAAGCATAGTTGAAAGTACATTTACTGTCCAAAAAAGTGATCTTATATATTCATCACGTAAGAAATGAATTTAATTTTCTTTAACCAATTCATTAAAATTTCTGATACAATTTTGCTTCACTTTAAATTTACAGAAAGTGAAAAATAAGTATTTTCTTAAGTATTTATAAAGCACAAACCAAGCACTCAATGCTAATTGTGACATTTACAAAGCACAGATTTCTTTCAAAGTTTATACTTAATAATGTAGAAACATACATAGTACTAAAATGTATGGAACTAAAATACTTTATTTCTATTTAGCATAGATAAAATGCCGAATATTTATTTATATATGACATAACTAAAACACCAATTATTTACTGATATTTGAATTAGTAAAATTGACAAATATTGATAGATTTTGCACTCAATTCCAAATGTTAAACTCGGAGAGAACATCTATATTTCCGGAAGCAAATTTAAGCAGGAGAAACTGTATTTTGTTGCAAGAAATATGCAAATATGTCAGTCAGTAATCCAAATAAAAAAAACAAAAAAAAAACCAGCCAATCACGGATTTAAGTCAAGAAATGTGCAAACCTAACAATAGTACAAAGAGCTGGATTTGAGAAGGTTTATAGGAGTTGCATTGAAGAGGGGATAAAAAGTGTTTATTTGTTCAAGCTAAACTTAGTCTATAACTTCCAAAAAACGAATAGGATATTTCAAGCACAGACTATCAGTAGGAAGCATTAGACCGAGACATTGTATCACAGTTTCTGCTCTTTGAAGACCAAGATTAACCATCCAAGGTTTACTACTTCTGCTGAAGATCTATATATTAATGTTGTAACCAGGCGAAATCGAAGAGAGGCCTCCATACGTATGGCTTCTATGGTTACAGTAGTCGTTGCTAAGACGATACTGCAGTTCTACTGATACACCTGAAAGGAATGTACATCGGAGTACCACGAGTTTGCATTCCTCTAACTGTCCAATCCAGAGAGGCATGATTAAGGGGTACCGCAAAAATATAAATTGGATTATATTTTATTGGAGCAACGCTACGTTCTTGGATAATTCTAAACTTGGCCTGCAACCCGACGAGATGCGTGAAAGGGTTTGGAGAAAGCATGACCAACACGAAAACATGCCACTTAACATCACGCATTCCGTACTGGAAACACCATGATCTGGGCAGAAATTTCAATAGCACCGATCAGCACATATACAGATGACTTTCGGGATGAAGCTTTAAACAACAATGGGAAGCTGTATACTGTGTCAGTCGGTCCTACTTTCGTTTTCATGAACGACAGCACATGCCCTCGTGGAGCTGATATCGTTGGCGATAGTGAGAGAATTGTGTGCATGGACTGGCAGGGTAACTCATTGAATCTGCTGTTATTGTTGCTGTTGTGACTTATTCCTCAAAGTCTAGCTGCAAGCTAGACCATGCCCAGCAGGTCTTGAATCCTCAAAAAGTCATATATAATACGAGGTGTAGTTATAAAGTCCTCTTATCAAAACTCCACTCAGTGTAGGAGATGTTCGAGGGAGGACTGCGTTGACGTGACCTTGGTGCCAACACGATGAAATTTCTGTCCATCTATATATATAAGGCTCCCTATATGTCTACTCATGAGCCTGATGGCGCTCTGGTCAGCTCTATCTCTCAAAATCTTAAGAAATCTACCAGGAGTTTTTCCAGAATACCAGCAGTGGGACAGAGGAGTTCTCCATATTTTCTGATTAGCAATCTTAATTTTATAGCTTATTTCAGAAAGTGTTAGCTTGACACCTGAAGCTCATTGAATCTTAATCGAGTTGAAAATTTTTGGATGCCTTTGGAAGAGCTGTGTGTACTCGTCTCCCCTCAGCCATTCTCACAGTTTGAGAAACTGCTCTAAATGGGCCATGACACTCACTGGATTCTTGGCTCACTGGACAAGCATTGAGCTCTTTAGTTGAAAAAACTTGTAATACACATATCACACGCTTTACACTCTGTTTTAAAATGAAAGGTTCTTTCATAGCTTACAGATCTTATTTATTTCTTTTCTCTTTTTTTTTTAAGTTTAAATATAATTTTGTAAATCACGCTAATATGACATCAGCATGTATTTTAAGGAAATTTAATATTGTTTTACTCATTCTTCTCTGTTTCGCTTCACGAATAAACATATTTATATTTTCCTGCGGCATTTCTTCAAAAATCAAAGTAATATTCGTCTGTTTCTTCGCATTTTACTGTTTCTTCTTAACTTCTGAAAATAAGTGTAATAAACAGCATGGTTTACTCAATAGTATGATTCAATTGAAATTTTAAAAAAAATCGTAAAGCGTAAGCCGTTAAGTTTCTCGATAAATTAAATCGAAGTACTGACATTATGATTCAATCTCGAAGAGATTTTTTGTAAAATGTGCAAGTATTAATATAAAATGCAATCATTAGTATAAAATTCAGTCTCTACAATACTTGTGCAGGGAAAATGCACTAGACTGATGCTCAATAAAAGGCCATGAAAGTTAACTTTTTATCTAAAATAATACCTCTGTTGGCTAAAATAATTTCCAAATCTTTTTATTTGATTTGAAATTTTTTTGAGAGCTTTAAGGGAGATACAGTGTTTACTCATCACAGTGAACTTGTTTCACTTCATGAGTTCGAACCCTGACAATAACTTATGTGTATGTTTACTCACACGCTTTTTATTTTTCATACCACAATCGCTAGTGGCAAATATAGAATTTACAATGAATGGTGTCTGTCTTAAAGCAAGTACTTTTAACATAAGAATTTCACAAAACGTTTTACTGTGAATAGGTAGACATGCCGCCAGGTGAAACGTTCCATAGTTTATGTTACGGTTAGTTATATACTTATCCAAATAACAATGTATATTGCGTTTGTTTCATTTAATTTATTGCATACTTAATTTAGTTAGAACACGTAAAGTAGTAGTAAATTTAAACTATTATTTTATCGCTCAAAAGTTTTTGTATTAAGTAGACACCTTTCTAATGATGCTTCTATCCTCGAAATCAGATTGCAAGTTTCGAAATAGGAAGATAATCAAGAAAGAATCGAACAGATTGTCTCAATGAAGTAGATAGTTGAGATACAATCAATTTCAAACCTCCAACAGACTTCTCTTCAAGAACGCTCCACACTCACGACACGTAAGTTAATGGGAAAAACAACAACTAGAACTGGAATAGTAACACAAGAACGAAGAAGAAGAAAAAAGATACTTAGCGGAATTGTTTTCCTATCGATACTTATCTTTATTTCTCCGAATCTTTTCTCGATGAGACGCTGAACTGGGGAGTAGAACAACTACATGAAAGGAGAAATCGAAATCACTAGTTTCGATGATTTTTTTCGTTCGCAATTTAATGATTCGATGAAATTTCCTTTGACAAAAAACTGCGAAATTGGTAAAAACTTCGTTGAAAAATGATCAAAGTTAGTAAATAAATATAGGAGTCGCATAATATATTTAGGTAGAAACACTAATTTAGTAGGATTGCATCATTCGAATTGAAGCAATTTTCTCTTGTCTATTATTCAGCAAATCAAGCAGCAAATTGATTATTCCAAATTAGTTAATTGAATTAAATAATTTTATTTTATATTGATAGTTGCTATTTTATAGCATAAAGTGCCAATTATTGCTCTATCAGAAAAACCCTTGAATATCCTTGAACCAATGGAAAATTTCATTTAAAGTTGGGTAGTTAAGAACAGAACATGTTGAGATTTATTATTTCGCTTAGAAAGTGTGATTTCACTTCTGTTTTTATTCCTTTGTTGTTTTTAGTTTCGAGGTAGAAAAACTTCAAAGAGAAATTAAAAACACTAGTTTTGACAGTTTTTTTTTTTTTGTTTTCTTCTTTTACTATTCATGACTCGATGAAATTTCCTTAGATTAAAAAATGTGAAATGGGGAAAAACTTCATTGAAAAATGATCAAAGTTAGTAAAAAAATATGGGAGTAGCATGATATGTTTAGGTGCAAACACTAATTTAGAAATATTGCACCGTTCTATTCAAAGATACTTTTTCTTGTCCATCATTCAGCAATTGCCCAGTGTTGGTCATAGTTCAAATTAGTTTAATTGAATAAATAAATTTTATTTTTACTAATTTATATTAATTTTTATATATTTTTATATAAATATAAAGAAAACTCTTTACAACTTTTGCAACATTCGAAAAAATCACTTAGAGTTTGGTGGTTAGGAAAAAAATATGTTGTGATTTTCTTCTAAAATGAGTAGTTTTATTTCAGTTTTCTCTTTCTTTGTTAATTTTGGATGAAAAAATAACTTTGATTGGGTAAAAGAAGAAATTGAAATTTCTGGTTTTTATAATTTTTTTTTTCGTTCGTAATTTAATGATTCAATGAAATTTCCTTTGTTAAAAAAGTACGAAATTGGAGAAAAACTTCGTTGAAAATGATCAAAGTTTGCAAATAAATATTTGATACGCATGATATAGTTAGGTAGAAACACTAATTTAGAAGGACTGCGCTATTCAACTCGAAGCTAGTTTCTCTTTTCTATTATTCAGCAATTGACTAGCATTGTTCATATTTTGAGTTAGCTAAATTGAATCAATTAATTTCATTTTTCTTTGGTAGTTGTTATTTTCTGGGTCTTTGGTAGCTGTTATTTTCACAGGGTAATAGTTATTGTTCGGAAAAAAATTCATTGGTAGCCTTCGAACCCTTGGAAAAGTTCATTTAAAGTTTTGCCGATAACAGAACTTGCTAGGATTTTTGTTTTTTAGAATGTGAAATTTTACTTCTGTTTTTACTCATTTGGGGGGGGGGGGGGTTAAAAACCAACTGGGGGTTGGAAACACTGCAAGGAAGGAGAAGTGGAAAACACTAGTATTGTATATAATATCTATGAGTAGTGCATAAATGTACTAAACAGTTAAAAAAATTCTTTCTTTCAAATAAGTAATTTTCTAACTGATGATTGTTTTCTTTGAACTATATAAGGGATATAATAATCTGTTGCTTAAGTTGTCATTTTTAGTCGATTGAAAAGTCGTTTAACAGAAATTGTAAAGTATTCAGTTTTTGTGAATTTTAGTTGCCCATGAAAACTAATTAGTGAAGTAAAATCAGAAATTTTAAAATTAAGATAGATGCAAATTCTATTCATATTTAAAAGTTAGATTATTTTTCTGCTGAAGATACTATTCTTTACAAGTATTTTTAAGTTTTCTCAAATAAAATTTAAGTGATACAAAATACATCTATTTCTATAACCTGTGATACAATACATTATAAAACTATATTCATTACCAAAAACAATTCAGGAAATAATCCATCATAATCATTTCCATTATCCAGACTATTCAAATACTAAAACATAATAATATTAGTTGCCCATAAAAACTAATTATTGAAGTAAAATCAGAAATTTTAAAATTAAGATAGATGCAAATTACATTCATATTTTAGCGCTACATTATTATTTGCCTAAAGACACTATTCTTTAGAAGCATTTTTAAGTTTTCACAAATAAAATTTAAGTTATGCAAAATACATCTATTTCTATAAACCTGTGATACAATGCATTATGAAACTATGTTCAATACCAAAAACTATTCAGGAAATAATACCTCATAATCATTTCCATTATCCAGACTATTTAAATACTAAAGCATAATATTAGAGCATCAAACCTTTTTAAATATTTAAGCATTTAGCTCAATTCTCCTTTATGTCACATTACATGCATTTTTATACTTCCAAAACAAATTCAACAGAGTTATAACTCGCAAAACAAACTCTCGCTAGTATTAAAGTTTGATGGAAATGAGAAATCTCGGTTATTTAAAGATCAAAACAGAATGTTAAGCTGTCACATCAGTAGACACTTTCAAAGTCATTCTGTTCATCTAAATTTACATTGCCTGATGGTATAGAAATACATGCATTCGAAACTTTAGTAATGCTCTTCCGAAATTTTACGATGCAGTATCATTAATATATCGAGAGAATTCGACTCTGATGAAGTTTTAGCCTTTTAATTGATGCATTGAACCCATTTCAGGAGCTTTTCAGGAATTCATGTCAAACACGGAATGCCTCTTATTCAGACTTGCTTTCATGGACTGGGCTCGAAATGCGTGCTCTAAGAGCGGTTTTACATTCATAATTCAGGAACTTTCGAGTTTCGTTCACATTTAGTTCCTAAAGAGGGTCTTTCTTAAGATGGCTTTAATATTGCGAGAGAGTAGTTTGTTTACAAGATAGCTTTAAGCGTTAGATTTCGAATTCTGTCGTCTGTTTACTGAATTATTTTTCAAAGAAACAATTGAAATGCTCAGTTGTACAATTGAATATGCGTTTTAATTTCACAGCTTTAAATATGTACATGATAGAAATTAATTAAGATGGGATTGAGTAATTAAGATATACATAAATGAATTTAATGCTTATTAGATTTATGCTCGTTTCTTGATTACATTAAATGTTTCAAGCAACAAGAGCTTAAACTAATAATTTAAAGTAGGAGTAAGTAATATATTTGCTACTGAGTAATTCCACGGTGAAGGGCAAACATGAATAAAAATTAAGTAGCTTTTTTATGATTTTGTGTAACATTTTCTTATTTACTGACATTTGATACTAAGATATTTCAGTCCTAGATTTTTATTAATAAAACATTTTTCGACGCAAATTTAATGCATCACTTGAGAGAAAAAAATAACATGGGACAACCAATACATTTCTGAACTTTAGAAGATTTCATTAACAATAAAAATAAAAAATGCAAATCAATCTAACTGTGTAGCCAGAAAACGTAGCAAAAGTTATAAATAAAAGCATAGGAGCAGCGATGGCTCAGGGGATAGAACGTTCGCCTTCCAATCAGGTGAACCGCGGTTCGATCCCGGCCATGGCTGGTCGATACGAATTCCGTATCGGCTTGCATCGACCACAGTGCTGACGTGAAATATTCTGAGTGGTAGACGGATCATGGGTTAGAGTCCCCTTGCAGTCAGGCGTACCGTGGGAGGTTCTTGTGCTCTTTCTCATCATTTAACGCAAATGCGGGTTAGTTCCTTCAGAAAGTCCTCCACAAAGGCAAATTTCTCAGAGTACTTGATCCAGGAGTTCCCTTGTCTTCTGGATTGGGTTCAAAATTACTAGGCTACGGAGTTGAACATTAGTAGGTGTAAAAAGCAATTCCTAACTAATCATAGCTGTCATGAACAACATCAGGCCAGGATTTTTGGGGGAGCTCATCTGTGCCGTAACTGTCAGCTTGTTGAGGATTGGGAACATATATTAATACATTGAACAAATTTTAAACACATTAGAGAGAAATTTTTTCATTCGTAAACCACCTATGAGTTTATAAAGCAGCATTGGTCAAACCCTAAAATAAAAAAGGGAAATGAGGAAATAGTAAGAAAATTGTTTAGTCACAAGGTACCTCCCTGAATCCTGATGGCCTCTTGCTGCCTATTATTAGGAAAGACATACTTTAAATCTCTTACTGATTTATCTGTTATGGTTTGATTTTTACTGGGATTTTCTCCTAAACTGTTTTTTGCATTTTAAATGTCTGCTTTTGTCTAAAAAAAAATTCCTGGAATTTGATACCTTAAGTACTGTTGTGCCTGCTGTGATTATATTCTGAGTTACAAACATCTTATATTTAACCATGTGAAATTGTTTCTTTTTATTAACTTTGCACCCCTACTGAAGATGTGACATCAATATCTCTTCTGATTGATACTGTTTATTTTCTTTGTAATGTTTGTTTGTACTTAGTTCATTTCTAAGTAACGCTGTCTTATGGATATCATATTTAATATTCTACCCATTTGTTAAAACTCTAATTTGAAAATTTTGAATATGTTTGCTTATTTGATTGAACTGTTGCGCTTCGTGATAATGTGATTGAACTGCACGCACTTCGAACTTTCGAATTGTCCCCGAATGCCCCCTTGCTGGGGGGGGGGGGNCTGGGGGGGGGGGAGGTTGGAGTTACGCTACTTATTAGTAGTCGTGAGCCCAAAAATTGGATCGGCTGTTCAACGACGGTTATAATATAAAATATTAAATAATAGCATAGATATATTACTTTGATACGGTCAAATTGATATATCTATACTATACTCAAATGATTGGATTCTCATTAATTCTTCCTAACATTCTCTCAGAAATAAAACTCTCACTGTTGATGATTTAGCCATCCTTGAGCTATAGTTCGTATTTTTGAGAATTATTCCGTCACGAAATTTGTGACGAAATGGGAACTCTCAAATATATGAAGAAAATGTTTCTTCGTGAAGAAGATTATACTATCGAAAATAAAACGACGAGCTAGGTAGGCCAGATGTATGGTGGTCAAGGAGTTGATCTCGTACCTGCAAGATCCCCGGTTCAAATCCTGCTTTAAGCATGGGTGTAATTTATATCTCTGTTCTATTTGTCTTTCTTGTGTTTTAAGGGGACAGTGTCCCAACTATAAGGTGCCCATGATAAAGTGATGATTATAAAAGTTAAATACATTAAGAACTATGATTTTTTTAATACAAGAAAATAGAATAACGAAATATTATTTTATAGACGAAATTCGTTTCCTCGATAGTAATTTCGTTCACTTTGACTTCATGTTCACTCGGAGCAGATACCGAGAAACGGTTTTCTCAAAAACAAAGACAGTTTCGTGAAATTTAAGTATCCATTTTCCATAACGCAGAAATTTTTTTTAGATTATGTTGAATGATATGTAAAATCGTTCAAATTTAAACAATTTCAGCAAAGTGCTAAATTTAACCATATTATCATCATTCTTAAATTTTAACGTAACATAATTGAATTTAACTGAGAGAGTGACTTTTTGACGGAGGGGAATATAATTTAGAGGAGAAGTTATAATTTTTGCTTGTTTTTATGAATATTTATACTTTTTTTAATTAAATGACATTCGATGTTAAAACATTCTAAACACAAATTGTTTTTTGAAAATTATATGAAGTAATTTATTGCGTCATGTGCGTCATTATTTTTTTTTTAAGAATTCTGAAAGCAATTGTTCTTAAAGTGATGCATATCATTGTTTAAAACAATACATAATAGGTAATTATCAGTAAGTTATTTTTAATTGCATATTAAAGTTTTAAAGTTATCCTTGATATATTTTGAGTGACAGTTGAATTTCAAAATGCTATTGTTTACTAAATATTCTCATAAGTATTTGTACTTATTTAAACTTATTTGCTTTAAATAATGATTTTCAGTTCCCTGTCAAAAGTTAAGTCTTATTTTAAGAGAATTTTTTCTTTTTCTCATTGTTTTGAAGTTGTGTCAGGAGAAATAGGAATGTATTAAAAAAATAATTTTTTGAACTCTGTTAAAAAGAAAACTAACATACGCTTACGTATTTCATTCACATTTACTGTAAAATAAACATAATTGGAAATAAAATATTCTACATTATTTATTTTTTTTATCAATCGGCATAAATATTTTCCTTTCGAAACTTTTCGCTTCCAGGTGAGAAAATCATCACAACTCAAAAACTTTTCTACAGAGCCTGCAAAATTAAAGCTTAAATAAAGAAAGAAAAAATAGAATACAACACGCTTTTGTATTAGTTAGAATCGAATTACTAATTTTGTATAATTATAACGCAATTACAACTTAAATGAAATGATTTAAACTCAAATTCATGTAATTTTGAGTTGTGGTATTATTTTGATAGAGATTTTTTTAAATAGAGATTTGTCTTTGTCATAAGAAAAAACATTTTTCGTTTTTTTTAACATTTTTTTATTGAAGTTTTTAACAATCTGAAATTAAGAGAATATAGTGTGCTTCAATTATCACCTATGGTATATGGCTATCTTGCTTTGAAAAGTTCTTTCTTATATAAATTTCTGATACTAATTCTATTATACAAAGATTTTTTGATTTGCCCCATAAGAAAATGCTTAGCAATAATGCCCAATAAAAACTTTTCATGTTTTTAACTTATGGTAAATCTGCAAACTCTGAGAATAAATTTATACATTCTTTTACAAGAATTGCGAGGATTTTTTTTTAAAATAATTAAGAGTTCTGTAAAAACTAATGCTATTGGATATAGTTAAAAAAATCTTTGTCTTGCTCACGCTTAAATCTAAAGCTATGTGACCTTCGGCACGTGTCTCGTTAGCTTATTTGACAACGCTTCTGTATAGGAACTTACTGATTTCAGGTTCGATCCTCAGTCAAAAATCATGAAACGTGTATTTTTAAATTATTTTTTTAAAAATTTCTAGAATCTTCTAGATCATACTGATGTCATTTCCTCTTCCACTTGAAAGCAATTGCTTAAACGAAAAAAATTTAACTATCGCAAACGTTTGTTGCTTGTGGACATTGCTAAATAAATAACTATTCTTCACAGTATGTATTCATTTCTGAATGATAACAAAAAGTAAGATCACATTTTTTTTAAATAAGTTGAATAATAATTTGAAATACTAAATTAATTCAAATCTATAACGTTGTAAATTTTAGAGGTTATCATGCAATTACTTTCAAAGTGAGCTAGAAATAAATTTTTCAAATTAATTTCTTCTCACTCTTAAACAATTCTATTTTTTTATGTGTTAGAAAATAATTTTTGTTTATGAAATATTGATTTTTTTTAAATATCAGATACAGTTTTTATCTGTCTGCTTTATTTTGTTGATGTTTGTTTACTATCATCAATACACTATATTCATATCAATATGAAATAAATCTAAGATATTTTTTAATTTACATAAGAACTTGAATGTAAGTACCTTAAGTTGCAAAGATATTTGATTTTAGTACTTGGTTAATAATTTTAGCTGTTTATTAAATATATTTTTATATTACTTAATTTAGTTGTAGACGACTTGTTTTTCATCTTTTGATGAACGTTTTCTTTTTAGCGACACGTGATAATACCGCTTTAAGCAATGATAATGAATTTTCATGCTGCATTAATTCTACATCAGGCTATATATTTAACTTTAATCTATTACATATTAATCAAAAACTTGATTTATTTAGGTAAGTGACCTCTTGGTTTCAACCAGATCAGAATTTATTTGTTTTCCTCAAAATTTTCTGATATTAAAAGAATAAAATTTCGAAAAAAATTATTTAGTTAAGTTGCCTTTCACTGACAATGCAAAGATTATTACTGTCATACTTTTTTTGTAACATATATATAGATATATTTTTATAAGTTATGAGCTTTTGAGATGCACGCGTTATGTTAAGGTTAAATTATTTTAATAAAATTAAGTGTTTTTGTTATGCTCAGTTTTATGTTGAAGAACGTATTTATGTAATCTAACATTAAAGCAATATTTTTCTGTCATGAGAACTAATTTTATCTCTAATAGAAGCCTTTAGAAAAAAGTTACGCCTGTATAGTTTTTTCTTAAGCTCTATAGTTAAAGTTCTTACGAGAGACATTTTCAAAAGCGTTTTTGTACTAATTTTGTAAGCTTTAAGAAACTTTTATGCATTGTGTTTTATTACGTGTGTATTTGATTTATTGTGTATTTGATTTAAAATGTGTAGTAAATAGCTAGAAACAATGATAGGAAACATTTTGTTGTAAAAATACGGCTTATCATTATATTGCGGCACACTGCTACCGTCATGAGACTCTAGTGGCAGTTAGTAGCCAGCATCAGAACGAGATTACACGAGCCTAACTAAGAAGTAAAAGCACATGATGCCCTTTTTTTAATTAATTATATTAAAATTGAATTTAATTGCCAAGCTGAATTTAATGGCCCTAATTTTTGCCAAGCTGATGTGAATTTAATTTGCTGTTAGACAATTTGTGTCTAAATAATAGTGGAGTTTTAAAGGGACAAACTTCAGGCTATAAATTTGCGTTTTGGATCAAAAATTAAATAAAAATATATTAATACATTCAGTGCTAATTAATAATTCTTTTATCAACTTTTCTTTTGCGGTTAATCAGTATTTTTGCCAGTATTTTATGCTTGTACAAAGCTCTAAAATAAATATAATTTCATATCTACTACAACCAGTATTGTTATGAAGTTTGTTCGGTTATATTCGCGCTTCATTAGCTCTGTTGGTTGAACGTCGATATAGGTGAAGATCCTGGGTTCGATAAATACCTACGTTCGTTACGTTGTTACGTTGGACAATTAAATTGATCCGTGCTGAGATCTTCTCTCTTCTAGGAAGTGTTGGTTCGATCCCCTCATGGGTATAAACAGCCTCAAAAATGTGATCACGGTTCATAATTTTGACAGGGTTCGTTGCTGAGGTTGATCAATGTATCTTTTTGCTCAGAACTTAAATAATTATGCAATGCAGAAAAGTAAATTTAGGCGAGATTTTCTCCCAACTACATGCAATATAAATAGGTCTGATCACAAATAGAGGTTTACATGTCAGTATCAATTTAAAAATTTAGAAAATATTTTGGGAAAAAATAAAGCTCAATTTAGAAAAGAAAAAAAAACTTGATGAATCATAAGATAAAAAATAATTTAAAAAATGTAAAAAATTAAAAAAAAAATTTATTACTCTGCATGAAAAAGTAAGAAAAAAAATATTGGGGGTACCATATAAGAATCGACACGATATAGTCTGAGTTTATTTTTCAGACATTACGTTCATTTTATTTGAATTTTGTTTTATTTTAATTATATATGAAGCAGCTGAAAAGTCGGTAGATTTCGAAAAACAATAATATCAGAAAAACTGCCAACTTTCTATCTGCTTTCTTTAAAAATATTATTAAAAATTTTTACAACACATTGTAAGATAAAACTGATATAAAGTGAACATAATATCGATAAATTAACTGAGACTATGTGAACTTGATTCCTTTAATTTTAATTTTTTCTATTTTTCAGGTAGAATCATTAAATTTTTTATAATTTTTTTAATTATTTTATTGAGCTTACAAATTGTCCAATTGCTATACTGAAGCGATGTAAACTTTAAAAAATAAAGCTGTTTTTTTTCTTTTTAAGTAGTTAAAAATTGTGAACGCATAATAATCACCATTTCTGTTTTGCAACAGGATATTTACTGAAAGGAACAGCATTATCTTACCATGTTTCTAATGAACTAATAAAAAAATCTAATGAAATAAAAGCGAAGAAGCAAAAAAAAATATTTAAAAAAATTTTTTTAAACGTTTATTACTAAAAAGTAAATCATTTTTGAATGAAAAAAATTTTTTTTTAATAGTTTAATAATTATTTTAACAAGTGCTAAGAGAATTTAAGCTGTGATAGAGATAGAGTGTATTTTAAAGAAATTATAATTTAATATAAAATTTCAAAGAATTCATTAAAATATGAATAAATTATCTACATGCATTGTTAGATATTGTGTATAAAAGCTAAACAGGTAAGTAATGTGAAAAAAAAAATTCAATACAAATTTTCAGGAATAAAAACAAAATTATCTATGATAAAGCTAATTTTATTTTTAATATATAAAATTAGCTATAGCTAACTTTATATTATTCGCTTTTGATTTGAAATATTTTTTTTCATTTAACCTCTTTTATGAATTAAAAAAATCCAAAATTGCATATGTGTACTTTTTTTTCTTCTCTCTTTTTTATGCATAATTTTTCTTTAAGCTTATAACTTAGCTGAGAATGACCATTTTTTCTTAGTTCATTTTCCATGTTTTTTTTTCTCTTAAGAGCCTAAATTATTTTAATAATATCTTTAATAAATTATCTAAACAAGTTCTAAAAGAATGTAAGAATGCATAATATCGGTAGAACATTTTTTGAGGCATAGTAAATTAAAAACTATGTAATTAGAAATCTGGCTATGTAAAAAAACCTTACTCATTTGCTAATTTTCAACCTCGTGGGCTTTCTAGTTTATTGTAGCACCTCTAAAAATTTCCTGCATTTTTTTTCCTTGCCGTGAGAATCAATCTCATCTTTAATAGCCGGTCTCACAAAAAAAAGATGTTTTTCTTGTATGCCTGTTGGACCGCTTGGCGTCGCTGCTCTACAGTGGATCAAGTTTTCATCCTAACTGGGATCCTCTCTGCGAAAATAAATCTATATTCCTAAACCGGACTTTATTTTCGTTTATTGATTTAAAGAGGAAAAAAAATACAATCTACTCAATTACTACATTCAGCAACTTTACGATGCATATTCTCATTCTATTTTATGCATCAAAGATTCATTCTTTAAAAAGAAGCAGACAATTTCGAAGGCAGTAGGAATAAACATCTCCGCTCTGTTCAATTGGAATTAAAGACTGGTTAATTTGTTTACCGAGAGAGGGCGCTGCTTATCCAGCTTTTGCGTCTCCGTGAAGTCAACTTCTCCGCAACATTAGTTGAGGGCCGCACGCAAAAGCGGCAAAGTAAGGAAGCTCATAACAGAAGTGAACCGCGTCTGGGCTATTCCAGCTGCATAAGGAATAAAATCCGCTAGAGGTTCCCCCTATTCATCCATCTCTCTCGGTGTGTGATCCGTTTTATTAATAAAACGAATGCATAAAAAAAAAGGAAAAACTGATCCTCGTTCCTGACCTTATGTAAACAAATCAAAAGGCCACTGGATTGATTACAAAGGATTCTGTGTTTGTTACTTTATATAAGTGAAACGGAAAAAAAATGTTGATAGATATTATTTGTCTATATGACATCGTACAACTTTAGGCTGCAGTAGAGGATTTTTCAGAATTTCTTCTGTATGTAAATTTTTCATAAAACTTCATTCCTTACATGGAACATTGATGATTTTGCATCAAAATGTGGAAAGTGATATTATGGAGGTGTTTTTTAGTCATCGCTATAGACATCATAGGAATAAAAGGTTAGTTTTTATTTATTATTTCCTTTAAATTTAATTTAAATTTTCAAAACTCAATTATATATATTTCAAATTATTATTTTAAGTGATTGTTAATAAATCGAGTCATCTATATTTCCGGACGGTTTCAACAATTATGCAATAACTATGTATATATATATATATATNGTAGCTGGGATTACAGGCATATATATATATATATATATATGTGTGTGTGTGTGCGTGTGTAAATAATGAAAATAATGTGTAAGATTAAATGTTTCGTAGAAAAATTTTCTGCCTATGAGAACTTGAAATCGGTTCAAATTTTTTCTCTTGATTATATTTCTAAGACAAGTTATTTGCATATCAAGTGAAATAAATAAAGTAAATGACATTTAAAATTATATTGGTTGTTGGAATATAAATGCGTTAACGAATATTGGCAAAAGATTTTATTGCTAAATATAAATTTTTTAGTAAATCGAATATTAAATTTTTTTTTAAAAAATTCTCTATTAAATTGCTTATAAAAGCATTTATAATAAGTGGACAGTTTAAATTCAAAAGCGTTTAAAGGATTCACGATTTTTTTATAAAATTTTCGGAATTTCATAGAACAATTTATTATTCATTCAAACATAAACGATATAGTTAAATCCACGATTTCTGAAATTTCCATTTAATTTCATATGTTTATTTTTTGATCATATACTATTCATTTTATGTATACTTTTATCGAATTTACTAAACTTCTGCCGCATATTTGTAAACTGCTTTACCAGTGAACTACATCAATATTTTATTTAAAGATTAAAATTATTTAGTCAAAACTTAAAACACAACTCATAGTAAGAGATCAAAATGTTTCCTCAGACTAATGTTGTTTAGATAAGTTTATTTTGCCATTAATTCTATAATTAAATAAAACTGATGTTTCCATCCCATATCTAAATTTTATTTTTGAGATATCTATCTTATCATTCTATGATAATTATACAAGTTTTTACATAATGTAACGTTTAACAAAAATTATATATATATATAAGATTTTAAAGATCTTATAAAACACGTATTCAACAATCAATACCAAAATTTTTTGAAATTTTAATTAATTATTTTTGAATAATAAAATATTAATGAAATGCGCTAATTATTCTTATTTACGTATATTTTTCAATAAAATTTAAGTACAAATTAAAATTATTTTTATTATTAACGTCATAATTGTTGGAATTTTTCTGCTTTGATAGTGCGGCATTGAAAGTTTGCATTTGTACTGTTGAAAAAAGCTAAATAAAATTTCAAAAATATAAAATAAAAGTAGGTTATATAAAATAGTAAACTTAATTTATAAACTAACAAACATGATAGAACAATATGAAGCAAGAGCAATAAAAATTTAACTGAAAAATTAAAAAAGTAATTAAATTCAATGTGTTCTTAAACTACAGCACATTCAGTTATAAAGTTCTCTTTCGCTCTTTTGTCACCAAAGATCCTATAAGAAAATTAGGTATTCCATTATTCATTTTTGTGGGAGAGGAAAATATTCCATTCCCCGCAAAATGGTAAAAAAAACGGTAAAATTCTCCTAAATATAGGGTGGGTGGTGAGTCGTGATATGCGGCTATCCTCTGCGCAAGATACTCCGGGAAATTGTATAAAGGATCGTTCTGTTTCCTTCCGTATCTTGTCCCCCCATTCTTCCCCTCTGTCAGAAATAGGGGTTCGGAAAATAAGAGTAGTGAAAGCCTGACCTTTGCAGAAGGGTTTACTTCCCCCCCTTCATTTTCCATCCACTCCCCCACACTGTTGCATCGTATCTTTCGCCAGTAAGGAAAAAAAATCTTCGTCTAGAAATGCTATCAGCCTTAAGGAAGATGGTTTAAATTTTTAATTCAATCCAATCTGACAAAGTGAGTTTAATGATAAGTCTTTTTTTTCCAGACAACTTGGCAGCTTTTTTACTTGTTTATTTCTTTTTCAATTAAAAAAGAGATGGCTTATTCAAGAAAGAAATCGATGGAAAAATTTAAGCGATATCTGAATTTTTCCCTGAATGTTGAAATTTGCTGCAAATATGAACAAAGCTAGATTTTTAATTAAAAAAAAAATACGTATTCATCAATCACAAAAATACGCTAAGGACTGTGGATATCATATTTAGTCTCTATATCATTCATTTTCCATTACGTGGTTTGAACTTTCCGTTTCGTAAAGGCACGTAAGAAATATTTTGATTTTAAAAGTAATTGATGTGTAAAAATTGAGTTTATAACATCTGGGAAATTTTTAAATAAACTAATCGTTATTTTCTTTCGTATGGAAAAAAAATTCTAAAATATAAGTATCGTTAGAGATTCATCTCGATAAGTGACAAAAATAATTAAAAAATTATGGATTGAGCAAAAAAAGACAATAGAAAACATTTCAAACCATATAGGAACAATTTCTCACTAAATAAATATGATTAGTTCAGTAAATTAACTTATAAACAAGATAAATTCCTTCATTGATAAAGAAAATCATGATTTTTAAGGATATTTACTTTGAGGCGAAATAAAGATAACTGATTGATTCGATAAAATTTTTTAAAAAAAGGAGAAAAAGAAAATGAGCGAAAAGAAGTAGCATGTTTTGTTTTTGATACTGCTCTAGTCCTGAACTAACCTCAGTTTTTGATGAAAAATTTTTTAAGATAAAATTATGGCTCATGGTATTGGGCTGATCAATGCAGATTTTCTTTCCAGATGATACACTCAAATATTAGTTTATGTAATCAAAAAATATTCTTTAAGGAAAAAAAAGTTTAACTATTTTTTTATCATTTAAGTGTTAACGTATATTCCTAATTTAAGGATATCTTGTTTTAAGTGTTTAATCCAGGTTCGGCTTAACCAATACCTCCTACAACAGATAAGGCTTTAGCACTGGTAACCATGAACAAGAAATTTGATCATTTAGTAGTCCAAACGTAGTGACATTTTTAATTATCACCACGACATAGCTCAGTATCCTGAAGGTAGTGACATCTTTCTTAAATTTCATCCACTGCGCAGTTTATGTTCGTTATGTCGGACTACTAAATTAATCCTTGATGAGGCTTTCTTTCTTCTAGGAAGTGTTGATTTAACCCAGTCAGTCTTTTAGCAATTATATTTTTGTCGACAAGTGCAAATGTTTTAAAATTATCCTGTTCGTTTTGAAAAGGTATACAAAATTTAAATGAACGGATTTTGAAGATACATCAAAAATAATGACACTCAGTTTAGAAGCAATTTTAAAATGAGAAACCTATTTTTTCAGCAGCGAAAATTGCAGTTTACCTTTTGCCGTAAAAGAGAGACTGATGTCTGGAAACTGAAACTGTTCTAGATAGTAACTATACTATTACCATACAAATAACCAAAAACTCCTTTTCCTTCCATGAATTAACAATGATGCGAAATATGTTCTTTATTCACACAAATAACGAGATGCTTTTAGTTGTTGAACATCATTTAAAAGTTGAAAAAGTATTCAAAATCGGATTTCTCAGCATGTGCAAAAAGTCACTTTCCTGACTTAAGAAATTCCGAACGAAATAAACAGAAAAAACTTGTTTCTTTTTTTTATTATTATTTCACCAGGTAACCGTCTCATCGTAGATGTCTTCGCCTGAAGCTATTTCTCACATCTGCCACTGGATTTGCTAGTGCCACGCGAGGGCTTTTTTAAACTTTTATTTTTCTCCCCTCCTGTCTTTTATACTTAGGAAATCTCAACTTTCACTAGAATATTTATGATTCTTGGCGCTTTCACCCATAAAGTTAAAAATCGTGAATTTCAATGCATTTTTTTCACCAGCCTGTTTACTACTTAATTTCTTAATGCAATATTCTCAGGTTTTTTTTAATCATGCTTGATTTACTTTCATTAATATTACATTAAATAATAGCATATTTTGATGATGTAATAAAATACGAAGAATTAGTAGCAGCTAATTTTTTTTTTCATTTTCTATTGTGTAGATGTTTTGAGAAGTTTTTTAATTAATATTTATTATTTTAAAGAACGATAATACACGGTAATTGAATCAGTTAAGAGTTTAATTACACGTATATTTTTTAAGACTACTTAAATTCATTCCCAAAAATTCTTTTATTTGAAAAAAGAATAATTAAAAGAATAAAGTTGTTGGTTAAACGGTTTAAATGTTAATCTTGACATCGAAAGTTTCATTGATTTCTTATGTTTTCTTCATTTTTTATATCAATTCATAAAAATGATCAAATAAGATATGTAAACGCAATTTCATTCCTGTATTCCTTCATGAAAAAAAATCATATTGTATACGATACTCAATGTTATACTTATGTAACGAGTATTTTTCTTCATGACTAAGTCAACTTTTGGATCAGTTTTTTCGCTTCATAGCAAAAGTTCTAAATAGCTATTTTGGACTAAAATTATATTTCTACAATTTAAAAACATGAATATAACTTAAATACTTTTTAAAATCAAAATACAATATGTATTGTGAAACTTGATTTTTTTTGAAATCCGCTCAAGACATCTTACATTTTTACGTAAAAATTAACTTATTTATTTTGATTCTTACAGGTTACAGGATTGTAAAATCACGCGTATATTTTATTCATTCAAAAGAATTTGAAATGGACAAGCAACATTCCGTTAAATTATCACTTTTGCAAAGAAAACAGTTCTTTTATTGCACTTAAAAGTTTTAGTTTGATGCTAGTATTATAATCGTTCCGAAGCTCTTAAGAATTCACTTTCAAGATTATATTTTAAACAAATGCATATTTTTCAATTGTATGGGAATGGGAGTTAGAAATTTCTAGATAAAACACTGAGTCACATGCAATTATAGTCTTGCCAATTATAAAATACAATTAAAGAATGATATCATATTAATGTAATAAAGAATAAAAGATATTTGGAAATTCCAATATTCTCTTATTCCTTTTTCATTGCGTGCAATCCCTTTCAAATCCGCGTCCTCAGCGCATCAAAATACAGAAAAAAAAAATATTAAAAAATACATCTGAAATGTCTTTCAGTGTCAGATGATATTTGCAGGACGCAAGGTCACATATACTGTATGCTCCGATTATTTTTGCTCTGGAAATTCAATCCATCGTTTCTTTAAAAAAAATCAAGATGGGTGCACAGTAGAAAAAAAGCGATTCTTGCCACTGAAGACAGAAATAATACTTCAAGTGCCTTTATACAGAGATTTCAAACCACCAAAATCCATATAAAGGAAGGGAAAAAAAACAAATATTCTTTATTTTCATTCTGTTATTTTCTTTGCAATTCCTTTCTTCGAACAGTAAGCCTACTGTATTAGGCTCGTGTTTCGTGTATCCCTCCACATTCATTTTCTAGCTGCCGTTAGAAGATTTTGGTAGTCTACTCATTTTCATTAACGATTCGCGATGTAATGGCAAGATTGGGATCTTCCTTGTTTATCATTTTCTTTTTTTATATCAAACCTAGACGGAAAAAAAAGAAGCAAATTATATTATTTCCGGCTTATTTCTCTTTGCAAATCCACAAATAGAAATACAATATATTTTCCTTATACATTTGTAGATTTTAGACATTACAATGTATCTTGTTATGTCTTATTAGATAATAAGACATATTTTTTGATTAAATAAGTGATGTTTGTTCACTGATTTGTCCTACGCTTTGTGTAAATAGGTTTTGTATGAAAATTAAATTTTAACTGTTAAAAAATTTCTGCATTAGGCTCTTGTTTCTGTAATTCAACCTCAATCAATCATTTGAAGAATTGTGGTATTGAGTTTCAATGCTGGTTTTCTATGTAATGGCTACATTGTGCTGTTCTTAGCACTGATCATTCTTTATTGTCTTCTTTTTTATCAATTCTAGATGAAATAAGAGAACTATAATTTTTGCTTTTCTTAGCAAGGATTTGATTTTAAATTTGAAGCAATAAGGCGTAAATGCATGATGTTTCATATTTGAGGCACTGCTTTAATAAAACAGAGATTATAAAATATTTTCTAGTTTTTGAGTAGAATAGATTACGTCGGTGGTTAATTATTTCTCCCTTTTATGCATATTATTTTTGTATGCAGATAATACCCAATTGCTCTACAATTTCAAAGTTTAAATGCATCGCTATTGATTTGAGTTAGCATTGATAAAATATCAAGCTATCTCTATTTCGTTATTCTGGTATCTGCTTTTTCTAATCCATTTGCTGTTAGGTTTTACCTTTTGGCCTCTTTCTTGTGGTTAAAAATATATTATAAATATAGAGGGGATAGTAGACTTAAAATACAATAATTTGGTCCTATTTTGATAGGTGTTTCTTTAAATTTTATGTATCGTCACGATAATTTATCATTTAAATTAGTAATCAATAAATGTTTCAAATTTAGAAATTTGTTAGGTATTTTAACTTAAAAACCAATACTTGTTATTACAGTTTTCAACTACATTTTTCACTGAATACCCTAAATCAATTAAGCGATCAAATTTCAGAGACAACTTATAATCATTTCCAAGAATAGAATCTTTCTTCAAAGGTTTTAAATTAAATTTTAACGATTGTTGCTACACGTGGTGCTCAAGTTAACTACTATTTACTAAGTACCTAAAGCCAGTAGCAGTATCTCCAGTTCTACGACTTTATCGTTCAATTACATTAAAGATCCATTCTTCTTTTCACCTGCGGGAAGATTTAGAAAGGCAGACTGACATTATAATTAATCTTCGCGCGCGCTAAGCAGCTGCCCAAACTTCTTGACGCATACTTTTCTTTTCTGCAGCGCATCATTTCAAGTTTTAAATAGATTTCACTCAATATCCCTCCCCCCCTTTTTTTTAATCTACATTAATGATCGTGACATATATGGAGCAAAAAAAAAAGCTTTGATAATGTTCTTAAATTAATTGTTTTGAAAATAATGCGAGCTTATTTGAAAATTGGTTGATTAAGTTTATGGCAGTCAAGTGCTTTGCTGTCCAATTAAGTTAAATTGAATTTACTTGACGCTTATGCTATTTAAATTATTTTTTATGCGTTATCACACACGATTTTACTTTAAGTTTTATTTTATTACTAGTGTTGAACTGCTGACCCATTAATGGTTTACTATTATCAATAATAAACTCCGTTGTCTCTTAATTTTGAACCAAACCCAGAATACAATGATCTGCAGATTTTTTGACAGAACTAATTCTCATTTGCGCTACACGGAGAAGAAAACACGACTAGCTACCACGGTACCAAGGGGAGTTTAATCCAATAATCTGACTGAGGATTTTTTACTTCAGCACTTTAGTCAATGCGTGCTGGATCGATCAGTCAGAGCTGGGATTCGAACCTGGGGCAATTCATTGAAAGACGAGTGCTCTATTTCTTGCACCACCATCGCTAGCATTACATGGTTAATAAATTCATCAACATAGAAACATTTTAGACATTTGTCTACAAATCTGGTTCGCTCTGGCCCCCTTTAAAAAATTATATCGGACACCTATTGCTTGAATAATAATAGGTTGTATTAACAAACAAAAAACCCAAGAAATTGGAGTTTAGCTCCTATTAAGTTTGAGTTTTCGTATCTTCCCAATAATGGATTCGGAGCTGATATCATGGAAGCACATGATGGAAACAAAAATCTCGATAACATACGTAAATTTTGCATTATACTGTCGAATAAAATATTTAAGAAATTGAAAAAGAGAAGAAGGATTTATTAGAAGAAATTGATAAGTTCCATCTTTTTGTGTAATTTGAAATGAAAAAAAAAATTGTAACATAACAGATAACAAGAGAATTATAAAAACAAATTTATACAAAAGATCGAGAAAAGTAATAAAAATATGACGTAGGTAGTCATGATACTAAATGATCGAAGGAGGGGATGATCGCAAGCCTTAGGCCGAACTTACTGAGTAAAAAACATCTGTACTTCTTCACGTTTCAAAGTTTCATTTAGGTCAAATGCCTTTAACTGTTTTAAGTTAACTGCTCAGCCCAGATGAGCCGTTAGTAATGCAATTTTCGTGCAATGATTCTGAGAGATCTTTTTTTCGTCCGTTTAATTTCCAAAAGAATGAATGTAAAAAGTGTGGAATGCTGCTTTAAAAACGGTTGTATTGCTGGCATATTTTTTATTAAAGGAGCCATTATTTTTTTTTCCTCTAAGAATGCTACTGAAATAACTGTCTTGGTTTCTTTAATCTATGAAAAGTTTACGCCTACTTTATCATAGTATATTACTTATTTTACCAGACAAAAACAAATGGCATACTTTATAATTGATATTTTGCTACCTCATTTGTGTTTTTTTCTACATGTTTTCATAATCACAAAACAATGGAGATCTTGTTTATTTATAGAAGTTTTATCTAGAGCATTGTTATACATTTTAAATAACGGTGGCCTGAAACAGATATGTAAAAATAAAATTCTTTGCTTAAATTTAAAAATTTATGCTGTGAAAAAAAGAGTACAAATAGAATGATCTCTTAGAAACTGTGAAACCATAATCTTTCTCAGCACTGATAAAATTTTATTTTAAAATATGTATACTACATTGTGTAAAAGAAACTGTATCTGTACTAAAAATGTTTATGGTATCCTAGTTTTCCACATTTTCTCGTAAATACGGCATTTTTCTCTATAGTGTCGTATCAGTAATAAAAAACCAAAACACTCCAGTTATTATTTGATAATATAAAAACACTGGGACAAAAAAAATTGAATTTAGTGGTAATAAGTTTGGTCCTTTTAATCTTGTCTAGTTTGCTAAATAAATATTTTCATAATTTATTCCTGATAGCACGTAAGTAGTCGTAATTTAATTTTTGTTTATCCGAGGTGTTGTTGTTTGTGAAATATATCTTAATAGATTTAGTAATCTGAATATAAGAGAGATGATATTTAAGAGCTTTTGTCTAGTGCGTTGTAGTATATTTTGCGCAGTAACAGTTCTAAATAGTTGCGGTTAATACGCTAAGTTTAAAAGTTCTTTTCTAATTTATTATAATAAGTTTTTTAATTAATAGGATCTTCTTATGTTTTTGATGAGAATTTATGTTCGAAAAAGTCTCTTAATGATCTCTAAAAAAACACACGAAAAGACGCTACTTGTGTGAAAAAAAATTTCTTTAAATGGTAAAAAAACTAAAAAAATATTTTGAAAACATTTGACATATAACACTAAAATTATTTTATATACTGCACTCCGTAAAATATATAGCAAGGACTAAAAAAAGCATGAATTTAATTACTATTAAATTAAATTCAATTTTAAATGCTTGTAAACTGCATTAAATAAGTAAATAAAAACAAAACAGATATATATATATATATATATATTTCTCAAATTATTAATTTTACATTCTTTTACTTTAATTTCACAACTTGAGTTTTTTTTTTTACTTTTGCGGTAAAGTTATTAAGTTATGATTCTTCTCTTCCATGTATGTGACGCATTTGTTACATTTTTAGAGAATCTATATATATATATTTTTTTTTTTGCTCTAACACTTTTTGTTATATATTTATCAGTATTTTTCGAGCTTTTTTGAACCTTTTGAGATAAAAAAAATTGAAAGAAAATAAATATGTAAAAACAAATTTGTCTTTTGAATAATGAAGAAAAGTCATTTTACGGCATAAATAAAGTAAGTCGAGGTTTCGTTCATATCACCTTAAATATATGACGCAAAAACTTCTAATCCCTCTTAAAACATTTATTTCAAGTATAAATCCGTAATACTTCTTAAATTAATGATGCTCTCGGAGAAAGCTGAAATTAAATTATTTAGAGAGACACAGCACAGAGAAAAGAAAACAAAAGTAGGAGGCTTTTGTTTCACGTACGATGTTAAATTTTTTTTTTATTTCTTAAATCTCATAATTAAATCATGTGGTAATGCATTTTTTTTTGTTTAAGCTCTATGTTGGGTGACAACATGTATTAAAAAGAAAAATTAAACCATTCAATTTAGTAATAAAAATGGTTATGTTTTGCAATAGCTTGCTCATAACAAGTTTTAGTTTTATTATTTTCTATAGTGGTTTAATGTTATACCTTTTACAAAAACTACATTTAAAACAATTATGCCAAATAATTTAATAAAGCCTTATTTGCCATTGGAAATATTTTCTTCGCTACTAATATAGAAAAGTTTCTTCGGTAAATAAGTTCATTATAAATTTTCTGGGAAATTATCTGTAATATTTTCGGGGGAAAATATATCAGTAATAATTCAATTAAATGAAGAATGTTAAAATATAAATTTATTATCTATTTTTACATTTATTAAAGTAATATTTCAATATTAAACTGCGTTGGTAATGTAAAAAAATGCATTTTAATATGTAGTTTAATGTTTGTATTCTCTTAAAGTAGCAAGTTAAATATTGCTTAACAATTTGATTATGATGCACTTATAGTTAAGTAAGAACAAATAGTTAGTAATTATGAGAATGATTTCATGCTTTTTCTCAAAACTAGTAAATGTTTGGATATATATATTAACGATGCATTAAATAACTCGGAATCAATTTTAAAGTTTAGTTTAAAGTTAGGGTTTAGATTTGGTTTTAGTTTTTTTTTTTTAATTTAGTTAAGGTAAGCATATAGTTTTGTTAAGGTTTAGATTTAGTTTAAGGAAATTCTTTAATTAAAAAATTGTTTCTGTTGAACACGAAGACAAAATTTAATTTATTTTTTATGCAAGTATTTATAACCCTTTGCTTTTCAAATCTATAATTAATATTGTGAAAATTTGTTTAAAACTGGTATTAAGTGTGGTGTAAGATTGATTACTTAAATGTTGACTTAATTCATATTTATATATCGTTTTTTTCACCTTTATAAACATGCTCTTTTGACAAAACTTCAACTATGGTAATTAAAAATATATTCTGATATTAAAAAGTTACCTAATCAACATTTTATTGCTATTCAAAATTTATTTTTACAAGGAAATAATCTTACGTCGTATGTAATATATGAATTATGCATTGTGCTGAAAATTTTGGCACTGTAATTTTATTTGTGAACCTTCAATTGTTGCAAATTTTTAATCATTAATTTAATTAGCAGAATCTCAGCTGCTTTTAAAATCAAATAAATAGCTTAATTAAGTTTAATTTTCAGACTTTTTTCTACCGTTTGCATTATTTTCCCCCCCAATTTTTGAAACAATCACGTTCTTGCAGTAATTCTAAAAAAACCACAATCAATAACGCAATTTTCTTTTCCAGAGAATTTCTCCAAATGTTTACTTTAATTACGCCCTGAATCTTTCTAAAATGTTTGCATTTTTATAACTTTCTTTAATAAATAACGAAAGTTTTTCCGCCTCTAGCGTTTCTCTGTGCATTCTAAAATGTAATTTTTGAATTTTGTCTTACATTTCACTGCAACTTGCAGCATCTATAGATTAAAATTTAATTGCACACAAGTCATCAGATAATTACAGACCTAAAGCTCATGTTTATGTCCCCTGGATGATGAAGTTGGCCATTACCTGGTAGAGTTTAAAACTAGCTCAATTTGAGCAGTCTCGTTTTATGCCATTCTATCCTTCCTAAAAAATGAAACGTTATTAGGTTTTATAAACTTTTTGAACGGATTAAACATGGAATTCGTTTATCATAATAATATGGTACGTTTTTAAAATATGAGATCTAGCTTATTAATCTGTGCTATTATAAGTTTTATAAACATTTTAAACTAGTTCTCTGTGGATTTTTTTTCATTATTATGGTTCGTCTAAATAAAGCGTCTAGATCTTCTACTATTCTTTTTTCATTAATTTTTTTTTTATCGCAAGTTATGAATTATTCACAGAAATTCGCAGGTTTTTAGTTATTCACATAATTTTACTTTCTATGCTGACGTCATGGTATCGATTTGTTGACCTTAAAATGTCAAAATTTTTTTCATTTTAAATATCTCTTTTTCTATGATTTTTGTTTAGCCTCAGCACTGTAAAAAATCATATCATGGTAAAATCCATTTTTATCAGAACATGTTAAAGTAAAAATCACTGAATAACTCTAATTAAAGAAACTATACTGAAAAAAAATAAGGAATAATATTATTTTGCTAAATATATATTAGGGTAAAATGAATTTTACGGGGATGCAAGTGAAAATGGCGGTACCCTATACCGCAATTTGATCCGGAATCATTTTCATTATGTTGAGGTTTTACTTTATTATTACATATTCACATATATTTCTTTTAAGCCAAAATTCTTTATCTTGGATGTTTTCCTGCTAAATAAACCGGTTTCTTTTTATATTATACATTTCAGAAATGCTATGTATGTGTGGGGGAATTTTTATAAAAATTTACCAAATTCTTAATTCTGTGAGAGAGATTATTTAAAAAAAAAACAGTATAATAAATTGCTGTTATTTTTCAATTTCATTTCATTGAAGGATTAAAATTTCTGTCTTTATTTTTGTTTTTACATTATCTAGAAATGATTGAGTTTTGAAATAATTGAATTAACTTTTATATATCTGCTGATATATTCATATTTTTGCTCCACTGTTTTCAACTGTGTTGAAAATACTTTTACTGTATTTTAGAATAAATCATTAAATATATTCTATCGAAATTCTTAGTTTTTACTCCCCAGGGGATTCCGCTCAAAGGAATTCTAAATCAAAAGAATATTTATAATTAATTATATGCAATCGAATTTAAACTAAATAAAATTCAGTTAATTATTCATTACGCAATCAAAATAAAGTTAAACATTCAATTACTTCACTTACATTCAACGTTAAATTGTGCCTTCAATAGTTAATAGTCAATGTCGCATTCATTTATATAAGATTATATTTGGAAAGTTAAGGTAAATGAAATTACATAGTTTCATCTTGTACAAATTCAATTGACTTATGCTTTAAAATTTGCTGATATGACCCTTATATTTATACTTTATTATGGGATTTACAGAAAAAAAAATATTTGCTCACGTGTATATCATTTGATTAGATTTCTTTCGTTTTCTAACAATACGTGCCCAATTTTTGCTTTACTACTAGAACACAATTTGAGTTATCAAATGATTTTCAACCTCAATTTTAAAATTACTTCACGAGTGGCGACACTCGCAATTACCTGGTGATGTTAAGATTCAAGTCATTAGTTGGGGAGGCTCAAGTTTTGCGTCACAATCTACTGAATAAAAAAGAACATCTGCGTTTTTATATCAAAGCAGCTGCTTTAGTTACATTGTGCCAGGAATTGTAACTCGCCAAGTCTGTAACCATATGCTGGTTAATTTTTAACGAGTTGGTTTATAACCCGAGGTACGTTGGACTTGTTCTTCCGGCTCTGGTTTGCTGCAGGTGCTTGCTCTTAGATGTTAAATTGTAGAAATTTGCCTTTCAGATATTTAAGCATGGATTGCATTCTGGAGTCATTTTCTGTGGGTTATTAAAATATTTTAATTAATGTGGTTACTGTTGTGCTTTGTTCTCAAAGCAGATTTTTATGCCATTTTGTAACAATTAATATTGATAACGGCAATTATAATTTATAGTACTAATTGTATGGTGATTTTCAGACTGTGACCATATGTTGGTTAATTTTAGCAAGTTGTTTATAACCTGATATGCATTAGACTTGTTCTTCCGAAGCTGGTAAGCTGCAAATGTAGATATTACATCCTGAGATTGATTGCAGGAAGAGCTACCTGACTTATTTTATGTGATATGGAGTATAAGAATTAAGACGCTTAATTTTAGTCAATTTTTTTTGTTTTATCGGTGTATAGCAATATATTATGCAGCATTACACATTGTATAAATATTAATAGGTAGCAATATATGTTGATCAGAATAACATTTAGGTACTCAAAATCGAGAAGAAGTGAAGTGATTATGCGTAACCATGTGATTCAAATCAGATTTAATTGGGTACCTGTAAGCAACAACACGTGCTAAACCTAATTGGTTTCTGAATCTAAAAATGCCACAATTTATCTACGATTATATAATTTGCAGGTATCCAAAAATATGACTTTCTTGAGGATCAAAAACTGCACAATTTTAAAAAAATGTTAAAGTTGTTTTTCATTAATTCGAATCTAAATTACATTGTTTAATGCATTTTCAACAAGCGAAATACTTATCAATTAACATGGTAATACGCTTTTTTCATTTAAAAAAATAACATTGTTATGTTAATTTAAAACGAATTTTTATTTTAAAAAGAAACTGCAGAACTTAAGGATTTAGAAGAAGAAAAAAATTTCTAATATTTTTATTTAATTTACCTTTTTTTAATAAAAAAAAATCTTCTCGAAATAAAATCGGAGACAATTTCCATTAAAGCAAACTTCACTTTTCTGCGCAGCATTTCTATCGTACTAATCACTTTATGAAACGATACGCTTCGTTCATGTCAAGATTTCAAGGTTTTTTTGTATTCAGTTTTTGAATAAACCATTAACGAGTAGGTGATACACTTTATGCAATGGATAATAATGTGCTTTATCACGCTTTTTCTTTCATTTCCAGACAAACTGGACTATTTGGCGCTTTTTCTTTCTCTTACAATATTTCCATCATATGTATTATTTTTTTTATTTTGTTAAGTTATAAAAAATAATAATTGTGTCCTCGGAGAACTTCCGCTGGTCTCAAGGTAAAAAGTCAAACAATAGCCTTGTTAACTAAAGAAAAAATGAAATCATATCAAACTAAAATGATCTTTTTCAAACATATAACGCCAAAACAGGAATTTACGTGATTTTTTTATCCACGTTGTTAGCTTTTTAGATATTTAACATGTTAAGCGAAAAAATGCTTTTTTTGGCAAAAGCAGATTCGCTTGATATTTTAATTTCCAAATTGTTTATTAAATCATAAAATTTTTCCCAGCTGAAAAAAGTTTACTTTAAAACTAAACTATTTTGGTTGGCTTTTTTGGTATTTTTATTAAAAAGCTGATTTTGTTTATTGAACTGGAAGAAAAATCTAATAGAAATATAATTATGCACTTACTTATTTCTTAGTGGGATCTAATGGTCATTTTATGAAGACACCTTAGATCAATTTTAATTTTATGATAGTAATTTATGCCAACTTTTTTTATGGGTACATTCAGAAATATTCATTAAAAATATTGTAATTTATGACATCCCCTTTGAAAGATGTTCCTGGTATGTATTGATCCAAGCTAGATTTAAATCACGTACAATTAATGATCTATAAATAAGTGAAAAAATATATTATCTGAAGCAAATAACTATGAGAAATATAAAATTTGGTACAATTCAATACAAGCCAACCTCGTTCATCGATACTAATTAAAATGACCCACTAGCCCAAGTTTACTTCAGCCTTACACTATCTACTTATTTTTCAGAAATATTTTTAAATTCATATAATTATAGTAAAAACAACGAACCTTTAGAAATGTTTCTCTTCTCAAAATGTAGTGACTCATAATTTTTTTCTTTGAATGCATTCTCCTACGAATATCCTTTCGAATGTATTCTCTCCTTAATATCTCTTTGGATTTATTATCTCATAAATATTTCTCTGAACGCATTCTCTCATGAATATCTGCATAAATGTATTCTTTCACGAATATTTCTCTGAATATGCTCTTTCATGAATGTATTCTCACATGAATATCTCTTTGAATGTATTTACTCCTTAATATCTCTTTAGATTTATTCTCTCGTGAATATTTTTCTGAATGTATTCTCACAAGAATATCTCTTTGAATGCATTCTCTCGTGAATATTTCTCTGAAATGCATAATTTCAGAAAAGATTTTTTGGAATATATTCTCCAAGTGTTTCTCCAAATTAATTTTCTTACACACTTTTTTAATAATTATACTCTCTTCGAAATGCTCTTAAAATATTGTTAATTTGGATTAATTAGTGCTCTAAAACCTGCGTGTGTGAACTGCAGAATTTCAGATGTTTTAATATATTAAGAAATATATTAAAAAAAATCTGATAGGTTATTCATTTAAAATTTAAATAGAAAAATTAAATTTTTACATTCGTTTCTGCAACATAGGTTTAAAGATTAAACTAATATATTTCATTGTTGAAATTTAAACTTCAAAATGACGTTAATTTTTCTAAATCAAATTACTTAACCAAAGTCCAAGATTAATATTAATCTTGGACTTTGGATCCAAGATTAATCCTCTCTTCAATTCAATTTTTGTTATTTAAAATTCATATTGTTAAAAAAAGCCTAGAATGCTATTTACATCACAAATAAATAATTTATTTTCCCAAACCTCAGCATTTTTTCGATGCAATATAATTTTAATAAATGCCCTAAATAAGCTCGTATTACTTAATACATGTAATTAAATTAATGATGCTACAAAAATATCAAATTTGCTCTGAAATCCATAGCGAAGTAATTAAATAGAATGAATTATAGATATAATATTTCATTAATCAAGCTAATAGTTTTATTAAATAATAAGCTTAATTTATTTAAATTGCTCAATATTTATTTTGAGAAATTTAAACTATGTAAGTGTCTTTTTATTTATAGGTCTCTAATTTCTTAAATGACTATACGTACCAGGCAATTATTTCATTTTGTTGAATGATAAAAAAATAAGCATGGCTATTCTAAAAGTTGACGATAGATTAAAATTTTTCCCTAATTAGATCAATTTTTCATTGATATCATTATTTTTGTTTTTCAATGGCATATTTTTTTCTATAATTAAAATGTTTGTTTTATTTAGTCTTTACATGAGATTTGATTTCTGATCATGCCAGCGCTGTTTTTCAACTAATTAACTCTCATTAAAATATAGAGTATTGTATTTATTAAAATGATCATTTCGGAAATGGTTTTGATAATGACATTTTTTAATAGAAATTTTTAACAATTCTTCATTAAAATATGTAAATAAATTTATGTTCGTGAATTTTGTCAAAATGTAAGAATCAATGTTAACAAAAATGGGGATTTCTTACTAAGTGGTTTAGATAGGCTGCCTATTTAATAAAATGTGAGTTTTTATATTCGCAACAATACTATTAATCCAAAATATTTGAATATATATTTTTTTTTAAAAAAAAGATATTTGGAGAAGACCATTGTAATTCACATACTAAACACACTGGAGTTTCTTTGCAATGAAAACTAGCCTAAAGGACTGTAACTCAGTTCTAGAAGTGGGGCGCATTCCAACTTTTCAAAAAAGGACTCAAGCGTCTTAATGCTTCTGTTTCCCCCCAAATTCAGCACCCTCACTTTCGATTTTCTCAAAAATCCATAGCACATTTCAAGAATCAGTAATTTGGATCCATTTAAATGACTGTAAGTTATTTGAAGTTTTACATTTTTTAACAAGCAAATGTCCTGATTATCTAAAGTAGAAGACTGTGAAAGATTAGGAAAGTTCCAAGAATATGTTGATGACAATAGCATTAATCCACGGAACTTGAATTTATTTAATACTGCGAATAAACTTATGGTTTCCTCTGAATGGAATGGGAAGTGTTTGTTTTGCCCAATGAAGGCTATCCATATAGATATCAGATATAAAATACAGATATACGATACAGATGTAAGATAAAAGATACAGATATAGGATACAGATAGAAGATATATCCGTATCTTATATCTGTATCTTATATCTTCTATCTGTATCCTATATCTGTATCCTATATCTGTATCTTATAAGATACAGATATAAGATACAGAAATAGGATAACGATAGAAGATATAAGATACAGATATAAGATACAGATATAAGATGCAAATATAAGATAGAGATATAAGATACAGATATATGATACAGATATGAGATACAGATATGAGATACAGATATCAGATGCATATATCAGATGCATATATCAGATGCAGATATCAGATGCAGATATCAGATGCAGATATCAGATGCAGATATCAGATGCAGATACCAGATGCAGATATCAGATGCAGATATCAGATGCAGATATCAGATGCAGATATCAGATACAGATATCAGATACAGATATCATGGCACTGATAAGTACTAACATGCACTGATTATTATGGCACTGATAAGCACTAAATATACACTGAGCATGACTTGAAAGACAATTGGAGTAGAAAATGAGCAAATGCAAAGTGTAGTGGGATTTTATGTTAGGTAATATTTATAACTATTTTCGTTCGGGCAGGGAAAAGAGCGGAGACAACTTATTCCACCACTGGCTTCGACATAAATCGTTTAATTAAGGTCATTATCAATTGGAAAATATGTATTGTTATCAGCTTTAAGTAATACAGATCTTAAGTAATAATAAGTATAGTAGTGAGCTTTAAATAATGCAGTTTGCATTCAAATATGCATTTATAAACATGCTTAAGTTGCTTCTGAAAAGAAATTTTTAATTGCATTCTCCAATTGAAAAATATTTTTCATAAACAACTGAAAATAATTTTTGATATGAAGAATATGCTTAGTAAATAGCTTTAAATAAGGAAACTTTTAATTTTAAAATATATGTCGCAAACAGCTTTCGGCAAAACAGCTTCCATCATATATTTTTTTAAGTTTACAAAAGGGGGGGATATCATTGGAAAAAAGTTTTGAGAAAAGCTCGAAATAAGATAGTTTAAATTCAAAAATATGTTTAAAAGTACACTTAAATAAGTCAGTTACCAATTAAATAAATACTTTTTTAGGAATATTGTATAAAATGGAACAAATTATTAATTGAAAAATATGTTTTGTAAACAGCTTCAACAAACAACCATTTTAATTGAGAAATACGATCTGTATACAATTCTTAATGGCAGTTTTCAACTGGAAAATACATTTTTAAACTGTGTTTTCTACAATGTTTCTATACTCCAACATTAGGCTTTACCAAATTAACTAAATTGTCACTAAAATTGTTCATCGCATAAACTCGTTAAACATGATAACTAATACCGGAAAACTTAAATATGATTTGAATAACATCGGGGGACTAAAAAATGTCGAAGAATACTTCTAAGCAGTTTTAAAATGTACCATTAAATATATTAAAATATACTAGTGTTCTCGAAAAATATCTCTAATAAACCAACTCTCTTTGTTGAAGAATTTAAAACAAATTCTTGCTGTGTTTAGCAACTTTAACCCAGTGTACAGAAGACAGAGAAGACAAAATTGAATCCCTAGAGTCTTTCAATTTCTCACTCCTAAAAGTATCTGCCGATTTTTTTTCTTCACACCTTTCGTGGAATTGTTTTTTTTCTTTGGCGCTGTATTTTTGTAAGGAAGTTCCATTTGCGTGCCGCTGGAAAATAGGAAATATAATCGAATGCTCGACACCCTTCAGACAATTGTCGTACGAGATAATTTACCAGAGCGGCTTTGAGGGGAGAGGGATTTGGTTTGGTAAAAATGCTGAGAGAGAAAAGCAAATATATTTAAGTGTGGAGGACTTAAAACAGAAAAAAAAAGTCCCCAAAATTCTATTTTTAGTTTCTGAAAATCACAATAGATATAAGCCTTACATTATGCTTACACAGGAAAAAAAAATTTGGTGTCTACGAAATTTTTGTTCCAAGCATAGTTTACAGAAAATCCTAGTCTCTTCTTTTGTGGTTTTGCCTCTTCAAATTCTTGTCGCTTTGTTTTTCTCCTGACATGGAATCTCATAATTTATGTAAGGGGGAAGATATGCTGTGTCGTAAATTAAGCAATATTTACAACCGTTTTTCTGCTGATTCAAAGACTGGAAGTCTTATTCTTAGTTTGCGACGATTGGTTATGTCTTCATTTTGTATTGTTGCTTTTTCTGAGTAGCGAATTATTGTAGCGAATTATTTAGAAGTATTATAGGAAGTGTTCCAGAAGGATTCAGTTAATTAAGAAAACCATAAAGTAGAGTCTATTACTCATTTATTTTTGTTTTAGTTATATTATAACAAGTAACACGGAGAAACAAAATGGTCAAAACTTTCAGAATATGGATATGGGAACAAATACAGCTCAGTAATTTTTACCACAACATTTAGGCAAAGTTTACAATAAAATATGGTTTCTAATATATTGTAAAATTTGATAAATGTGATAAAATTTGATACTTTCCTTACGATTCCTTTCCTAAAAAGCCATTTATTCGGTAAAATTTACTTGACAGTTTTGAATCTTTTACTAAATGTTTAGTAATAAGAACTATAATTTTGAAAACCAGAACTGACCTGTAACAATATAAACTAAAAAATTAGCAAATAAATGGTTTATGTACTTTACATTTTCGGTTTTTACCAGAATTACGAGATTAACTAGAAATGTTTTTTATTACCAGAAACGCCTTTACCATATAGTACGGTAATTTTATCATTTTTTCCCACATACAGTTTGAGTTTTCGTTAAGCTTGAAAATGTGTAGACGGTATAGAGTACCGCAACAATTAGAAAATTTTGAAACCTTACAAAATTTAATAGTTCCAAATAGTATAAAACACACATAATTTTCGTTATCATTTTTTAACTGTTTGTCTGAAGATAAGCAGTACTATTCCAGTTAGTTTAGAGGGAAAATTTAGTAAAAAACGTCCACTTTTTTTTCGAGAAATCTCTGGTGTATATCTTTTGGTAAGCAAGAGTTCTTCAGTCATTTGTTTTCTTTATTACCCATATTTTCCCTGTAGTTAGTTTATAGAACTATCTTACCAAGAATGCATAATATGTTTTACGCTTAGTTCAAAATATCAGATAACAGCTTTTCTGCGCTATTATCTGCACATTTCACACAACTTTATTCTTCTAGAATCTAGAAAACACAATTATTCTAATACCTAAAGGCTAGAATAAATTGGAAAACAATATGCCCCTAATTAAGTTTAGTTCCATAATTACTTCACGAAATTTTTAATGTTAAATTATCAAATCGTGACATTTTGTTTCTTTTTCTTTGCGTCTTAAGCAACCTTTCGTCTATCTCAATCATGTTATAAAAGTTGTATTGATCCGAAGAAAATCTCCCTTTGTGATAATAAACATTTATTAAAATATTTCAATCGTTGCAAAAATTTCGAATTTACTCATAACCATTGAAGCAACACAAGAATAATTATTTTTCCTTATTAAGACACAAGGTAAATTCAGATAGAATACGAAGACAATTGTTTCCCTGCTGTTTGTGACTCATAGAGTGGGGGTTTATAATGAACTTCGTTCGTTCCTGGTCTTGCAATGTCGAATTTACTTTCAACATGCAATTAAAAACACTGTTATTTCTGATTCAGTAGCTCTTAATAAAGGGAAGTTTTAAACATTTATCATTGTAATTGAAAGGTTGATTAACCTTAAATAAATCGTTGTTAAGCGCGCATTAAATAAATGGAAGTGCTTTTATTACTGATTTCAAGAATGTGATTGATTAAAACGAAGCTTAATTAAATTTTTGTCGAATAATAAATTGGTATCTCTTTAACTTTAAATAATTATAAAGAATTTGGAATTTCTTTGCAATTTTAGATTAATTAATTTTATTACAACTCAATAATTCTTTCTCTTTATATATATATATTTTAATATATATGTTTAATTTCTGCTTATTTTAATAATCCTAGTATATAATTAAACTACGGTATTAATGATACGCTGGTATGCAGAATGTAGTCATTGATATGTAAGATCGTAAAAGACTTCCAAAATCATAGTTTTTCTCTACGTTCTGTAATATTAAACCATGAGTAAATTTTATGAAATATTATATTTAAATATACTCTTTATTTAGTTGTATTTTCTCAATGTTTCCAGTTACATGAGAATGATCTGCAGTTTCTATTAGTGATTATGGAACATCGAAAGTCATTATATTAGCATATAATAACTTTATTTGATACTAACTAAATCGAAATGCAACAAAATTCTGATTTCTCTAGCGACTAAATTTCTTTACCTTTTACCAACATAAATGTAATCCATAATGTACTCTTTTGTTTTTGATTATCCTTTTTATCCACTAAACTCTCCAAAGCTCTTGGGTGTATCCCCGTCATCAAAGTCAATTTGCTGAGGATAAAAGACCAATACTAGTAAATATTCTTGAGGTCACTTACCTGGCGCCATTTGTACTCATCTACCTCATAACGGGTAAGAAGAAAAAAATTGCCAAATGAAACAAAACAAACTGAAAGATGAGGCAAAAGAAGAAAAAATAGCTTTTCTTGGCAGAGTTCCCTGCAGTCGAGTGGGATTCGTTTAGGGTTCTTTTCTTCCTATTTTCCCTCATTCCTGTATCGTCCGCAAAATACAATTTCCGGACTTGACTCTCAGACCATCTCCCAAACAGCAGAACAAACGGCAATTCCGGACGTTAGTTCAGGACATCAGTTTGACTGGAATCGAGTCCTTGTGGGAACCGAGGCAAAAGATATCATTATAGAACAGAAAATATTTGGTCGTGTTGGGATTTTTATTCTAACTTTCTAAAGAAATGAGGCAGTTAAGCTGACTCTCATTATTTGATAATTAGTTTTCTTTACAGTACAGAAAAAAATAATATTTTGACGTGTGGGGATTTTTATTCTAACTTTCTGAAAGAATGAAGTAGTAAATTTGGCGTTTGTTTGTCGATAATTTTTTATTACATAATAGAAAAAAAACTATTGGGGCAGGTAGGGATTTTTATTTTAACTTTCTAAAGAATTTAGTTAAACTAGCACATATCTAGTAATTTACTAAATTTGTATAAATTTTTTACTCTAAACACATCCTTGTAAATTTTTCCTGGAAGTAATTGTGTTAATTTTATTGTTTGCTAGATAGCTTATAATGAAATTATTTAGCCATATGAGAAGGTGTCGATAAAGCATAATTAGCAGATTAGAGGTGCAATTTGATGAACGCCAATTTTTATTAAAGTTATTTTTTTGAATATAGTTATTATTTTATTTATACCTCTAATGCTTATATTCAGACTTGTTTATAGAAATTTATTTGAAACTACCATCACTATTTTAATGAAAAATAAATCCTTATAATTAACAAATTTAAATTTATTTAAATAATTGATAAATATAACTTCTTTTTCTTAATTTAAATACAGAAAGCTAAGTACTTTAATAATGGAAAAGAACCTTGGATACAACCTTGGAAACTTGGATGCAACTATGCTCCTGTATGTATGGATATGTATGGAAAATGTATGTATTGGTTAATACATACGTTTTCCATACATACATTAATATTATTTTAAAATAGATGGCTAACATTAGAGTCTTATATGCAATAGGTTACAGGTCTTTTCACTTTAGAATGAATCAGCCATGATTGCCAATTTATTACAGCTTGAAATCTCCTCCTATATCAGAAAGACATTAGCATTGATATTCCGGTATAAATGCAATTATTTTTATGTAACTCATAAATTTAACAAAATTTTATGCATAATTTTAAATTGCATATCAATAAAATGCAGTAGCGACGCTACTCTTCCGAAGAATAATGCTACCTCATTCACATTAAAAAGTTAATTTTATGTACCTTTTAAATTTTGTTCAAATTCATTCTTTTCCGAAATGAAATGCATTGAAATAGCGATACATTAAAAGTATCCTCTTCAGAATAAGTTCTTCAGAACATTCTGATGGGAGAATTCGGAATAAATAATTGTACTCTTCAATGATAATGTTTCTTGATCTCTGTATAGTCGCTTACTAGTCCCTCCCAAATTGTGTTCCCCGAAATTGATTCCTCACAGAAATCAGAGTCCCTGCCTGGAGGTATAGTTGAAGAGACATGCGATTACATTTGAACTAGCAATAAATAGACTTGCAATAGCAGGAGGAATTATTGATTGGTGAAACTATTACAATAATCGGGGCATTTTAAGTAGAAGCTGGATGCCTTATTGGATGATTCAATATATTTGAAAATATCAGATTATATTTATAAGGTAAATAAATCGTCGCATTGATAATTGGTGTATCCATGTCGGGATAAATATCATTAATTTTTATAAGAATATGTCGTTATTTAATATTCTGAACTTTGATAAGTAACTTAGTTGAATACCTTTACTATATTTTTTTCTCAGATTCTAATACATACTTTTTTCTGTTCTGCATATATGAATGGAAAAAAAAATCTTGAAAATTACCGTACTGATTGAATACCGTTTTGACTGATTGAATTCCCTTAGTATGTATCGTAAAAACGAACTGGTAAAGTAATCGTTCCGATTAAATAATTATAGGCATCAAATCAAATAGTTGAAAGACGAAAAGAAAATTAATTGATTTTTTTATACTATTTGGAACATAATTAAGGTTTCTAATCTTCCTAGCAATTGCGGCAGTCTACAACTTCAACGTATTTTCAAGCTTAATGAAAACTGAAAATGTATTCGGAGCAAATGATAAAATTACAGTACTGTGTAGAAATAAAAGTTTAAAAAAAAACATAATTCTGAATAATAAAATAAACAAGTAACAGGGATTACCGTTAATTTTCGTTTTCAAAATTTCACTTTTTATTTTTACTCAAATAGTTAAAATTACAAACCTGAAAAGAAAATTTAACCGAATAAATGGTTTTTATGCCTTGATCAATGGAATTGTAATAAAATTACCAAATTTTATCATATTTGCCAAATTTTTCCGTATTTATCAAATTTTACCTTATTTACCCATTTTTTCACTTCTTAGGAAACCATATGTAATTTTTGATTTTACCAAAGGACTGGAAAACTTTTTGCTGTTCCCATATTTAAAAATAGGTGCAGAGCGTTTAATAAATATTCTCTTAATTTAGACGAAATGATTTTTATTGTTTGAATTATTAAAATGTAAAATTTAAAAGAATTTTGAAAAAAAAATTATTTTATCATTTAATTTTTGCACTTAATATTCTATAATATTTTTCGTAAGATATCTTTTTTTAAATATGAATTGGGAATAAAAAAATTATAATAAATTCTACATTTTCGAATCACTTTAGAATATTGAAAACGACTATTTATTTTAAGCTATTTTTTATTTTCTTAAAAATATTCGTATTCTTAAAATGCGGACACATATTTTACTATTTATCTTTCCGTTATGTTAGTATGTTGCTTAGTAAATGCATTGTTGTATTATGATGAAATATTTCAAGATATATTTTTTAAATCGACTCTGTTTGGGAACAAAAATAAAAGAAACATATCTGAAAACGACAGAAAAAATAAGTGGCTTGGCTCTAAAAATAAAGAAGTTGAAGAAAATAGAAAGGAATGAAAAACTGCACCCAGAGAACGAAAGAAAGTTAAAAAAATAAATGAAAGAATATTTCTACTGTATTGAATTGGTTGGTGAAATGGCGACCGTAGCCACATTAAGAAAGAAAAAGACTATTTCTTTTAAAGTTGAACGAATTCCAATTTCATATAATTCTTTATTTTAGTTTTTTAGTATTCTCTCTATCTCAAAATTGTTCTTTTAACTAGCTCAACTTTTGTTGCACATTCTTAGATGTTCCAGAACATAATGTTCCAGAATATTAGAAAGTACAATTTATTTCCCGAATTGGTTTTGGAATAATTTAAGGCTGCTCATAAATTTGAATTTTCGAACATTAATTTCAGTTCTAGCCAATCAAGATACCTTGTGAAACCGATAATCATATTTATACAAGTAATACGCATTTTTTCAAACTATTTTCTTTTTAGATTAGGATAAATTCTCAGTATTTTGTACACTGAGAAAAAACTATGTTCAGAGATATCAGAATATAGTGAGATTTAACATATTTCCGGCTCTATTGGGGACACCAAAAAGCTCGGTTTATTTTTACCAAAGCACTTTGGTAATGATTTTGGAAGAAATAACAAAAAATATGGTTTTACAATATGTGATAAAATGTTTCAAATGTGTTTTCTAAATTAAGAACTGTAATTTTGAAAACCAGAATTTCCGGTAAACCGTTATATCATATAACTGGAAAAATTGCATAATAAAAGATTGAAATATTGTATATTTTGGTTTTATCTACCTGCTTTTTATGGATTTTTAATAACTAGAACAATAAATTTTATTTTTAGTTTTTACTAATCCTCCGTACATTATACTTATAACAATTACAATAATTGACTGCTTTGTAAAGGTTCTTTGAAAGGACAAAGGCCCACCATGGGCTGTCGAGTCATTGACGAAGAAATTATATATTTCTAGTTTTAAAACAGTGCGAAGTCTTATTAATAAATAATTTGATATCATAGCCAGTAAAAACTTAGGTTTTACTAAACAAAGCAGGGAAACTGTACGACTAATCGATAACTAATCTTAGTATTTAAGTTTTTATAACTGAAAATATGTTTGCTCTTCAAATGATAATATGTCATAAGGAAATACAATTTACAGTTTCATTATTTAAGGTGGTCAATTTTGAATTTATTATTTTCTACTTCATAAAATTAAAGAAAAAAATTCAAAAATAATTATAAAAAGATGCAGGAAAAGTTTTATCTTCTTCAAAATTCACAAAATATAATAAATGTTTTTAACACATATTGAGAAAGTAACAGAAGAAAAATGTTCAAACTTAGCTAAAAATTCAATTAAATCTTCAATTTTATTTTAAAAAAAGTAAGCATATAACAATAATATATTTACGGTATCTTTTAAAAATATAAATGTATCTTGTTTAGACATTTTTAGAAACATTAAATATTGTAAGAGCAAAATAAGTTTAACATGCACGCGCTTCTAAAAATCTTCCACAAATATAATAACATTTTCCTTTGCTTTTTCTGAAAAAAAGCTAGTTTTATGCAGATGAGAAAGAAAAATTAATTTTTAAAAGCATTGTGGTTCTTTCATTTTTCATAATTTTTAAAAACAAAGTACTCGTAATGAGTTACGCAGGTTTTGTAAATATAATGCGGGTTTGACGTGTGAAATTTTTAACGAAATGCTGAAAAATGTTTTTTTTCCTTCCATTTGTTTTTATCGAAAACCATTAAACTTGCAGCGGCATCTGGAAACGCAAAGAATAGATTGAAAAACAGCTTAAGGTGCGAAATAAAAAAAAAGGGAGATATTTGTGGAAATCATTTAAACTTCTTTTTAAATTTGCGTTTTCTTAGATTTAAATGCTTATTAAAAAGGGAAGAAAACGGTGATGGATGCTTTTCATCTGACTTTTAAAACGTGGTGGCTCGGATAATGTTACAAAATCCTTACATTGATGAGTAATTTAATTTATTGCAGAGACGTAAAATTTATCGAACAATTAATTTTCCGTAATAAATAGTTTTTGTTTAGATATCGTATCTTATGCATTTTAAACTGAATGCATGAATGCTAATCCATTCAAATATTTAGTAGAAATGTTTGTCTGGTATAAAATTAAAAAGATAAATGTTAATTTACTCATTTAATTCTAATTTACCTATTTATTTTGCTTTCAATTAATTGTAAGACAAATGTATAAGTAAGAGCTAGGCAAAGCGATATATCATGACATATTGATGTTTAATGTCTTATTATATCTGAGATATATATCATATGACGCGATATATGACATATTCATCGATATCATTAGTCATAATAGTCGTATGTCATTAGTCATATGCTGTATAGCACTATTTAGAAAAGTACTACACCGTGTGTTGAGAATGCATTTCAATTTACTCATTGGAATTATATTTATGTATTTTATTTTCGATTAACTGTTTGTCAAATGTATAAGTAAGTGTTAGGCAATGCGATATATCGTGACATATTGATATTTAATGACATATTATATCTGACATATATATCATATGGCGCGATATATGACATATTCCTTGATATCATTAGACATATGTCGTATTAGTCGTATGGCATTGGTCATACGCCGTATAACACTATTCAGAAAAGTACTACAACGTGTGTTGTAAATGTTTTTCAATTTATTCATCGAATTATAATTATGTATTTTATTCTCGATTAACTGTAAATCTAATGTATAAGTAAGACCTAGGCAAGGCTGGATGAAATAACGATATTTCTCAACTTACCACTAATGATATTGTTTGGATACGAGGATAAGACTAGTTTGAAATGCACTCCACCATATGTTGTGAATGCCATGCCATATTATAATGATCAAATGTATGATAATTATTTACAATGATAATATCGTGTTCATTATCATCAACGGTAAGCACCGAGTATGATATCTTCAGGAGTATTTTTAATAATTGCCATATCGAATAAATTAATTTAAGTATTATAATTGACTACGATGAATATCGAATACGATAATACTTTCGAAATACGAATTACTTTCGAAATCGATAAATTTCGAATATTGTATTAACGTGATCATTATTGACTGTTTTAGATATCGAATATGATGCCATGAATATTTTTTATAGTTATATGCAGCATTACAGCTATCTTTATCGACAATGATAAAAATTGAATGCAAAGGAGTCTTACTTATAACGTTAGTTACCAAGGGCCATATTGTGAGTGTTGATACGTTTCATTAAGTAACAGTTAATGACAGTTAAAGTAATTAAAGTATTAAAGTAATTGAATTACAAATCGATAAATGTTTATGTCATTGCATTTATCGTACTTTTCTCTAAATGTATATTGCCTTTCCCTTGCTTACTATTTAATAAGAACAATATTCAAATTACGAGTAACGAAATGATTATATTTGAATATTATATTTGTTTGAAAAGCAAAAATCACAAACGCAAATGCAAGATAAATCAACTATAGCAGTTATATCGTTATTTGTAATAATAAATAAACCAACTATATGAAGCCGAAATGAAAGAAATACACCTAAGAAAATACATTTTACATAAAATTTTCTAAACAATTCTGCAAAGATTTTAAAATATTAACTAACAACGATATTTATTTTAAAATTAAAAAATGTTGAATATTGGGTGAAAAGGTAGGTAGTAAAATACCTGTTTTGCATCTGAAACTAAAAATTTGCTCTCAACGAAACACTATGCAATTAGACTATTGAAATTTTAAATCTTTATATTAACATTTCTGTAAACTATTTTCAAAAATATAAGTATTTAAAACATACGCTTTTGAAATGTATATACCTTACACCAGAAACAAGTTTAAGTTTGTTTTCAATATTTGAATATTTTCTGTATTTATTGCATAAATTACTTGTAAGCTCATTTTAAATTTTTAAATATTCTTCTATTATAGTTTGTTCCAATAATTTTTAATTAATTTATTTTTTTATTTTGAAATGTCTTCACTTATCAATATTTGATCTCGTCCTTGTAATTTTTAGGTTCTTTTTCTATTTTCTAAAATGTATCTCCAATTAGTATTTGTTTTAGCATCTATTACAACTTGAAATACAGAACTGCTTCAACATAATTACCTCAACAGAGTCTCGTTAAATTCGGAGTCTCGTTTGGTGTTCATAAACACAACTGTATCCAAACAGAATTGAAATATTAGTTGCTTAGTGGTCGTAGACATTTCCTAACTAAACAGCAAGATTAACTTTGTGCGTGCGTTTGCATAATTATGTGGAACGTGTTCTTGTTAATGAACTTCTCAATAGCTGGTTGCTATTGAGTCGGTTAGTTTTAAATGAATAATTACTTTGCTTTTAAATTTTTGCTTTGATTTTTTTTTCAAATTTTTGTTTAAATAATTGAATTTGTAATATGTGTAATTGATTCTTTTACGAAATCTTAATAGGAATTTTTAGAAAATAACTATATAAAAGAAAATAAAAATAGAAGAATAATTAGATTTCAACGAAAATTGGTGCATTAATAATATTTTTTTTCAATGTTTTTTAGGTCAAATTAAAGCACAAGGCTTGCGAAATAATAAATAGGTCTTCAAATGATCCACACTCTTTGAAACTTTCGTTCAACTTTGCACAATATTGCACACCATAATATGGTTCAAAGAGGCTGCAATTCAAATTAAGATACTAAATTGAGTCACGTTTAAGTTCAAAATGAATCTTAGTATCGTGTAATCTGTTTTCAAAAATACAATAACATGATTCAACTTATATTAAAGATTGCAGAAAAATTTCACCTTATTATGGTTTATCGAGATCAGTAATTTCTGTCTGTGCACAAAGTTATGCAATTCAAACTTATTTCAAATGTAAGATCAAAATACTTATTGTAAGATGTGAAACGAAAATCCTAAATAACTTTTGATCCATTAATTGGGTGCTTGCGTTATTGAACATAACCTATTGGTTCGAGAAGTTGACCTCAAATATGCTAATCAGCGCAGATTTAAAGTTCTGAAACCAGACGCAGTCAGAAACAATGATTTAGTTACAAAATCAGACACAGAAACGTAGTTTCTCAGAATAAACATATCTGTTTTGACCCTCAAAATTTAGAGGTGTTTGCAATCTGGGAATATGGCCTCAATAGTTAGGTCAGGAGCGCTGCCTTAGTACATGAAAAGCGGATCATTAGCTCAAAAGTAATTCAGTATGGTCCATTTTTTCTTTCTTTTGTGCACTGTTTATAATGAATTAAAAAATCTGAGAAATTATTGATACGATCGCTTTCAAAAGACCATATTATTTTGCTTGATATTCGTTTGATTTTGTTGAAAAATAATTTCTTCGATATAAATGTAACAAAAATATATATTTGTAAAGGTTTTTCTTATTTTTAATATTTTTCTGATTTATTTTTTCTTTTTTTTTTTGGCAAACAATTTCTAATGCTCCTGGACACAATTATTTAAAACCAATTTATTCAATAAAATTAATGGAAAATTGAGCAATGATTTATTGTTCCTTAATATAACTATTTTTTCTTAGAAATGCAATACTTCTTAAAAAATCAGGTCATACAATTTGATACCTAAACAAGTATCTACATTTTTTCCCAATAATAGATTTTCTAAAATTGCAGCAAAATGTACATATTATTTATTTAATTTGTTTTATGTACTATTTAGAATCATTTAACACCTAAATATCGTGATTTAAAATCTTTGCACTAATTAAAAAATAAATACATTTTAATGGGCAAAGATTTGTGTGATTCCATGGCTGAGAACAATGAATGCTCCTAATGAATCTTTAAAATAATTTGCTCTTACAAATAGTGTGCTTAAAACAAAAAATGTTCCATTTTTTTATTTCGTGATCATTAGTCAAAATTTGCATAATCAAACACATTTATAACATCTGACTGAATAATAATGAACAATCACTGTTTTAAATCATTATAAAATCTTTGCTTGATTACATCAATTAGTATTCTTTAAATATTTTAAGAAAATAAGACTCCTAAATACAAAGAACTTTAAAAAAAAAGAAAAAGAAAGAAACTTGTTTACATCGCTTAACAATCTTTACGAACAACGACATTCTGTCCTCCGCGTCGAATCCAATCAATAGAACAAAGTGCTCCGAGACAAGTACAAAGAAGTATTATAAATGAAGATCGATTGTGGACTGTTCTAATGAAGCTGGCGATTTAAAACAAGAAAATGGCCAAAAAACTCTTAACCAGACTGAAAATTATAGGTAATTACAAGCACTTCTAGCACCCAAGCAGGACGCTAGAAAAAAAGCGTCGTTTGAAAATCTTCTTCCGTGCTAGAAATGCCCAATCCTTTCGTTTTAGTAAGGTATAACACTTTGAAGAAGTCTCGAATCACGCAAATATCTTAACTCTAATCACTAGAATCCACGAAGAACCTTTAAATTCATTCCTAAACAGCTTCCGTGGGGTTGAAGAATGAAAAAAAATGCATAATTACCCCCTACTGTTTGGTAGGAGTAAGAGAGTTCTAAGCTTGCGTGTGAATGGAGTTGAAAGTTCTCTTCACTTCGAACGTGTGATTCCCAAGCAAGCCGTGCGAGATTTTGCAAGTTACGTTTCCGAACGGGTCTTGAAAAGTTAATAAAACAGAAATAACTAAATAAAGGATTCCGTTTTTATCAGTGTGAGAACCACAATGGGGCCACTAGTTAATGGAAATGCATTTCGGAACTTTTTATAAAAGACCTGCCGCGATGGAATGTAACCTTACATAGTTCGAGAATATATTATGTGTGCTTGTAGAAGTTAATGGCCGGAAGCGTTGCTAAAAAGTTAATTACCCAGTTATAATGGAAATTCCAATGCATGGAATGGTGAAGTTAACTACTTATACTTGTATTTAAAATCAAAACCACTTAATTAGTAATAAAGATTTTAAAATTATTTTTCCAATTTTATATTTTAATTCTGGTATAGCTATAAAACTGCGGCAACTAGTTTCAGATTTTAAATTTTATTAGAAACATAATCTTTAAATTGCTGTTACTTTTAATGATGTAACTTTAAATTTACTTATAATTAGTCTTAGTTTGCATCTCAACTAAAAGAAAAATTACCCAAAATATATAAATATACACAGAAATCTCCCTAAAAATAAAAATAGGCAAAAGTGCTTTTTTCCAAAACAGGGGCACCTTTAGTTTTGAAGGCACTAATGTATCAATTATATCTAGATCGATTAGTGCTCTTCAAAACGGAATTCAAAATACTCAAGTAAATATAAGAAATAATATTTTAGATTAATTTAACCTAAAACAATTGCAGCCATTATTATGATAATCTAAAGTTCCTTGTTTCCACTTCAGCTATTTATTTTCTTGAATGAAAAAAAATTTACGAAAAGGGCGGGTAGACTACCCTTCTAAAAAAACTTGCGGAGCACTCTGATATGCAAATTTTGAATGAAGAGTGTAACAAACATTTTTGAGAAAAGAATTTATCTATATTACTTGATACCTTCTCAAAATAGAAAGGAAAAATTCGTTCCAAAGCAATGAAAATATTCTGTATTTATTATAAACCTAATTTCGAAACAAAACCTTCATAATTTCATCACAATCAGTTTTAGATTTTAAAACGCACGATATAAAGTGTAACGCATATCTTGTGACAATGAAGTTGGAAATAAAGTAAACACAATTTGTGAAGACAATACGTTAAAGATGAAGATTAAAAGCGCAGTACTTCTGTTCACCCTTCAACTATTCCTTTAATGGGTTAGGGGAACATATCATGAGAATTTCCTTTAAGTCCGAAATTCAAAGACAGTAGTATAAACTATTCTCTTGACCTCTTGTTTGAAATTTGTCAACCCTTTATGAACAATTTCCGATTGTTCGGACACTTGAAACATCCGTTTCCTGAGATAATGGAAGAGACTTTTGCGATACAAAATGTCAATCGCATTCTTTTAAGGTGGATTGGCCAACTAAAGATATTTAAAATTGTGTAATCTTCGTCCGAAGAATAAAGTAAACGTGTAGGTCAGTGTACTGATATGAAAGACAAAAGATGTTTAAATGTTATTGATGCTAGTTTGACGAAATATCAAGATCTGACTGATAGCAAGTTGAATCCGGCTAAATGTCAAAAAGGAAATAATTCTTATGCTGCATTCTTTTAATTTCCTTAATTTTTTAATAAAAATACTAACTAGCGTTTTTAAATATTTTAAGGTTTTTTTTGTCTCAAATTAGTTATTAAAATTTATTAGATATATGCGGGAACACCAAAAAGCTGTGTAATTTTAACCGAAGCGCCTGGGTAATAATTTTGGCAAAATTTGCAATAAAGTATCACTTTATAATACGAGATACAATTTGGTAAATGTGGTAAAAATTGCTCATTTTATAATGGAAGCTTTAACCTTGGTATAAAAGCAATTGATTTGATTAAATCTACCTTTCAGTTTTGTATTTTTTACTCAATTGTGAGGTAATAAAACCGTAATTTAAAAGTTAAAAAAAACGAAAGAAAAAACAGAACTTTAAGTATGCCATATGAACGGATAAATTTCCAAATGAATGGTTCAAACACCGTTTATTTTGGTTTTATTTTTAGCATTGTATTATTTATTCAAAATGTTATTATCAAACATTATTGTAATTTTACCAGAATTCTTTTCTTCGGGCATTCAGTATAGCTCCTAGTTTTTCCTAGTTAATTCTCGAAGTTTGATTGACTTTTTTTTGCATTGTTCGATTAAATATGTCGAAATGGAATGTTAAAATAATTTGGGGTTCCTTTTCTAAATTAAAGTAATTTTGTATGTTTAAAAATACTACTTGCTCTGAAATATTTAACTCTATATATCATATCAGTTATTTATAAATTTCTTTTACATTTATGTTAGTAGTAATCTGTTATGCCCTAATTTTTCTGACAAAACAAAGCTTATTTTTGTGTTAGAGATTTAAGTTACATTTTAATGGATTGAAATATCTTACAATAATTATTAAATGCTAACCAATTACACTTTTTTCCTCAAAATGATTAAATATTCTGTTTCTGTATTCTAAGCCGTCTTAATTCACTTTTCTACCTTATTTCTCTTATCAAAGTTGTGATAGGATCAGGATTTCTTTTTTAAATTAATCATCTGATACTGTTCATTTCAGTTAAAAATTCTGTTCTAGTAGTTACAGTTCAATAAATTTTTAATTGTTTTCTGACAAAAAGAAATATTTTCTTATCAAAATTACAGTTGGAGAATAATAGTTTTAAATTTTTAACAAATTAAAAAAAGAGAAAAATAGGATTTAATAGAACTTAAAGACGCAGCTGTGGTGGCTCAGGGGAGAGAGTATTCGCATTCCAATGGCTTTGAACTTGGTTTGAATCCCAGTGATGGCTGGTAGCCGTAAATTCCGCACCCGGCTCTCTCTGATCACAGTGTTGACGTGAAATGTCCTCAGTGGTAGACGTTTCATGGGTAAGAGTCCCCTTGCCGTCAGGCTAACCGCTGGAAGATTGCGTGGTTTTCCTCCCCATGATGGCAAATTTCTCCCAATACTTAATCCAGGAGTTTCCTTGTCTTCTGGATTCGGGTCAAAATTACAAGGCTACGGAGTTGAACATTAGTAGTCGTAAACCGAAAAAATTGAGTCGACTGTTCAACGACGGTTATAAAGTTTAAAAATAAAATAAACCTGGGAAAATATTGTACATGTGATCTCAAATTTTATTTATCTATCTTATTTGTTTACATTGTGAAATCCACTGAGATTCGGAAATTGAAATATTTTATTCAAATTTGGAACACTCTTGTAACTTCAACTTCAATTTCTAAAAAAATCACCAATTTATGAATGGGTACTCATCACCCTTACATTACATACATTCACCCTATTCCTTCTCTCTTTGAAACATACCCTCATTGTAAAATCGTCCGGCAGCGAAAACACCATATATATTCAGTGTCGAATATTTGACAGAGGAAGTTCTTCATCGGAATGTGGGCCAGGCATAGCTCTTATTTTCTGGGGGAAAGAGATTCAGGGCGCGTGTTTCTGAGTGGGACGTGGAAACACATCCCCTTCACCCACCCGACTGCGCACTCTCCGTGGTTAGTGGGGGTACAAAAGGAGAACAGCGGCAGATATTATCGATCCATCCCAGTGAAGAGTTTTCGAAAAGTTGGCAGTTTACCAATCAACTCGAGCCCTCTTTCTAGTTTACAGCTATAGTCTGAAGACATCTTAACAGCATCTTAACAGTTATTTCCCCTTTATATTATAAAAGGAAACGACTCTAATATCCTTAAAAATATCGGATGTAATCATTACACACTTCTTGAATTCCTCCCTGAGTCTGAATTTTAATGACTAGCTCTGGAGTTTTGACACGGGTTCAGTTGAATTCGAAAATTCTTTTGTCAAGGGGGTGAAAAATGTCTCATTTACATGTTACTTTTTCGTTGCTCTTGAGTGTCTCACATTGATGAGAAATTCATTTCTGAGATGCTCTTTAGATACTTGGATATCTTCAAAGTTGCTTATGAAAGTTCACATTTATACTTAAAGATTTTAACAAAAGATGTAAGATTTCAGGAATTAATATTCTAATTGAAAGATTTATATCTGATATAATTTAAGAAAAGTTTGGGACGGAATCAGGTTAAATTTAATATTAATTCATTTAGTTATTCTTTTTAAAAAATTGAAATAGGAGAATGTCGTTAGTTTCGGGTAAAATTTTTATGATAAAATTTATACATAAAGGAAATATTTTTATAATTTTGATTATTTTGAAAATACAAAACGTGTGATGTTTATTCAGTTTAAATTACTTTTCCTTTAAATTACTTAAATTGCATTCCTTTTCTTAATATCAAAATTGCTTTCTTCGGTTTATGGTTACTGCTTGTTACAGTTATAACTATATTTTAGCCCAGTTAAATACTCTTTCTTCGCTAAGAGCTATATTCAGCCGAACTGAAGACATCGTAAGTCATTTCTCTTGATATTGCATATGGCACTGACTATACTATGCTTTGAAATATCGGAGGTAAACACTACAAACTTTCTGAGTTACTTGTCGATTATGAATTTTAATGATTTTCGCTGTTGCTTTAACATTAGTTCAGTTGATATTGAAAGGAAATATTGGTCAAAGGATGAAACATGTCTTTATTTATTAGTTATCCCTTTCGTTTCACTATTGCTTTTGAGTGTCTCATATTAATGGGGATTTCATCTTTAAAATTCTCTTTTGATGCTTTGAAATTCTCAAAGTAAAATATATTTGGTTAAATTCTCCTTTATGTTTAAAGATTTAAATTTGAAAGTTTTTTTGAAATTAATATATTCTGATTGAAATATGTATGGCGAATATATTTTTAAACTGGAAGATATCGGGATGTAATTTGGTTGAATTCATTTTTTGAATTATTTAAATTCATAACTCCGATGATTAATTTATTTTGGGAAATTGAAATTCAACGATACTGTGACTTTTAAGTAAGAGTATTTTATACAAGCGACAAATTTCAATACTATTTTTTTTCAAAAGAAAAAAAAACGTTCTAGTAACAGTAATAAAATGCTATAATTATTCTCCGAAACTTATCGGTTTAATATTAGTATTACTTGATAAGAGTTATTTTTATGCTGTTAAATATAAATTATTTTTATACTTAAATATTTCATTTTTCAGTTTGTAAATATAGCCTTAAATTTGGTGTTAAAATTTTTGTGATTTTTTATGATTCCGCATGTAATTAAAAAAATTAAAGTTTACGAAAGTAGATTTAGAAAAAAGAGTAAAGTCAAAATTACCAGAATTAAGGTAAAATTTATCCTTGTCTACAAGATTCCGGGTCTACAAGAATTACCGTAGCGCTTTGATTATGTTTTTAAAATTAAAAATAAAACATGGTTTTATAATATGTGATAAAATTTAGTTAATGTGGTGCAAATTGGTAATTTTATCATAAAACCAAAATGAAACAAGAATTTATGGTAAACTGTCATTATAAGAAAGGAAAAAAATACCAAATGAATGTTTTAAATACCATGTAGTATTCTAAATTTATTACTGATTTTTTTAATCTAAAATTTTATTACAGTACGGTAATTTTACCAGAATCTTTATGTTAAACAAATGTGCTTAATTTATTATCATAATAAACTGTGATAAATGTAAAAAATTTTATTTTATACTTGAAATTTTTTTAATCACTTAGTTGAAAATTATTATTTCTTTGTATCATAAGCTGCTTATAAGAATAAAAGCTAGCATCAAAACCATTCTAATATTTTTTTGATTCCTCTATATTAAGTATAAATATAATACATTAAAATTCCAATTCTCTTTGTATTCTGTTATAAGTTTATTATCTTTTTCCGATATATTTATATCAAGATATTTTTGAAAGTAACATTAAATTTTTGATTTTGTGAACAATTAAAACCCTTTGTTTGAACGCCTGTTTCTTTGATGTCTGTCTTCGGGATAAAAATCCAATTAAATACTTTTTGGAACAAAATAAATGAAACATTTTATATGCGCTTTGCAGCAAAAATATAAAAATTGATCATAATACATGATTAATTAAGTGCAATACTTAAAGGAGACGATCTGTTTACTTTTCTGGTATTAAAATAAATAAAGTCTTCTTTCACCGCTTTAATTGAAATGCATTATGTTTGCTTGATGTGTTTAAATTCCTTAGTATATAAATTAAAAACTTGTTTGATACCAGTGAGAATAAATAATAAAAATTTATTTTTGATAAATTTGTTAAAAAGCAATAAATATCAAGATTTTGTTACAATACTTTCAAATTTATAAACTGAAAATAATCTATTTATCCTTGATATATACTTTTGTACAGTGTCAATTTTATTAAATTTAAACTATTGAAAAATATAAGATCATTTATGATAAATTAATTTGATACAGTAAATATTTATTTTTCTTTATTTATTAACTCATTTACTTTTACAAATGTACCACAAAATGTAAGTAAAACAAATGTATTCACACACTGATAGAAGAACTTTAATAGAAAAGAATGCTTAAATGACAGATTATGAATTAACTCCAAATAACTTTTTTTGAAAAAATGGAAAATAATTTTTTCTAGATATAAGAGGAGTTAACCTGGACGATGGTAGCCCAGTGGTTAAATATTCGGACTCCGGTCCAGAAATTGATCCTCGACTCTGCTAACACCCACCGAGTAGATGCTGTATACGTAATTGTAAAACTGGAGGAATCGAATATCGTGCGGTCGGTCCATGATTACAGGTATCCGGAAAAAATTTCCTTCCCCTTTAGACAGATGAATAAATTAAAAGAGTGACCTCACGAATGAGTAGGGCTGCCAATGCATATTTTCACTCTTGAGGTGCTCTCTTGTGAAACGAAAAGCCCACCTTCTTGACTTTTTTCGCAAAAAGTCCATGACTAATGTCTTTGATTTGTTCAAGTGTCATTAGAAACAACAACAACAGAATCTATGTGTTTTATACTTTACCCGTGTGTTTCACAACAGTGCAATAAATTAACTATTAATTTGCATTAAATTTATTCATAAAATAATTATAGTTAAATTTAGTTTCCCTAAAAAATTTAAATGAACTGTATTGACAAGAGAAAAAATGTGTTTGGTACAATTTAGAACAAATTATAGTTAGAACAATCTTAAATTTGGTAGAAACTCAGAGAAATCGGTTCATTATTAAACCATGATATAGGTATTTCAAACCATACTGTATACAACTAACTTGATAACGTATTAAATTAGCACTTCGTCCATTAAGTTCAAGCTATAGTATCTGGTAATCAAGTTTAAGATAGCATAGTTAAATTCAGTTGCATATTACGGTTTCAGAAAATTCGAAAGATACCATAGTTCACTATGTTCTCCTAACTTGCGTCGTAAAATATTTTTATATGCATTTTATTATTGGTTTGGTTTGTATCTTAATAGCATATAATGAAATACTCTTCTGCCATACATGCTAATGATACTGTTACAAAACACATTTTAATAATTTATTCCAGTTTAAGATATTTAAATTCAATTATTCCTTGTCCTACATTTAAGGCAAATCTGATCATATATTCTCATTTTAACTATTTAGTGACATTCCAATAATATCAGCTGAAAGAGGGGCTATATCAAAAGGCACTGATAAATATGTATAAATCTCAAGTTTTAGAATAATCTTTATCTGAAAGGCTTCTTCTTGTCAATGGAATATCGCCTTGTTAAATTTCTCTCACTTGCAGAGATTTAGTTTTACTGTTGAATTTCTAGCAAAACCGGTAACTGCATTTCAAGATTCTAGTCTTATAAATTAGCATACTACTCCGTACAACTTGATAGGACTTATTCACCACTGAACAAGGCTCCAACGATGGCCTGCCTTCGCCTTTTACGATTATTATGATCCAAAGGTAGCTTGCATCTTTCCTTAATGCAAAGAGAGCTTCTCAAGACGTGCTAGAGAAGTACTTGGCTGCATTGGCCATTGTAAATTGCATCTAGTTGGCGCTTTCAGGAGACTCTGAATCTAATTTATAATAACTTCGCATCTCTTACTACCTCGAGTTTGAGTAATTGTAAGTGTTGGTTTGGCTGTTCTTGAAAATTCGTTGGTCTTTCACTTCCTATCGCCTAATTAAATTTGCCGTCTGCTTCTTTAAGATTCAGTGTTAAGTCAAGGTGTGCTTAAGAAATAATTTTAGATAAATTAAGAATACTGTGAGTTTGCAATTCCCTTTAACACGTGATACTTTATGGTATCCTGATATTAATACAATATGCGTTTGTCAAATATATATTTCTGTACATTTATATACAAGTTCTATTTTGTATTAATATAAATATTTCTAGTCAGTCTACGGAAATAAGTATGCCTAACTTTTCTAATACAATATTTTACTTAATATAAGTCTTTGAGAGTTGATATGTAACTTAAATGTGTTTCTGAACTTTCAAATTATTCTAATGATTTTAATTACTGTTAACCTTTACAGTAGGATACTTTTTTAAAATAAAATATTTTTTATCGTAAAATGCTCTGTTAAAAAATGGATTTCACGGTAAAAGTACTGGTCCATTTTGCTTAAACCTTTTCACGACAAAGGGTAACCAGCGTCTATTTTATATATTTTTTATATATTTAACTTTAATAACAAACAAAAATATAATCTTATGTTTTTTCAATCATAAAAACAGGTTTATAGATACTGAAAATTTTTATTACATTATCGGAATTATATTTGTTCCAAAATATAAATCTAAAAAAAATTAAGTTTGATTTTTTCTCATTCATATTGAAAAAATTATCACTGATTGACTATGCATATGTTAGAAATTGCAATGATAAGTAATTGCTTCCCTTAGATATAAATAATTGCAAATAAGTAAAAATTTAAAAAATTTTTGTTTTAAAGTGAGACGTGTTTGGAAGAGGTTACCTTTAATGCAGAAAAAGATTTCACGCTGTATTTCTTAACTATAGATTATAAAATGGTAAACGTAATATTTTTTTTATTTATTTTGTCATAAATTATTGTAAAATAATAAAGTATATATAGAAAAAAATTAATAAAAGTTCTACTTCAAGAGGTTTATATTTAATGGGAACGATACGAAAAAAAAAATCATTGCTGTTTTAGATTATAATTTTTTCCAATTACGATCTAAATTATTTCATATCAAGTAGAGTATTTGGTACACTAATGAGAATTTTTTTTCGCTTTAAAGAATTGTGTATAAAACTACAGGTTTTAAATTTTCCGTCTCAAAAAATATTTGATTCGTTAAATCAATGATTTAAAATTTTTAATCAATATTAAAATCAACTCAAAGCCTCTTCACACAATTTTTTTGCTCTCGCTTTCAACTTTTCCAACTATTGTTCAGCAAATCATAAGGGTATGTTTCCCAGGATGCACTTCGGCATTGTCGCATTTTCTTCAAACTATACTCATCAAATCTCTGTGGCAAGTGTTCTTGAGATCATAGTGTTCTTCTAATAATAAGACTTCAAATCGAAGAAAAAAAGAACGTTTTTGTGTAAAGAAAAGGAAATAGTTGCAGATGTATTTGCTTATTTGTTTACGTATTTTTAAGGATCATCTGCTTTTGAGGAGTTGAAAGGAAATAGTTTCTTGATATTGATCTTTCTTTCGACTTCATTGGATTAATGATTACTCCCGAGAAAACATAAATTGGACTGGATGAAACGAGACTAAAAATAAATTTAGATTTTCTTTGTTGGATTGTAATCTAAAGAGTTGAAGAAGAAAGGAACTTTTTGTTTTTATGAAAAAATGTTCTTTTGAGATGTAATTTTTTTATGTATGGAGAAAATTGTATGAAAATCTTTTCAACGCAACACATAATCGCTAATAAGACTTTTTGTTCAAAAATTCAATTTAATGTTGTGCTTCGTATTTTAAAGAGCGGAATTGTGGGAAGAAACTTATTTAATTTTCAAGATTGAACATTTTTGATTTATATTTGTAAGTTGCATCAAATAATTGAAACAATTGTATTTTTGTACATTGTAAAAAATTCAATATCAAATTACTGTATTAGAATCAAATTCAGAATCCTATTACTCAGGGTCCCAGTGCTTTTTACAATAAAGTTAATTTTTACTGTAAAATTTTACAAAACAAACAAATCTGATTTTGTAATTTTTTACAGTAATATTTACTGTAGAATCACTGTAATCAATTAAATATTACTGCAATAGTTACGATATAAAGTTTTACGACAAAAATTGAGAATAGGTTTCCATTACTTATTACTGCAATTTTAACCGGAATTTATTACATTGTACACAGTTAGACATACTGGAGGACGACCAACTATAACATTAATCTGACCAGCGTCCTCCCTAAACTGAAAAAATCTAGTAGAAAAACTTTTTAATTGATTATTACTTATAATTGATATACTGTTTTACCTTCCAAATTTAATATTCCGACAGCAGGAATTCCTTGAAAAAATTGTCTTGCAGAAATAATTTTTTTTTAAATAATTGGATAGGTAAAACAGTGAGTTTTTAAATATTCGCTTACAAATTTTACTACATGTTTTCTAGTTTTGAAGAGTGATTGGTTAGCTCAATAATCTAGTTCAAATTTGTAGCAAATTTAATATGACCCTGTGTTGAATCATTGCTTCATATATCCTGTATTTTATTACTCTATATTTTAGCACAACTTCAATGGCAATATCTTATTATGATTTAAGCAAATTTTCTCCTTATTAAGGTGAAACATACTGATTAATAGGGGGATCGGAAAGTAATGTTATTTCGTTGAATTTGATATTGTTATCAAGATTTCATTTTTAATCAATGATGTATTCACTCTCGTTAGCAACAACTTTTCAATTGCGGATCAAAACTTAATAGAAATGGATGAAAAAATGAATTGTATAAAATAATATAATTAAGTATATAATAGTAAAACAATTCATACTTAATTTAAACTTTTAAAATTTTTTAATTTAAATTGTAAAAAATAATTAATTTAAAACTTTTAAATTCTATATCAATAGTATTATAATCTGATATTCAAAGCAAATTTATAAACTTCTTAATATTGTTATAACGTAACATTATCACATAAAAGTATATTTAAAACTGTTCTTAATCTTCTTAATGTAGCTATAATGTAACATTATTACGTAAGTTTATTTAAAACTGTAATTGTTATAGATAATAATATGAATGAGATTATAAGGTTATTTATAACGCTGTAGTTCCAACATTATTTAATATTATATACGACAGTGTAATCGATTAAAAACAGTATGAAAAAGCTGATTTTGTATATAAGGATGAATTATGTTTTGTCATTTTACTCTGAAAAATATGAATTTAACTTAGAATCTAAAATTTTTTTAAAATTGAAAAAAATAGAAATTAAGAGTACTCGTGGAAGCTATTTTCGAAATAATCGATTTTTGCTGCCGTTAACTGGCATTTCAGTATTTATGACCTTTTGTCAAATGTGTGGCGTCTGACTCTGGCAGCTTAGTCGTAAACGACATTATATCTTTGCATAAATCATTTTCGTTTCAATATAGAGAGGTGAATTGAAAGAATTAAAATATTGCCTCCCCATCGTTATTCTTGACATAAAGAACAACGTCTTTTCAATTTATTAAAGATAAATCATTTATTTTAAATTACATAATTTGTGTCAGAAAAATGTTTCAATAATCTATATTGAAAATATTCTGAAATGAAATATTATGATAAAATTAAAAAAATGTACTTCATCTGAATATCTTTCTTTAGAAACCTAATGTTCTAAAACGTATGACTTATGAGTCTTTTTAATTATCAGTGCTAATGCTCGAAATGCTTTTATTAATTTGAGCATTCCAATGTTTAACATTGCTTGCTTTCCGATATAGAGATTTGTTAATTCATTTTATACAGATGTTTTATAAATCTTGATTCTTACTGATTTGAATAAAATTCTTCATTATAACTATATTAAGAATGTTTAAAAAAATAGTTATTTGATTATTAGATTAAAAAATAACTTTATTACTTTGCAAATAAAATCTTCCTAAATTATGCTTAGTTCTTGCTATTGTTTTGAAATTAATTGTCCTTTGTATAGTTTTTTTTAAATTATAAAAGAGAATTTTAAGCTATTAAACTATTAAGCAAAAATTAAATTTTGGAATAAATTATGCAGACATAAATTTTAAAATGCTATGATGTATTAGAAATATCTAAAAAAATAAGTTTGAATGACACACTGAGAAAAATGGTAGTGGTCAAATTTACAAGAATATGGTGAAATTTACTGTGTTTAAGGCTCTGTTGGAACTTTAAAAACCTCGGAATTTTTTTACCAAAGTGCTTTGGAAATGATTTTGTTATAAATAAATATAAAATATAGTTTTATAACATGTAGTAAAATTTAGTAAATTTGAGGAAATTTGGTTATTCTATCATGGAACTTTTGAGCAGGGCATAAGAACCATTTAATTTTTAGTTTTGTATTTTTCATTAAATGTATGGTAATAAGAGCTATAACTTTGTGAATCCAAATTTCTAGCAAATCTTCACCATATGAATGGAAAAGTTACCAAATCAATGGTTTATATTCCGTAAAGTATAATTTTATTACCAAAATTGTGTTAGTTTTTTTAGCAGAAATGTCATTGCCAAACATTTCTGGTAATTAACTGTAATTTAGCCGAGATGTGCACGGTATTTTTACAAGATTTTTTTTTCTTCGTGTACATATTAAATTTGTTATAAATTTCTTTGTTTATTAACTGTAAGATGCTTTTAAATATTATATTCCGAAGTAAAAAAAAACTAAACAAACGAAAAAAAAGTTCTATGAAGAATAAAAATGTTATTAAAATTTTATTTCTCATTTTCGAATTTATTCACATTATATAATTTAACTTTAAATCCTGTTTTCAAAATGGGCGTATTCAATAACAGTATATCAATCGAGTTCTTCCAAAGATTTTCCATAATTTATCAATCAAAAATAATTTAATGTATTTTTTTGCAAACTCGTTTCCCCCTGAAATAATTTAAATATTTTTTTAATTTAAATTTTAAAGTACTTTTAGCAATTTTATTTAGTACATTCTCTTAGATATTGGAATAATAATATACATCTAGGTATGATGTACTTCAAAAATTTTAGAACTTAAAATATTTAATTTATGTTTTTAAATAATCAGAGCAAAAAAAAATAATATTTGGAGAAATGAGATTCATTCTTCAATAAAACAAATACGTATAAATAAATTTTCTTTTAAAATCTTTAATTAACTGTTAGAAATATAATATTTTATGGATATTTATTGAAAAATAATGCTATAAATATAAATGAAACTCATTTTAAAACAGATCGATAGAGCACTCAGAAAAAGTAATCAGTTTTACTTAAAAATATCTCTCGCGAGAAAATTACCTGTCAAAACGGATTTTCTGCTTCCCGACCATTTTTTTTCCTTTTTTAAACCGAAATAGCAGAAATAATCTAGTTTGCAAATAACTTCAATTCAGCAGCAATTATATGGTTATCACGAAATGATAGGCTGTAATAAATAAGCATTAAGTGCCTACTCAAAATAAATGGGAAATGTGATTAGCACGAAAAATGAGAAGTTATTTATGAAAAGAATTATGATCCGGTACAAACGATTTCGATGAAATGAATCGTAAGCAAAGAAATCATACGACGACTCAAGAGGATGCGAATTCCTTTCGAATTCAAGCAATGAATGAAAAGAAAATTGCATGTTATTAAAGGAATTCCTCCCTTATTTATTCTAATACCGGCTTAAATACTTCGTGTTCTTAATTCGTTTGAGTGTTGATAATTTCTTAAGTAGAATTGCTTTCAAATAATTCGAAAGTTTTCAGAAAAATTTGTATAGCTCAAAGAAGAAGGATAACTTGTAGTTGTAAAAAAAAAATTGTAGATTTTTGAGAAATAAATGATTGTAATTTTTGGAAACTTCACATTAAATTTATATACGAGTTAAATAGTTCAAATTGTGTTTGCTATATTAAACTTTAATACTTCGTGTTCTTAATTCATTTGAGACTAAATTAAGTTTTTAAGTAGAATTGTTTTCAAATCCTTCGGAAGTTTTCAGAAAAATTTATGTAGTTGAGAGAATAATATGCATATAGTAAATAACGTGTAATTGTAAAAAATCAGTATATCTTTATGAGAAATAAATGACTGTAGTTTTTGGAAACTGAATATTAAATTTATAAACGAGTAAAATAGTTTAGATTCTGTTTACTATATTAAAAAAACTGAGTACTTGTAAAAATGTTGGTTTCAGATAATTAAATGAAATTGAATTTTCAATCACTTATTTAAAGCATTTCTTGATATTCTTTTATTGAAAACAACTCAGAGCAGATAACTGAAAAAATGAATGAATTTCTTTAAGTGAACAATACATTTATCTATTATAGTAGTTTCGTTTGGAGAATATAGCACTGAAATTTAGAGTTCATATTAAGGAATTTAACGATAACTACTTTTTATACTCAGCAAAAGAAAGAATTTTTAAACGAATTTATTTAAATTTTACAATTAAAAATGCATAAAAGGGTATCAATTATTAAATTAAATTATGCTTAATTTAATAATTGATATAAAATTTTATCCTTGGCAAAAATGAAATAAGAAACAATAGCATCAGGGTTGAAATCTGAAGCTATCAAAATCTATCGAGTTGCTACTGATAAGATTGAGAAAAATTAAATCACTTTTTTTATTGTAGAATTTTTGTTTGAGTAGAAAAGCACGTCCATTTTTCATCAGAAAACATAACTTGTTTTGACCTTTCTTCCTAAAATCTTTAAAAAGGGATTATTAAAATATGAATTAAGGGCGGTAATTACGTAACACCCTTTAATATGATAATTATATTATATTATGTTACATTACATATATACTATATGTTATATTATAAATTGAGCTTTAAGTATTTTTAATAACTTAAATTTTGTTGTGAAAAGGAGTTATTTGGTATTTAAGTTATCATTGAGTATTAAATTAAATACGTATTTAACGTGTTAAATTACTTTATTTATATTTGACAGTCTATTTACTTTTAAGTCTTGATGACGAAACTATATATCATTTTGATGAATGACTAAGGGATTAGAATGTTTTTTGATTCAGCATTTTTTACATCCTTTTAAGAAGGAGTGGAAATTTGTCTCTTTTTACCATGCGTACCGATGACAAGCTGTTTAAGGCAGATGGGACTTTTTTTTCAAAAGAAAATGCCTTTAATGTTTATATTACTGACTTACCCATCTGTCGGTTATTTATATGAATTAAATATAGAAACATCTTAATTTGAAATGATAAGACTACTCACTATGCGAAGTAAAACTATATCCAGAAAAATTTCTAGTATGTCGAATTATGTTTATAAAATATGTAGAATTTTTATTTGAAAGACATATTTAGTTATGCTTGAATTCCATATTTATAGGAATTCTCTAATCGTCGTGACACTAGGATAAGTTTTTACAAAATTACTTACAGGAAAAATTATGTACAGGATTATTTTTTCTTAAAAATATGAGGTTTTTTTAGCTAAAAATGTAGTCTAAAGTTCTACTTTCTAATTTAAAGCTCCGATAGTTAATATGCAATATTTATAGCTACTGACTTCATAGCCATGCATAATTACAATAATAGATAAAAATAATAGATAACAATAATTTCGTACAAATACATGCCTTTAATATTAAAAATGAGTTAAAATAAACCAAATTTACATTAAGGTAAATCTGTAGAGCAATCAAATTTAAAATAAACTATTTCAAAAAGTAATATTTTTTTATCTGGGATTCTTATAAAAGTTTCAGTGAATTGAAAAAATTAAAAATCATGGTTCTAAGCATGTTTTGCACAATGTAATATTTTTAAGAATTTCTTGAGTTTTAATGTATCCTTGAATTTTGCAGGGTAAATCAGAATAGGATTTTTTATTTTATCTCAAAAATGTAAAAAACTAAATAAAAAAACTAACTAATACTTAACGGAGGATCGGAGAGTAAAGAATAAACCTTTTAGGCTTGAATCCCAACACTGAGGAAAAAATATGGTCAATCTCTCTATTAGAACACTAAAAAGCTAAATAATTTTTACGAAGTGCTTTAAAAGTGATTTTGGTAAGACTAACAGTGAAATATGCTTTTATAATATGTGACACAATATGGTGAAAAATAGGTAATTTTATATTGATACATTAGAGCATGGCATGAAAACAAATTCAGTTAAATTTACTTTTCAGTTTTATTCATTGTAATAAATGACAAGAACTATAATTTTTTGAAAACCAGATTTTCTAGCAAACCACATAAGCAAAAAAATGACGAAATGAATAGTTTAAATTTTTTGGTCTTTATAAACAGATATATGGTTTTATAACCAGAAAAAAAGAATGAAAAATATTTATGAAGTATTCAAACTTTATAATAAGAATAGGCAGACAAAGCAAATTGGGTTTTTTTCATTAAATATTTGAACACTATCTTTAAAAATTATTTTCACTATAGTTGTGAAAAATCTTTAAAAAAAAGTCATTCCGTAAAACGAGTAGTCGTTCGCTAAGAACCTCTCTACTCGTCGGTCCCGATATAGGAATTTTGGCGAAAAGTGTATGGAGCAAGCAATGAAAATAAAACTAATAATTTTTTTTTATTTCAAAATCTTTTTTAACTGTAATTATTAACTGAAATAATTCAAAAAAAAAATTACAAAAAATGTTGTCAATTGACATAGCGGTGCCTAATGTGTACTTACTTATCTTGTAAGCAATTAGAATGAGTAAACTAAATGTATATTTGCAAAAAATAACGTGGCTATTACTATTTTTTTTCTATTTTTTTAAAATAATAAATACAAATAATATATTTATTCTATTATTTTGCACGGCAATTTCTTAAATAAAATTATTCCTTAAAGAAGTGAGGACATAGTGCCAAATTTTCAGAGTCTCGACGCTGACTATTTCATTTCTTAGAGAAGTATAAAGAAATTTCTGTTCTGTGTTTGAATGCTCTGAACATATGGTATACAGATATCAACCGACAAGAAAATTTTTTTCTCCACATTTTGAGACCATTTTTTTTCCATCTCTCTGTTTTTTCTGTCCTTCATTCTATTTTTGCTGACGAAATTGTTAAAAAAAAGGGGGCGTTTGGGGCCACCAGGATCACAACAGCTGATCTTTTATCGCTCACAGAAGAGGAATGAAAAGTGTAAGAAATCTTCAAATCGATATATTTGTGTGACAAATTTTGAAGAAAAGAGTAGAGATGTTTCAATAATAAGATTGCATGTAAGGTGTGGAAAAAATATTACCTTTCTCTTAAGGCGATGAGAACAAGATCTAGATCATATATTGTTAGAAAGTTTTTTGAATCTTTAAAATGCTTGAGGGAATATATGAAAGTAAACAGTTTTAGATAAAAAATGAATTGTTCTTATATTTTGGAAACATTGTTTTATCAATACGATTTATTGTTTACTTACAGAAAGTACCATATCTTTGTTTAGCTTTAAATTTTCTGAATTTGATTTATTGCTCGATTTGGCTTACCTTTTAGCTACAATATATTATACAGTTGTAATGTTAATATATTAGCTGAAGAGTTTATTTAATTTTATCTCACTTGCCCTTTCCATAATGTTTTCAAAATATTAGTCATCTCATATTAATTCTTATCTAAACTATACATTAGTCATATAGCTTTTCGATTAATCACAAATATAAAAAATACACTAGTCTCATCTATTTATTTAATGTTTATGAACTGAATTTTTTCGATGAAAACATGTTAATTTGAATCCATGTAACTAAAACATCTAATGAATTTTATTACTCTCGCCATTTACATAATGTTTTCAAAATATTTTTCATTTCACAATCATCCCTATTTAAATTATACATTTTTGAATTAATCACAAATCTTTGATATACACTAGTCTCGTATCTATTTATTGTTTATGAACTGACTTTTTTCGAAGAACACATGTTAATTCTGATTCATGAAACTTTAGCTAACTTTTAGCAGGCTGTCTGATTTTATTTGGCATTAGAATTAATTTATAGTGATATTTAAATTCGTTACTTTTTAGAACGCATGTCATTTAATGGTTATTATAGCCACTTACTGCTTTTCTTATTATGGTTATTATAGCAACACTTGCAGCACTTCTATTAAGCAGTATCCAATTACTATTTCAAATATATATTTGGCACTTTGTAACTACTGGTACTTAATTAAAAATGATTATGCGCCTGACTTAATTGAGTTATAAATATTGATTAAATCCTCCAGATTTTTAGTTTTTGACTCTATAATCATTCATGAGTAAATAAATTTAAAATGTGATATGTAAACTAGTAAGTTAAAATATTTTTCTTCGAAATTAGTTCGAAAATTATAATAAATTAAATGCAATTCATACAAAATAATTAGAGCAGAAAATAATCTTAATTAATATCAAAATATTAATCAATTGCATACGATTTCTGAAAGGAAAATTGTTTTTATTTTATATACATTTCAAAGAAATAGTTTTAATATTTTTGACTGCCCAATGGTCTTCAGTTACAAATAATTAGTGATTCGTTATATAATTTGAAAAGTTGTGTATTTGGCTGGTATTAGACCAATAAAAGTATAAATAGTGTTTCTGAAAATATTGTTGTTTCTAATGCCACTTGCCAATATTAGCAATCCTTCTTGGTGAAACCAAGTGAATTTAAGGCAGAGTGTGTGTTTCTTGTTTTCGGTGGTGCCATTTATGGTAAAGAATACAACTTCAGCCACTGACGTCACTGCCCTTTTATAGGCGTACCAATTCCTACATCCTTTCATTCATATACAGATTGCAATTTTGACATGAACCAGAGGACGGTCAATCTCCAATTCAGTATTACCCAGAGGTATGATTTGTAATGGGAACATGAAGGCCTTTGTCTCCCGATAGATTTACATGCACCAGTCACCATTTACTGCGTAGGGTGTCTCCGGCCAGTGAAGATCGAACTCACGACCTCTTGGACATTTGTTCAACGCCCTACCGACCAGGCTAAACCAGCCCTTCCCAGTACATTAGTTCTTTTATATAACACTTTTGGTAAAATATTCAGAAAAGCAATCATTCGAATTTATAATCTTTCGAAAAAAAATTAAATGCAAAAAAATTGGATTTAAACTTTTGAATTTTCCGAGAGGAGTTCAGATTTATTTCTAGAAAAATAAAATCGGAAAAAATATTTTGAAGTTAAAATTCGGATTAAAAAAAGATCTGTCTTGAGTATAAAAACGAAAAAAGTAACCATTTTTAAAAATTCACGATTAATTTAACTGCTCTAAAAACGAAAATGCATCCACGGTATGCTGAAATGGGCAAAGATCACTATTAGTGTCTGCGAATTAAATTTATAAGAAGAGAGTAATTAGATGTGATAATTATTCCTATTTCTTAAAAAATTTTTGAGACATTTCTTCTTTCATGCATTCAGAATAAAATCTCATTAAATTTTTAAAACTAATTTTTTATCCTGTCAATGAAGTTAAATTCTTTGATCCATGAAAATAAGTCATGAAGTAAAAATCTTAAGAAGTATAGGAGATGCCTTTTTTGTCAATTAATTTCCTTTTTATGATTTTACTTATTTCTTTATATATTTTTACTATTTGCTTTTAAGAAAATTCGGCATTTTAATTATACGAGTTATTAATTTTGATCTTAATATGAATGGAGTCATTAATGTTGTTTAGCTTTTGTTTTTTTTCTTCTTATTTTAATTATTATATCATTGTTTCGTTCTACATTTTTTATTATTATTTTTCGCAAATTATCATATTTTTTTATTTCTCGTACTCATTGGAGATTTAAAATTATATTGTAGTACTAATAATCGTAGAAATTAAAAAATAAAAAATTAAATTGCTGAAAAATATTTCCAAAAAAATTCGATCTATGTGTGCGAAAATAAAAAATACCTTTTTTGGCTTTTCAAAAAAAAAGTGTCTAAATTTTCTACAGAAAACAGTGATATTAAAACAATTTTATTGCAATAAGTTACGGACTTATTAAAAAAAGGAAGAAAACATATTTTAAAAGGTAGCAATGTGTCTAAACTTGTTAACGTTTTTTAAGTCAATGTGCTTAAAACTGTTTAGATTGTAAAAAACGTGCGTGCGGAACCTGCCCAGAAAAAAAAATACCATAAAAACTTCCAGAATATTGCAGAACTTTCCGCTCTCCTATAGTCAATGGGAATACCGAAAAGCTCGCTAATACTTACCGAATTGCTTTGGTGATGGTCTTGTAATATGTGAAAATTTTTTAACCATTTATTCAGTTAGTTACTTTTAGGTTTTGTATTATTATTTACTAAATGTGTGGTAATAAAAATTATAATTTTAAAAACCAGAATTTCTGGTAAACTGTTGCCGTATGAATGGAAACCATTTGAATTACTATTCAAATGGTTTAAGTACCGTATTTTTGATTTTATAACCAGATTAAGGAATGGGATTCTAAAGTGTATTTTATATTTAAAAAAAAAGCTGATACATAGTAATTAATGGAATATTTGATGTGTTTGTCTTTAATGGAAAGAAAGTTTGTTAAGAGACGAAAAACATTTAAAAGGGTTTTTTTTTCAGCCCTCAATTTTCGTTTTACAAATCGTGGTGTTTAACTCTTGATCATGTTGCTCTGGCATGTCACTAGTTTTAAATTTTTATGATGATTTGCTTCTCTTTGAAACTTTGAAAGCTTTAGAAACGGTTATCTAAGCTGAAGAAAAGCAATATCTATTTCAACTAGTTGTGGTAATCTTGAAACAACCATTGTTAACCGCTTGAAACAAAGAACATGAAGTTGATCCTGTTTGGAGAGGTTTTCAGTCAAGATTTAAAAGTAACTACGTTCAACTGTTGGCGTCAATAAATGATTGAGTGTGGTTCGTGTGGCCAGTCATTGGTCACACTTCAGAAGGTCTCAGAACAAAAGTCTTTTTATCTCCTCTATTTATTTTTACAACACCTTCCATTGAAAACTTCTACGAAAAGTTCGGCATACTTTTGAGCAAAAAGTACTCACAGTTAAAGAACTTTGGATTCCTCCTAGGGTGGAAAAGTAGTTTGGAAAATGTTTTATCCTTGCTTTTTATTTTTGCTTAGTATAACATTTGGAATGGACACTTTAGTATTTCTTTCTTTTCTTGAAGTGTTATTGCGGTGTTTCCTATTTACTTGTGAATGGTGGCAATTTCTTTGTTCTGCGTATATGGCTGCTCTGTACCGGGGTAAATGAGTGTGACTCGGCAAAGAGTTGAATGCGTTCGCGGTGTTTCTTTTTCTTTACTCAGAGTTGTACTGATTTCAAAATTTGAAATGTCTGCTTAGGAAACAGCTCCTATTTTTATCCATAACCATAAAAATAAATAAGGAAAGGAAAAGAGTATTTTTTTCGGCTTCTACAAAATGTCCCCACAAGGCAATTCAGTTTAGAATGAGTACTTTCCATACAATGACATATATCTATTTTAGAAAAACACAGTTTACAATTATATGTAAATTTGCAAACATTACACAAGATTCTTTTATTTCAATTTCTGAAAAACTAATCTTTGATGTTTTAAATTTTATTTCTTCCTTTTCCTGAGAAATTATTTTGAGTTTTATTTCTTTATAGATTTTATATAGACGAAAGAGTTTATCAGAAACGTTAATTACATACAGATGTATATTTCTTACAAATTAGATTTTTTTTATGTTTTTATATAAATTAAAGAAATTTATATTTGATCTAAAAATTACCCTTAAGATTAATTAATGTATGACCATGCATAATATAATAATTTTGGCATTAATATTGTTTTTATAAACTGATTGTTTTATTTATTTACTTACTTCATTATTTAAAAAAAATGAAAAACAATCCTTTTAAAATAAATAAATAATAGTTTTAAATTTCATATGTATATACTTTAAATTCTGCTAAAAAAATAAATTTTAAAAAACAAATAAATAAAATTTAGTTTCCACATTAAGTTTATAATAAGATTTCTCTTTAAAAAAATTAAATATTTTTACTAGAAAGTTCTACACAGAAATTTGATTGCATACTATTATATCCTAGCTGTAATTATTATGATTATATATATATATATATATTAAGCATGAGTCTGTCTGATAATATAATATAATAGAGGAAAACATTTACATTACATACGTCAGCGTCCTTTAATTTTAAATGTTATTAATATTTGTAAGAAAAATGGGCAAATCACATTTCATGTGTGGCTCCAAGTTGAAGTCAACATCTAAATCTGTTTCGTAAATAATTAATATAAAATTTGAAAGCATTCTAAGTTAACAAATGAGAGTTAAAACACAACTTTCTACAGGAGGTAACTCGTTCCTTGTAGGGGACTTCTTAATCTAGACCAATCAGGAAGCAAGATTCGTGGGAGGTTGAGCTTCCAGATGTCTCCCACATGGTGTGGTCGAACCACAGTTACTGTGCAACCCAACATGTGGTAGTAGAAATTTTTTATCTAGTTTTTGTTTTTTCAAAAACTTGAATCTCAACTCTATTTTTTTCTTAAGACGTAACGTTTGTTCAAGTAAAAAATAAATAAATAAATAAACTATTTATATTTACGTGGGGGGCACTTAATTGTCATCTTGAATAAACATTATTTAAATACAAATGATAACAGAACGTGCATAAACTAGCGCATATGTTTAATCTTTTTTCTCAGGTTTTTGGCAATAATTTTAGTATTTAAAAAAATCCACATGGTCTTTATTAATATTTTAAGCTCTGGAATATTGGTGAGCTATATTTTTGTGAGGTATATTTTATTGGTGAGCTATATTTAATTTTGTGATCTATATATTTTTTTTACGAAAGCGACAACGAAAATAGAATAAAACTATGAAAAAGATAGCTCTCTAACATGCATATAAAGTTGTATTTCTTTTGGAATTTAGCAAGAAAGTTTGTTTAAAAGTCTAATTGGTTTTATTTTAAATATTTTAGTGAATGACTATTACATTTACTTCCTTTATTCATGTCCTGATGAGATTAAATACATGCTTTGTACCAATTTACTTTTTTTATTCATTATCAATTTATTTGTTTCGCAAAATCGTTATTTTGGAAATGCAACAATAGTTTAACTTCGCAAGAACCTGTAAATATAAACTGTCTTATATGTTTGTTTAAATTTAGTTTCAGCAAACAAATAATTTTAAATATGATCTATGTAATGATTTTTTTTAAATCAAATTTAAATAAATTCGTTAAATATTTCTTTGTAAAATATATTTATGTGTACAAAACTGACTATGGATACTTGTCATAAATAATTTTTAAAAATGTTCCGTCCCCCCCCCCTTAAGTATTTCTAATCCTTTCACGGAAAGATAAACATTCCTCTGTTAAGATGCATTTTCAGAATATAAACAAAACACGTTTCTTAAGTCACATACTCAAACTTTGTGCATCTTTATTTCGAAATATTTTCTTTAAATAAAACATATAAAGCTTTGTTCTCTCTATCTTTACAAAATATCCTAGTCTATTTTGCCATTATCATAAACATCGAGCTATTTTCCATTCGCCAAAAACCATCCCACAAACCTCCCAAAAATCCTGAGATTTATTTCTTGTTTCTGACCTCTTTCATCTTCTTTCTGTAAGGGGAGGACCTTTTATTTTGCATAAATTTTCCTTCTTTCAAAGAGAAGAGAGGCTTCCATTTAAATCCGACCAGAATTTTCTTTAAATCATTTTTTTTCTTTGTAGACCATTGGAGCATCCTTTGACAGTTGCTTACATATTGAACATGTGGAGCGGTCGTGTCAATTTATATCTATCTTTGTTCACAACAGAATTATATACATACATTTCCCCACGTGGGTGTCCTAAGGGTTCTTTTATTTACATCTTACTCCTATTTTTGAATGCCCTATCACAAATTCGAGGATTTTTGTAGTTGGAGATGATTTTACTCAGAGAGCCCATGCAAAAGATCTATGATCGAAAATGAAGCTTTGAATGAGGATGGGTATTGTTAGAGGAGGTAGAGATCATGTAAACGTATTTGCAGGAGGCTAGCTTATAGCTCTGAGGGTGGTCTTTTTCAGTAAAAATAGCCCGGCGTGGATATAAGATCTAGCAGGTGCAATCGACAGTTTCATTTCGTTTTTTTCCCTGGTGGTATTTGAAGTAAACTGTGATTTGTTAGAGGCATGTGGGAGGGATTTATTAACGTTTTTTTTTCGTTCCTTTTTTTCAATGCAGGTATGCGAAATACACAATATTTTAATTTAGTTTTTCTTTAACAGCGTTTAAAATTTTTTATTATGTACTATTTTTAATAGATACGAGAAGTTTGAGAGGAAGAAAATTTTAATCAAAGAATTTAAAATGGAGAATTTAGAAGAAAAAAAAATTAAACCCTCGTAAAAAAACTAAAGTTTCTAAGTGATTCGTTTTCTAAATTATGCTCATGCATAAAAACATAAATTTGCATGCTCAACTCTTTTCAAATATTTTATATAAAATAATGCTTAAACAACAACTATTATTAATAGTATTATTATTTGATCAAGTTTCTTAGATCACAGTTTTTCTTGAAACTACTCTCTTGCTTTTTAATATCTAATTTGCTCTGAGCAAGGTTAGATGTTTAAACTTTAAACAAATTTATTTTATTGATTCTTGTAAGTTCAAGAAAGCAACTAGTTATAAACAGTTATAATGTATCCAAGTAAGTATATGAATCTTAAATTAATAGATAGAATCTTGTTTAATATTTCTTCATATTCTTGATATTTATTTTAAATATTAGCGCACTGAGTATTATAAAAACAATTTGCAGTTTTTTTTCCTTAAAATTTATTGGAAAAAAACGTGCTTTTTTCTGTTTTATATTATTTGGATCTTTAACAAGACGAGTAAATGTTTTTGTTATTTCCATTACATTGTTATTTTATTTCATTCCATTTTCTTGCGGAGCAAATTTTCTGGATTTCCAAAAAATTACAAATTTAGATAAGTTTTATTTTAAAAAAAAATAGAACAAAGTCACGTTTATCTTTAATATCCCAAACCAATTTATAAACGGCATAATCATAGTTAGAAAATACTATGTTTATTCTTCTTCATTCAGTGGCATGACAGTCCTGGGTGGCTCCTGCCCTTCTCGAGAATTTTCCACCAAGCTTCTTTATTTTTGTCCATGGTCTTCCAATGAGTCACCCTTAAAATGGCGAGATCCCTTTCTAGGCAGTCAAACCACCTGAGGTTGAAAAATAAAGAGTAATTAATTATAACTGAAAAGAAATGAGAACTAAAGAGAAATTGATTATTTCTTTAATTAATGCCTGATGAGTTATTCCTTCATGTATGTGTTTTCAGTCATTTGATGAAATTTATGCGATTCTTGCTTTTTTAGATTTACCTTTTCTATAACTTATATTGTCACAACAGAAGCTAAATATTCAAATACATTATTTCCTAAAGAAAAGAGCCAAACCGTGTAAAAAGAATTTTTTTGAGAGATTGTTTGACTTTTTTTTTAATCTGTGCTTTAAAAGTTATTCTTTCTACCTCACTAATTTTCAATAATTTAACAATTTTTTTGAGATTCTTACATTTTAAAATTCACATTTTCAATAATTTATGCCTCCGCAATCAAAGTAATATGTACAAAAAAATTCAAACATATTATTTCCTAATCAAAAAATCGTAGTGTAAGAAATTTAAATCGTTTTTCGATTTTTTTCGTTTTAATTGAGTACTTTAAAAGTTATAATTTCTACTTCACTCGTTTTCAATCATTTAACACATTTTTTTGGAACTCTTAGATTTTCAGATTTACATTTTCAACAATTTATTTCAATGCATTAATTTATAAGCGAAACAGATTCTATTTAAATTATATTAAAATTTTAATAAAAAAAAATTCAAACGGTGTAAAAAAATTTACACGCTTTCCGAGAATTTGTTCGATTTTTTTTTTATAATTAAGAGCGTTAAAAGTTATTTTTTAAACTTTACTCGTTTTCAAACATATAATTTAATTCTTGGAATTCATAAATTTTCAGAATTTCAATAATTTGTCTCCTCAACCAAATCGAAATAGCCAAAAACACAAAAGAGTTATTTTCTAACCAAAAAATTCAAATCATGTGAGAAAAAAAAATTAACTAACTTCCACGTGATGTTTCGAGTTCCGAGTACCTTCTTTGTAAATTTTCCATTTCGATTACTATCTATCAAGATTATTTTCTAACTATATGTTTACTGAAAATATCACAAGCAAAAAAAATTATATTCCATAAACTAACCAGACTTTGTAGCATAAAATAGAAAAGCATCCAATATGAAAGTTATATATGTTATTGAATGCATTTCAGATTTTGTCTCAATTGAATAAATTTACTTTCATTTCTATGAAATCTATCTTGATATAAACTAATGGATTTTATATATCATATTTTATTTCCTTTATTTTTAGGTAAGTGGATACTGATATTTTGTCTCATCGTTCTAGAAATTCTTTGAATAAAAGTATGTATACATTCAAAATACATAGTTTTTTTGTAAATATGTATATGCAACAAAATTTATAAATAATTCATAAACAGAATTATATTTTTTCCTAAAATCAAATAATTTAATTGAAAAATGGAAAATAAACACATATCATGTATTGCAATGATTAATTATATAAATATTTTTGATAGTGTGTAGATAGGCATAATTATTCATGCACATTAAATCACCCATGCGAGTTATAAAATAGTAATGTGTTAAAATACTTTAAAAACAATTCGGCATTGTAAATATTTTATATTTCGAAGGTTTTTATAGGATATACGAGTGATGGTAGTTCAATTTATTTTGCTCTTAAATATCCACAACAGCTATTAATGGTTACCTCTCCGCCATTAAATGGTGTAATACGTTTTCTATTTTAATGAGACTTAAAAATAAAATTTGATTCTTTGACCAGGTAAACTAAAGTCTTTAAAGCTTTGAAATCAGAAACAAAAAATTATAAGTCATTAAGGAATAAGTAAAAACTGCTAAGCTCAAGTAAATTATAAGTAAATATTTGCCCATTAACTCAGCTTTAGACTTATACTTAAGTATTTAGTTTAATTATTTTCAAAAGAAAACAATATTTTTTATAAAATTTTTTTACGTCCTTAAAATTCGTAAAAGAATTTTTTGACTAATTGTAATGCATTCATGGAATTTTTTAATTAACATTTGATTTTGATAAATAAAACTATATGAAGTTCCATTTCTTATGAAATTTATTCAAAAAGATTTAAGTACGTGTCAATTAATATAAAATAGATTTAATTACTGTTTTTATAAATGTTTCATCATTTTCATTTAAAATTCTTTAGTAAGCTAAATTCAATTCCACGTTTTGATTTTAATTATTGTCTAGGTTTACTTTCATTTATCTTGTTTACCATATGTATTTTTTAAATAAATAAAGCTAAATTTTCTTCTCTTTTTATAAATTTTACGGATAAACAGAAAGTACTTCGACCTATCCTTTTTGTCCAATATAAAGTAGTTTAAAAAATTTTTTGGATATTTTTTTTAAGTGCTAAACTATTATTTCAAAAGTTTATTATTTTCTGAAAGTGAACTTGGCATTTTGTTTTGAACTTATCGTAGATTGTCAAATCTCTTCTGAAAAAACTGTTTTAAAGTGTAATTTTTTTCCAATAATAAAATTTAACTCCAAAGGTGAAAAATTGTAATTAAGCGATTGAGTGTTTTATATTTTCTTTAAATTAAGTGTATTGACTTCATGTTACCAGATGTCTCAAAAAATTCTAAAATAAATAAATCTAAAAAGAATTATCATTAGTTATAGGTCTCCTTAAAGTCCATCTAAAGAAAAAAAGTACTTATAACGTATAATTTTTATCCAATGTATAAAAAAAATCAAAATTTGTTTTAGTCATTTTTTTATTAATGCTAAATTATAGTTTTAAAGTTCGTTAAAGTGAAACTAAAATTTTAATTGAGTTTATTGTAGATTGTCAAAGCTCGTAAGAAAAAATTGTTTTTTTGGGTAATTTTTTTAGCTCTCTAATAAAATTCGAAAAGGAGGAAAAATATAATTAAGTAATCGAATCCCTTGTTAACGTAATTGCACGTTTTACATTTTCTTTAAATTAAGTGCATCGATTCCATGTAACCAGATGTCTAAATAAATCTAAAAAAATAAATCTTATAAGAATTATCATTAGTGATAGCTCCGCTTAAAGTCCATCTGCATAAATCTCAGAATTATTCAACAAATCTACAATCGTTAGGAGTGAACACCAAAACTCATCAGAAACACATTACAGCAAGAACATTGGAGAAAATTTCACCACATTTCCGACTGTTTGGAAAAGATCAGTTCAGAATAGTTCCATTTTAATTTTCACCTTTCCAGTCTTTTTTTTTCGTCTTTTGTTTTATGGCTATTTTCTTTTGTTTAAAGATTTTCATCTCGGTGGTCTGGGGATTATAGTGATACATTATTTGTTTTGTTTCATCCAGACAAAGAGCCGGTCTTTATTGGATAGTTAAAACCAAAGTTGCCATTAACTCTAATGGTTATGGTCGGTACAATACCCCTTGTTAATCTGGGATATCAAGATAAATTAGTTTAGTTCGAAAACGGTATTGGAATATTAATAATGTTAATAACTGCTCTCGTCATTGTTAAGTTATTGTAAAAAGGTTTTTGTTCAATGCAAACAGATTTTAATGACATATATCAAAATTTAAACATAGCCTTCAAACTGACATGAAGGTAATATAAATCAGAGAGTAAACTTTTAAGGTATAACTCGATCAGCTAGTAACATATATTGGGTGTAAACGTTTTGCATATTAATTGTGATGCTCTTTGGATGCGTAACGTATTTATTTGCATTTATTTCTAATATACTACTTTTATTTATTTATTAAACATTTCATTTCCATAATTCTTAATACAAGATTAATAATATTATTGTATAGTAATAGTATTATATAATATCGGTATGATAAAGTACAACACAAATACAAGTTTGAATTTGTCCAGACATTGAACTCATGTACTCATTATATGTATTTGACATATATGCCGGAAGCTTAGCTTGCTAGTTTGCTAACAATTCACCTAGTAAATTTATATACGATCCAAAAATTGCCCCAAAAAATTTTATTGAAAATGTTTTTAAATCTATAATATAATTTAAAAGAACTATTTTAAATTTAAAATATTTTTTATAATTTTCGATATTTATAAGGTATTTAAAAACTATATTTTTTAAATTTTACCATTATAGTGTGAAATCTAAAATTTTCATGTAATGCCGAAATTCGTATCAGCCTAAAATGAAAAGCTTATATTTAAAGCATATTAATCATCATGTCAGTATCTGAAATAATGAAATATAACACAATGGCTGTGTATTCTATAGAATGAGTAATGGAAAACCTACATGGCATCAAATAGAATGTTTAAAATCATATAAGTGTGAAATTAGATGATTAATATTTTACACATATTAATCATCTCATTAATGTGTTAAATGATTAATGTATAACACATCGGGCTCAAGCATTCATTAGTATGACTAATAGAAAGCCTACAGACTTGCTATACATTGACTTATCATTCTATAGAATGACTTACGAAAAACCTACTAAAATTTTGTTGAATGACTAGGTATTCCATGTGATGCAGGAATTTCATACATTGTCGGTTACATACACAGAAACATTAGTTGTTCATTAAAAAAACGGATCAAAATAACGGTTTCTTTTAAAAAACGGTTTCTTCTACATTTCCTTCGTTACCGAAATTACTTTACGAATCTTAATTTGAATCTTCCCAGCAACTTATTACAATGTCAGTTCTCATCACATTTTCTAGCTCGATTCAGCAGTCTTCTTAAGATAGCTTAGTTCAATTTGCTATATTTTTAGTTCTTATCTAGCTGGAATAACTAGATATTCTATAGAATGACTTACGAAAAACCTACGCAATTCTATAGTATTATTAGATATTCCATAGAACGCAGGCATTTCATACATTGATAATAGCATACACACATTAATTAGTGTAAAAAATTAAAAGAAATTGAATTTTGTTTTGCTACAATACCTACATTGCCTTCTTTAACGAAATCACCTTTTGAATCATATTTTTAAATTTCTGATTAGCTTATCAGACTAACAATGTCAGTTCTCATCACATTTTCTGGCTCAATTCAGCAGTCTTCTTAAGACAGCTTAGTTCAATTTGCTATATTTTTAGTTACTTAGCCAGCTGGAATAACTAGACATTCTATAGAATGACTTACGAAAAAGCTACGCCATTATATGGAATTATTAGCTATTCCATAGAGTGCCGGCATTTTATACATTGATAATAATATATACACACATTAATTAGTATAGAAAGATCATTCAGAGTACGAAAGAAATTATTTATTAAACATAATTTAGCAACAATGCTCACATTGCTTTCGTTAACGAAATTACCTCATGAATCTTATTTTTAAACTTCCCAGTAGCTTATCAGACTTACAATGTCAGTTCTCATCACATTTTTAGCTCAAATCAGCAGTCGTCTTAATTAAGGTAGCCTAGTTCAATTCGCTATACTTTTAGTTACTTAACTAGCTGGAGTGACTGGCCCCATGACAGGCTCTTCTGTAACGACCTCAGAAGCTATCTGAAACGCTATGCGTGTGCGACCCGATACACCCTTAGGGTCTTAGACTGGTTGTTTTATTTTACTGATGTTGGAACTAATTAAAGCGAGAAATATATTTTTTTTTGCTTGCAAGTTCTTCTCTTGTCTTCTACCACTCTACGCTGGATAACAAAAAGAATATTCGGTAATAATAAACCAATCGGTGACTCACCGCTATTGTTGTATAATTTCCTATTTTTCTACTCTGGCTTTTTGTTTCTTTTTTTTTTTTCTGTTACAGTGTTTATTATTGTTCGTTTTATTTTTACCACGATGCCTTTTGATTCATTTTTTTTTTGTTCTTCTTTGTTTTTAATTGGGAAAACTGTGTGGGAAAATTTCGGAAATGCGATTTAAACGCTGGCGTTGCGTTGAAATTATAATTTTGAGAATAATTGGTTTTGTTCGGAGTTGTGAATTTTATCGCTTTATTTCTGAAATATAGTTTTCTAGTTGAGGATAATTGCAAAAGTTTTTATACTTGGTGAAATAAATTTAAATGTAAACTTTTTTTCAATAAATTACAAATTTTTTTTCATTAATTACTTTATAGTGTGGAAATTTATTACATACGCATTTTATTATTATAGAAATTTATTTATGCCTTTGAGTTTTTAAACGATTTTTGTATGAAATATAAATAGACACTAATTGATGGAAAACAATTTCTATTGCTATTTTAAACTTGTTTTTTAATTTCAACAATATTCCTCGCTCTTAGCGGAGTCAGCATATGCATGGAATAGTGAAATGCTTTCATTCTATATATATTTCTTCATATTTAATATGTTCCGGGAAACTAAGCCTCTTCTTCTTAAAATTTAAAAAAAAATCTAATAACGAACTGCAAAAGTTTGTTTCCATGAAATAAAAGAGATCAATTTAATAAAACTTTTATTCAATGAGGAATAGCGTAATTATATTTAGAAATAAACTAATAACTTAAGTCTGAGAGAGTTCTGAAATTTTCAATTACCGTTCAATTAATATATAAGTATGTAAATATTATACATTTAGTTAAATCTTTTTTTTATTTTTAAGATACAACTTTTAAGAAGCATTGTTGATAGAAGTGTCGAATATTTCTTTCAACAACGGAATTTGTTCAACAACTTACAATTTCACTTTTAACACAAATAGCATTTGCTTTAGAATATTACATTATTGATTGATAGTTCTAATTAAGATTTTAATTAAAATTTGTATTTACAATTATTGTGATGAAAGGATGATATCTTATATGACAAACTAAATTTCACATAGTTACTTCTTTAACGAATAAATTACCCCTCATTTCCTTTATATTCAAATTGCTAAACTATTTTAATTTTTTGTTCATTTTCTAATTTCTCGACGAGGTTCAGCTTTGCATTTTGAATTTGTATAATAGATTTTTACTAAGAATTTGTATAATATCCATTAATATTACAAAAAAAATTTTTTTTTATAATATAGCGGGATGCAGATGAGTTAGAAATATAGTTTTCTATTTTTAATTAATTGTGTTCTTTAAATGTAAGACAACCGATGTAAGTATTATTGTTTAGTATACATTGTGGATAAATGCAGATATTTGGAATAATGGGAAACGCTATTTATTTTCCAGTATTCTAAAAGTGATTTATTTATTTAATTAGGTTTTTAATTAGGGTTTATATTTGATTTTGCATAGAGGAATAGAACGAACTCTGTTATAATAAACTAAATTTCAATTTGTTATGCCATTAGCAGAATAAACTCTCTCATTTCCTTTGAAATCTATTCGATTTGCCTGAGTAATTTTTAAAATGAATATGAATTTTTAACTTTCTAATATTCACTAATATGGGCATTACGCTCTAGTTAGGTTATAGTTTAGTTATAGTAATGCATTTCAAAAGAAAAGAAGTTACTTTTTTAATTTAAATAGTACGAAATAAAGCATAATTTAAAACTCAATAATTTTTTTATTTATTTTAATACAAAAATGCTCGACTAATTTAAAAAAAAAGTAATGGAGTTCATAAAAAAATTTAAATTTTGCTTCCTAATTTTAATTTCGTATAATTAATAGTTTAAAAGAAAAATATGTGGGCAACAATGATATTTAGTAAAAACTGAATATTGGAAATTTTATATCAGATTGTTAGTAATTATATGAGAATAAAATATCTGGAAATATCTTGCCGCAGTTAGGTTGCATTTAAAAAGTATTTTCTGATGACTTTTTTACGTAATAATATTTATGTAAAGAAGCACACAAATTACGAACTAAATAAAAATAAGCCATATCCGGCTTTTTCTTTAGGTTAAAAGTCAAATGTAAATAGAAAGAAAGACGCATATCAAAGATTTTGTCATATTTGTAATGATTGCTTTTATTTCCATTTTGCGTAATTTAAAGAATCAATCAATTTTTTCAACAATCCAGTAAGTATAAAATGTACTTCAGAGAAATTAACAAAATTTAAACAGACAGTAAAATAAAATATCTAAATTGTTACAACGAAAAAAATTATTTTATCATTGCACATTTCAAAATAATTAAATAAAAATACACTTTTCGGATGAGTTATTCGAACATAATCAAAATGAGTTGCTTATTTTCAAAGAAAAATCTAGAAATATATTTTCAACCCCTTTTTTTGTTTTCTGCAATTTTATAAGAAGCACATAATTTGCAAAACCAGCTAAATAAATATATAATAAACGATATCAAGTTAATAAAAGGCATTTTGTTTAGTTTGCAAATTGAGAAAAGAAACATATTAAAACTTTTTATCCCTTCTGTAACACTTTTTTCTAAATAATGTAATTTAAATAGAATTTTGAAATTCAGAAACCTATTTACTTTTTTTTTTCGTTTAAGTACAACTATACGTAAGATTTAGTTTCTAATTTCCAATGAACAAAATATAAACAGACTGAAAAATAAAATTTGGTATAAATTGTTGCAGCGAAAAAAAATCTTTATTTATCATTGCTTTTTTGAAGAACAAAATTGTTTTAATTGTTTAAAATTGCTTGCTTTTTAACGAACAGAAAATTCGATTCTTAAGCTGGAATATATTTTTCTTACTAGAGAATTAAATAACATCTTGTTTTTTTCGTAGCATATTTGTTTTGTTTCACTACTTATTCTTCGGAAATAAGAAATGTTTAACATTTGCACACAGCCATAATTAGCTACCATAATCAAAAAGAGTTACTTTTTTTTTAAGGAAAAATCTTGTAATCTTTTTTTTAACACCGTTACTTTGTGTCTCTCTCGAATAATGTCCAACAGATGACAATTTTATAATCCTCATTAAGCGACTTGTCGCCTTAAGGATGGTACCCTCTCTTGAAGGCGAAGGAAAAATCGCAGACAATAAATAAAAAAGTCAACCCCATATTTCAAGTGAATGGGCGCTAAAAACACTTTCAGTTAGTATCCCTTTTTTTTATTATTTTTTATTCCTTTTTGAAGTATATTTTCGGATATTTCTCGAATACCGTGAAATAAGTGGGAGATAAATATTCAGAAAAGAGGTCGGAAAAAAAATCCTGTAACGATCTGAGAGAAGACTGCAATTGTGATCCGGTAAAAAGAGAAGAAAATCTCGGAAACCGACTGCGAAGCGACTAAATTATTTTAAAGGTCGCGTTTTGAGACAAAGGAACCCAAAAAAGCCGTTTTATCTTATCTTTAGAACAGTACGTTTCCGAACCATTATTCTTGTTGAAGACCCTGTGCCTTTTATCTTTTCGAATCAGATCTGAAATCGGATTCCGAAGAATGGAATTTTTTTGAGAAAAAAATTCGATATTTTTGTTATATTTTGTGTATTAATTTAAATATTGTGGTGTTTTTTTTCCCTTTGTCTTTCCCATTTGAATTTCGGTTTCGTATGGATTTCTAAACAATTGTGGATTTTTTTTTGTAGCGTAACGGATGTGCCTGGATAAATTGGAACATGGGTTCTGAGTTTTTAATTTAAATCTCGAGATCGTTTGTTCTGTTTTAATGTCTGTTAAATAATATTTAATTATTGTTTTTGAAGACTAGTGCCTTTTTATTCTCTGCATCAAATCCGAAATCAGATTCCAAAAATCCGATTTCAAAATAAAATTAATATTTTTATTTTGTTTCGTTTCTGACTGAATTAACACCCAATGATATGGCTCATGTTAAGATATTAGTTTTTTCCCTTTCCTTTTTCCAATTTAAATTTCGGTTTCATATGGATCTCTAAACAATTGTGGATTTTCTTGTAACGTAACCGCTGTGCTTGGATGAATTGAAACATGTGATCTGAGTTTTTAATTTAAAGCTCGAGATCGTTTGTCCTACTTGAATGTCTGTTAAATGATAGTTAATTATCCTAATTAGAGAATAGAGCCTTCTTATTCTTTGAATTATACTTGAAATCATATCCCGAAAATTAGATTTAAAAATAAAATCAATATTTATATTATGCTTCATTTCTTATTGAATTATGACCCAATCATATGGCCCAATTATGATATGGCTCATATTTAGTTATTATGTTGCTTTTTTCTCTTTGTTTTTCCAATTAAACTTTGGCTTTGTATAAATGTCTTAACAATTGTGAATTTCTTTTTGTCACGTAACGCATGTGCGTGGATAAATACACTTTTAGAAATTTCTCGAAAAAAAAACACTTCAATAAGAATATTTTTAATTATTATTTACCATATAATCCAACAAAACACTCAAATTATCACAAATAAGACTGTAATCAAACTGTTAAATGTGAGAAAAACAGTTTATTAACTGTTTTCACCTAATACGGTAAAACAACCAGAATTTTATCACATCAACTAAGCACACTTAATGAAGCCACTTAGCTACTTGAAATTACGTACATATTTGAGAGAGTTAATCTGTCAACCTCATGACTGACAGAACTGGGGTTCAAGCCCCAGGGCTGACACCGCATTATTGCCTGCATTCGTTTCAATACATGAAGAGTTTCCAGTGGTCTGCAGTCCCCAATTTGTATCCTGTACTCTTCAATGTCAATTATCTAATGAAAAGAATAGTTCCTATGTCAAGTTAAATTTCTTTTTTACAGTTATGAAACCATGTTAGTTGTAAATAGCTGAAATATCGTATAATTTTGTATTCATGGTTTTATACCCATACCTGGCGTAAGCGGTTTCATTGTGGTTTTATGATGTATTTTTTCTGCATTTGCTTACTATCTAAATTTTGTTTTCATATTAATATTTCTAAAAATTCTTCTCTGTAGTGTCTAGGATTTGTTAAACCTGGAGATCATTTATTTTATTTTACATATTATTGAGACTGAGATTACATATTAGGTAATATTTAAATACTTGTCTTAATTCTTCTAGTTCTGTTTTAATGCTATTTCATTTGTTTTAAATATCGTTTTAAATTATTTTAAATATCACGTTTTAAGATGCGCGGTGACCAAATAGTATTTTGTCTTATGTTTCTCATACCTTATTCTTATATAAGATCATTAGTCAATTGATAAATAAAAAACAGAAAGACATTTTATATTCATTACATCACTAGATTTGTCCCATGATTGTTCGAATTTGATGCATGGTTCTGAATGTAACTTCTGAAACCTGCTTAATCTCTAGGCTCTTCAAGGCTATCTCTTTTTTCCAGTCAGTTGGCCAATACTTTTGCGAGTATCGAATAAAACGGAGACTGATAAAATGCTTAGGGGTCTATTGTGTTTAATATATCTTTTATTTTTTCTAAAGAAAGAAAGAGTGAGAGAGAGCGAGAGAGGGAGAAAACCAACAAACGATTTAGTGTCATGTTCAAATCATCTAGTACACACAGAGAAAAACATTCTGGTAAAATTATCGTACTTTATGCTCTGGTGTAAAAAACAAATATAATTCTGATTAACAAAACCTATATACATGGTATTTAAACCATTTAATTAATAATTTTTCCTTTCATATAGTATCGGTTTACCAGAAATTCTGGTTTTTCAAATAATTGCTCTTTTTACCTCACATTTAGCAAAACAAAACTGAAAGGTAATCGAGCAAATAGTTTTTATGCCATGCTCTAAAGTATCATTCTAAAATTAATCAATTTTTACCACGTTTATCCACATTTTCAAAATTTTTTACAGTTTTATTGCTAATTTTACAAAAATCGTTATCAAAGTCCTACTGTAAAAACTAAAGTAAATTACGAAATTATTTTACTTTTTCTCTAAAAAAAGGCTCTAATTTTTTACAACAACAAATTTTACAAAGAAAAATTAAACGTTTATTTATTAAAATACTTAGCTAGAAATTATAATTAGACTTTTTATTTGCTACTTAAAATACTTATTATTCGCTACATTGTTATATATTTCTAAAACATTAAATATTAACATTTTATAATTCGTTCCTTTTGACAGATTCGTTATTAAAAAAAATTGAAAAAAACATGTTCTTAAAGATAAAATATTTTCTATTTTATCTATTGCAGAAGGAACAATTTAAATATTTACTGATGTGTGATAAAAAAAGAGAAAGGAAATTGTAATTGCTTCATTAAGAATCTTACATACTCTGACGAAGCGGTTATAACAAAAGCAATCAGGAAGCAAGTATTTGGCGAGAATTAAAAGAATTTTTGACATTCTTCACGCCAACTCTCTTTTAATTTTAAACACGCATAAAACTCGCATTTTCTTCCAAAAAGAAATTAAAACTTCTTTTTTTTGGAATTGATGAAAATTAAAGCACGCAACGATCTAATTAAATGGAAGCCTGTATTTTTTTATTATTTTTATTTTCTCAACACATACTCTTTGAACATTGTTTCGTTCGAGGAGGATTGCAGTTGTTCGATTTTTGAAAAATAATTTTTAGTAATAAATATCCCATTGTATCTCGGAACCTCTTTGACATCATATTAAAGAAATCTTGATGTTTGGAAGCAACAGATTTTCATTCATTATTAATTTTTTTTTAAAGTTATTAATTTTGTAAGAGAAAAATTTAAAATATGTTTTGGGATTTATTCTTTTGCCGAGTTTTATTGAAATAAAACACATTTTTCATCTTTATTGAAAATTTTGAAGCTTTTTATTAGTTGTTGAATTCTTGTGGATTTTGACAAATGCAAGATATGATGTAACAAAACCAAAACAAAAGCTTGTAAAGAATTTAAAAAAAATCTTTTACATTTTTAGTAACTGTGGTTTTAGAACAATTATTCTTAGAATTATTTATTAAGTGTTAAAACGCTCAAAAAATTAAAAAAAAAATAATAATAGCTCTTTTTTCTAAACATATATATCTTAATCTACATCGCAACTAAACATTTATTAAAAATTAATTATCAAGAAAGAACTATTTGTTCTTTGATATATATATATATATATAATTATATATATATATATATANATATATATATATATATATAAAACATATATAATATAATATATATTTTTTGAAATATATATAATAGCTCAAGTATTAGAAATTCTTTCATTGGTCTATTTTTGTTTTCATGTTTATAAAAGATAAAAAACGCTGTTTACATTAAAGTTATTTATTATTTTTCAAGGTATTAACTTTCTTTATTTCAAGCTGTTAACATAGTAAATGTTACAAGAGAAGTTTTATAGATATTTTTTAACGCACATCATTCAATAATGTTATTTCTTCAAAGTTTATTCTATTATCTTAACACTTTGAACATCGATTAATTGTTTTCAGATGTTTAAAAACATATATTTCCCTTTTTTTTAGTGTTTTTTTATAAGGGACTGAGATAATTTCTACTAGAAAGATAATGCTTCACTTAGTAAAGAAATAAATCTGCAAGTTAATTTTTATTATAAAAAGTCAACACTTTTGCACTTTAGGAAAATGATTTTTACATTGAAGTGTGAATCTAAATTTAATCTATAAATTCCTTTAAGTGTTTGAAAATATCAACAAAAAGCATTTCCTGTTTTTTTTCTTTCTATTTTTAAAGTAGGAATGAGGCATTTTTTTCACTTTTATTCTGAAAGTTTCCAAAGGATATGTTTAAAAAATCATCTTTTTCAAATATGTAGCTTAATCAAAGCATCTTTCCTCACAGGAAATGGCAGGTGAATTTGTCAAAATATTTGAAGCCATTATTTTTATTATTTAATATTCTCGATGATAGTCATTCCCAAACAAAGAATCAACTGAAAACAAAGAAATAATAAAAGAGCGTTACATTTACCACATATAAGTGCTCCTAAAATCCACCCTTTACCATATATCTCCCAAGTCGCTTTATTGGTGTCTAAAATTAACCCTCTACCAAACAATAACAGGTGTACCCAGACAGCTTGTTGGAAAAACCACACGCGCCATCCTAATATTACGTAAAACATTATAAAAAAAGGTTAACGACTTTTCCTTCAATGACGTTTTCATTCTTAAAAAGGGTAATAAATGAAACGAACAATAAAAAAAAATAATCTACTATACGATGAAATATAAGAAGAAAAAGCAACAGAACTAATGCCCCTCGTTTTTATGAATGAAGCTGATTTTAAAACGCCCTACACTTATTTGCATGTGAGGAAGGGGCGTCGGATTTCGGTGCTATGAGGGTGTGTAACCGACGTGATGCCCCAGGGCCCCATCACTCAATTTGCGCGTGGCCCATGGAACGCCCCCGCACCGCCTGCCGTTTGACTCCTACGAACCATTATAATGAAAATTTGTCTTCGTTCAAGAAAGGGATAAAAAAAATGGAACCTGATTGTACGCGTTGTTTAAATAGGCGAGTTATCAACGAGTTATTGACGGAATGTTTTATGGCGCGTTAACGGGTGGTAGATTAAATAAAAAAATTCCTATGTTTTGTCATCCTGGATCGAAATGAGATAGTTTTTGCTTTACTTTTTTTTTGTTGCTTTATTGATTTAGTACTTCATTTTATTAACTGAGAAATAAAAGCATAACTTACGTTCTTTTTTTTTTTTTTTTTTTTTTTTTTTTTTTTTTTTTTTTTTTTTTTTTTTTNTTTTTTTTTTTTTTTTTTTTTTTTTTTTTTACTAAGAATAAAATGAATATTGAACAGTGCACCGGATCTAATGCGCGTTTATTATTTCTTACATATTTTTTTTTATCCCGAAATTTAAATACTCCCTATATTAATTTGAATATTAATTGAAGTTACACTACATTGTCCACTTATAATAATTGTACATATATGATAAGTAATGTATTGCAATTTCGCATATAGAAAGTAGTGTAAATAGTTTGCTTATCACTACTACCAATTGTTTGAAATGTGCCATTTTATTGGTTTAAAAATAACCATGGCTGGGAGCTGAAGCTACCTGAACATGTCTGTTAGCAGCACTCGCACAATTTAAAGTGTTTGTGAAATAACAAACAAGAATGCAATTGAATTAAATATTTCATAATTAGTAGTGTTTAAAACAATTTTAATCCGAATTTGTTGAAAAAGTGAAAAAAAATTAAACCATAAAGATTTCTAACAATTTAAATACTCAGATAAAATTTCCGCCTGAAAGCAGGATAAGTTGTTAGCTACGTTTTTAGTATGTTCTCATACCTGTTAAGTTTGGGAAAATTGCTGTGTTGAAAAGTAAAATAAAAAAGTGAGTTGATGATTTAGTAAAATTAGAGGAGTAACTTTCATCATATTATAATTTTGCAACATTACTTAAAATATGTCACAATAACTCTAAGAATAATGTGTTTTAGTACAATTTGTGTTATGTTCTCATAAGGATAAAGAACATTTATTTTCAAATGAAAATAAGTTCTAGTTTTAGCTACAAGTAATTAAGATTAACTGCCTAAATAAAATACAGACAAAGAAAGACCTAATATTGTCACTGATCTGTAAACAGGAAAATTTTCCTCACTGTCAAAACACAGCATATTTACTACATGTATATTCGGCACTGAGGATGGTCTGGGCTAAAAAGAATAGAAGGGCTAGTTCACTCCGCTCTTAGAGCTGAAGCTACGATTTCCCTCCTCATGACGTCACTGTTTCCACAGATCTCGGAGATCGTTAGCAAAGATATTATGATAACTTTGCATCTTTCTCTTTGTAAAAATAAGTTAGACTTTTTCTGGTTATTAGCTTTCAAACTTTACGTAATTAACACGTTATTTCCGTTCATAAACATAGTTCAAAAAAAACCTTCTTGGCCATTATATTAAAAAAAAAATACCATTTTAAACTTATAAAAATGTTTTACTAGTTGGCGAAAATGACACTATAAATACTTTATTTTAAAAAGTTCAGTTTTAACTTNTAAAATACAGACAAAGAAAGATCTAATATTGTCACTGATCTGTAAACAGGAAAATTTTCCTCACTGTCAAAACACAGCATATTTACAACATGTATATTCGGCACTGAGGATGGCTCTTTTCAAATTCGATATCTTTTTCGGTGTCGAAATGCAGAATGTGTAAAGAACGTATACGAGATATGCAGTACCTGACCAAATTATTAGACGCACTATAAGATTCTATGTAAAATCTTAATTATCAGGTGATATTACACAGTTTTATTGTTTTCACGCCACTGAAACCAGTTTGCACTTTTTTACGTTCGTGTATCAATTGGTTAACATTGTAATACAATGCGTTAAAAATAAATACAAATAGGAAGTATATAAAAAAAATCTCCTGTAAAAAAAAACCATTGCATGTATGATCAAATAGAAAAGTATTGCAGATAAATTCGTGCAAGACATGTAATTATTAAAAAACTACAGTAAGTCTTATAATTTGGTCTAAATATTGTAATATACTAACATAATACCTGACGTAATAAATATTCTATAATTATATAAAATATCGGGTAATTTATTCAATCTTCGAATTTATATTATATATCGTCTAATTTAACCAATTGATACACGAACGTAACAAGTGCAAACCGGTTTCAGTCTCGTAAAAACAATAAAGCTGTATAGTATCACATGATAATTAATTTTTACATAGAATCCTAGAGTGCTTCTAATAATTAATTCAGGGACTGTAGATCATTTTGTGGTTCGAATATGAAGTTCTTCAATTGAACGATATAATTATGTCTCTTTTCCGCCTTTATTTTTATTTCCTTAAAATTTTTACAACTTTTTTTTTAACATTCATTTTCTTCTTGGTTATGTCAATAGAAATTACTGTTTGATTTAAATTTTATTTTTAAACAAAATTTAGATCTCACACATCAAAAAGTATGCACATTTCTTCAGAGCAAATGCTATTGATTTTTTTTTCATCAAAGCTATTTTAAATGTTTCTTGGATCTGAAAAATTCGAAAAATTATTATTATTCGGAATATTTATAACGTCAGTCACTTGTAGAGTTGGAATTCTCCTGTCTCAAGGAAAGGGATTTGCAAAGCATATATCCTCTACTTATTCAAGAGGAAAGAAGGCCCACATATCTCATATCCTCTCGCATATTTTCAGGAGACATTGTATTCTATTTTCCACTCTGTTCACCTTCCACAATAACATTCATGCATCTTTGGTGTCTTTTTTCCCCTTTTAGTGCATTACAGAAATGATTTTCCACAAATATAACCGATGAGGTGACGTTTCTTGGCATTCACCCACGAAAAATGGAATTCCTCTAGACAAGAAATATATATTTCCAGAAATCTAGTTTAGCTTCTTATCTTCATATTTGAGTTCAGTTTTTCTGCATTGTTTTTAAAATAAGAAATTGAATTGCATGTTGCTGTATCGTTTTGTTTTCAATTGGCGAAGAGAGAGATAAGATTCGAAAAACTTCCGTGAAGAATACCTTCAGAAAAGTGACAAAAAATTGATTTCCTTCTATTTATTAAACATTGAGTGGTTCAGTGAATAGAGCTGTAGCTTTCCAATGAATTGGCCTAGGTTTGAATCCCAGCGATGTCTGGTCTATACGAATTCCACAACCGGATCGCACCGACTACAGTTCTGACGTAAAATATCCTCAGTGGTAGACGGATCATGGGTTGGAGCCCCCCTTACCATCTGGCTAACCATGGAAAGTTTTCGTGTTTTTCTGCTCCATGCAACGTGAATGTAGGTTAGTGCTATCTAAAAAGTCCCTCATGAAAGCTAGTTTGCATCAATGTTTGATCCAGGTGTTTTCCCTTTTCCTGTGTTGAGTTCAAAATTGCAAGGATGCGGAGTTGAACATGGATATGAGTTGAACATTATAAAATTGAAATAAAATATGTATTTATATCGAGTGATTATAGATCCGGGGATATATTGCTTAGCTCCCAATGAGGTGACAAAGTTTTGAATTCTAGCGATAGCTGATGTATTTTAGTTCTGTTCTCGCTTCGTACCAGCAACAGTGATTGATTAAAATATCCCCTACGGATCATGGGTTAGAATTCCTTTGCCGTTGGGTTAACCGTGGAGCGTTTCAGTGGTTTTTCTCTCCAAGTAACGTTAATATAGGTTCGTTAAACCATAGCTTCCTCTTTGATAGCTAGTTTGATCCAGGGGTTCCCTTGTTTCCTATATAAACTTCAAAATTACAAGGCTATTAAACTCCGAATTGATAGCCGCGAATCCAAAAACGGGTCGGGTGTTCAGCATTAGTAAAAAAATAAAATACATATTACGTTTTATACTATTATCTATATTATTATTCATATTGATTCTATATATCAATGCAAAACTAAATGACTCGTTGTTCTCTTATAATAAGATGACTTAGATTCGGATCCTGGCTTAGTCTGATCGATTCGATTTTCCAGTGGTAGACGTCATGGGTTCAAGTTAATACATAAATTGATTCAGTTTATATATCAGTAGATTTGTAGTTGCAATATGCAAATATTAATAAAGCATTAAATATTTTTTCTGTTACTGTACTATATTTAATGATAGATTCATTACTCAAAAAAGATAGTTCTATTTCCCTACTTTTGTTTAAATTATGACGCCATTTATAATATTTTCCCATTTAAAAAAGGAATTTTGACTTCTTAGTATATTACAAAGGAAAGGACTGGTTAGTATATTACAATTTTAAAATTAATTGTATCTCTTAGCTAATTTTTTTGAAAAGATTTATAACAAAACTCAATCTTAGCCTAATAATAAACTATTCTTACAAGGCTATCAAAATATTATAGAATGCGCATTACTTATAATATTTTGTTAAAATAAAGAATGTAATTGATATTCATGTTGAAAATAAAAAAGTTAAAGTAATGTACTTTTTTACAATAAACCTTTTGATTTACTTTATATTTATATTAATTAACTTTTTTCGAAGTTGAAACAGCAAAATATCAGATACAACTTTGTAGAAACAGCAGTAAGATACAGAAATCGATAACAAGCAGAAAGAAATGAAAATTTTATTTATCTCTAAAAATTACCATATTCTGTAATCTAGGCGGCCTCTTTAGTTTATGACAGTATTTAAAATTCCTTTGGAAATAATTTCCATTAATTTATCCAAATTTATTCCAAAAACTGACATTTAAAAGATACCAGCGTTTATTAAACTTGTGGTTCTAATCCAGCCTCATTTGCGTATTCTTTTCGGTGAACTCATGTATTGAATTTCTATTTCAATTTCTGGAGTTGAATTCAATGTATTCTGTCCCCTTAACTTACCCCACTTGTCTTCTTCCGAATGTGGTGGGATTTGCAAGTGTGATTTGTTCAGACTTGAAGTCATATAGTTATTGGATTTCAATAGTTTTTTCGGGCAGAATAACCAGTGTCGTTCGTAAAAGAGTGCTGTTCTTCAGCTCGTTTTGTAAAACACTCCCTACTCTGCCTTATTATGTATTCTTTTTTAGAGAAACGCATGAAATGATGGTACAATGAGAAATAGCTTTTCTTTTGTTGTGTTGGATATTTTTCTAATATTTGGTTAAAGGCAATATCGACTATTTGCAGAAAATTCTTTTAGTTTAAAAATTTGTTTTTGTTTTTATGTTGAGTTACGCTGAGAGTGAAAAAATATTATTTTCTTTCTTTTTATTTATCTAGCTTGTTGCGTTAGGTCTGACAAAAATAAGTATTTTTTTTTGTTATACACAAGGCATACATTTTGATTTTGTGAGATTTAAAAATTGGTATTCAAAACTGGATACATTTTGAGTTTTGCATTTTTTTAAATATATAAAAGCTAAAAAAAATTGTATTTTTTAAAAAAAAAAACAAATAAAATAAAGGATTTTTTTTCTTAGTTTAAAGATATATTTCCATTAGAAGCTATGCAGTAATGCTATACAAGGAAATAGAAACAACTTAGAATATTACAATTTTGATATTTATTGTAATGCATAATCAAATCCTTCTAATAATGCTTGCAATTAATGAATAAGACTAATTAAAATGCATCAATTTTACTTCGGATTTCTTTAAAATTTTAAATTAAAAACATTTTTTCGTATGCAGTATTGCTTAGCGTTGTGATAAGAAGAGTGTTAAATATTGAAGAAGTAATTTGACATATAATCACTTCAAAGTATATGGTGAACTGGTACACTAGTTCTCACGCATTATCATACACAATTTACAAGTTACACAGAGTTGAAAAATTCGAATTATGAAGAATTATGTGTCATGTAATGATTAATTTATATTACTTGGTGAGACAATTGCAAATATGGTATAAATACTTTTTTCAGTTACATGAGTAATCGGATTAATTATATGGTGAAATATGCTTAATATATATGCTCTGAGGGTTGGCGCGAAACTGATCCATTGCTCAGTAGAAAAGTGAGGTATTGCTTCAGGCGCATACTATAGGTTTTAAAGTTATAGCGATTTTATGCTTAGTTGGGCTTGCATCAAAAGTCACAAATTTCCATACATATGATCCTCATTTCTTCAAAACTATTAGTTTTTTTAGTACCAGTGGAAGAAATTATTATTTGGCATAAAAAAAACTTTTAAATCAAGCAAAATTTAGCATTTAAAATCAAGGCAAACTCAATTTTTTTAATTTTTAACCAAACGAAAAAAAAAATTAATAATAAAAAATATTTGCGAATAAATGCTGCATGTTGTATGAAGTCAAAACTACATTGTTTAAAGATTCAAACACAAGATAAAATTTCAAATATTCATCAAATTTTAAAAGTTCTACTGTTACAATTCTTCTGTTTACAACTCTTGAAAATATGTAAATGCTAAGTCTCTGCTTGTACTGATACATTTTTCAAAAATATATATACTCAATTTGTAGATGTAACAAATATTAATACATTTATGTAAATAAAAATTTGTTTAAATACTATTCCCTGATATATTTTACATTTAGAATAGTTACATTATTTATAAGATTCATACGAAAAATTTATTTTAACTTCATACTCTTCATTTTAAACTAGATGTTTCAAAAGGAAAGCAATATTGCAAACTTTTCTTTCGAGTTTGGATACTTTTTCGATAGCAAATGTTGTTTCAAATGTAATTTAAAATGACGTAAGGAAATTTTATTTTAAGATAAAAGGAAGTAAATTTATAGACGAACACAACTGCTACAGGAAATTTTAGAATCCATCAATTCCGATAAAATATCGTAGTAAATTTAGATTTAATTCTAGTTACAAGGATAGAGTATTTCAAATCTAAACTTTTATGTTAAACATCTTGATATCTATTGCTGTAAAGTAAAGGCGCTTAAAAATGTAAATGCTACTATTAGATGCATTAAAAAATAAGTATTTAAAATTGGATTAAAAATAATTCCAATAAGAGTGACGCATTTCTTGAATCTTCACAAGAAAATGGCACAATGCATTGCTATGTTATTTTCGTAGAAATACTTAGAAATTGTATCAAGTATTAATTTTTTTCAAGGATTTGCTGTAGCAATTCTTGCAAAGGATCAAAATATTCATTCTTTTAAATGTATGTGAAACTGATGATACTTTTGTTGAATTAAAATAATCTAGAATTGAAACCAAATAAAATTTAACTGTAGTCCTTGATAAGTCTTGATAATAGTATTTAAAATAATGTGAATAAATTTTTTTGACTGATTCGTTTGATTTTTTAAATGAGTATAATATTTGATAGCTTGAATATCATAGTTTGGGATGGTAAATAATATTGTGTGATATCGAAGATAATGTCTATTGAGAATAACATAGTTCGGTATTGCCTATAATATCGTTCGAAATCCCGAATTATGGTATTGTGTGGTGAATGGGGATATTTACCCCATAAAAAAAAGAATCATACACTGAGAAAAAATGTTTGGTCAAAGCTTTCAGAATATGATAAAATATACTGTGTGCCTGGCTCTATGGGGATATCAGAAAGCTTAGTAATTTTAACCAAAGAACTTCAGTAATGATTTAGTAAAATTTACAATAAAATATGGTTTTATTATTTGTGATAAAACTTGGCATTTGTGGTAAAATTTGGTAACTTTAAGTAAATAATAAAAGTGGTATAAAAACCATTTATTCTGTTAAATTACTTCTCAGTTTCGTATTATTTACAAAATGTGCTGAAATAAAAACCATGATTTCAAAAACCAGAATTTCTGCCAAACTGTTATTTTTTTGTTGATAGAATTGGGAGTCTTTTTTTTATTAGAGATGTTATTACCATATGATGCAGAAATTTTACCAGAATTTTTTTCTTTGTGTTTTAAATCTTTCTTATATTCAGGGGAATTACAATATGCTTTATCAATGCTTTCTTAAGATTTTTTATGACATTTATAATACTAACATGGCCTAGAATAACCAGAACTGATAATATATAAATTTTATATGTTAATAACATTTATGAGATACGATAAGACTCACTCAAACAAAATTTCTACTTCAAACAAATTAATGCATTGCAGTAAGGATATATTGTACTTTATACAGTTCAATAAACCTCAGAAAACAATTACTATATAATGTATCAATACAATCTTTATTGCAAACAAAGTGTTTATTTTTTATTATAACTCCATTCATTACTTTACACAACTTCCAAGAAATAAAGTAAAATTAATACACCATACAGTAACAGTCTACTTAAGAATAGTTTTATCTGGTCAGCGTCATATAGAGAAAATTCTTCGATCTTTTTTACAAATATTTCTTTTACCACAAAGGACATGTTTGATGGATGATAAGAATATTACTTTTTGGCGTTTATTGGTTCTTTTTCTCTATCAGATAGCGTTAAATTCTTTATTAAATATACAGTCATCTTAGAGACTTTTGAAATACGGAAATAAAAACAATATTTAATGCTTGTATTTATATTTCTTAATATTAATTTTTTTTTAATTCTTTAAAATTAATTTTTTTTAATTAAAATTTAATTAAATGTCTTTTCCTATTCCATGTAAATATGATCATTATACGCACAATTTTTGTGATGTTTTAGATTACATTATTTTGAAAATAAAAAAGAAGTATTTTAGCAAAATATTTTAAGAAATTCATGAAATATTACTACTAAATTTAGGTTTTTTTCCTCTTTTTAATAGTTCTTTAAAAAAAGTTTTTATTGAAATTTGAAAATGTTTTAATTCACAGTATAATTAACCATCAACCCTTTGGTTTAAATTAAAAAAATTTTCTGCCATTAGATGCTAAATTTAAGAAAACATATAAAATTAATAAATCGAAATACTTCTAACCAAACGAACTGAACTTAGAAACAGTGAGATAGGCAGTAACATAATATAACTTATAATTTTAAAAAGGCATAAATATGACTTACGATAGTGAAAAGAGCTGTTTAGACTTTTTCCTTTAAAATTAATGATTTATGTTTCATATTTCTTTGGTCTGAAGTTTAAAACAAATCCAAACATTTTATAACATTTTAAAATAAATATTACGTTCTAAGTTGACAAGTTAAAGCTAACACATATATTTTTCTACATTTTATTTTGGTTTGAAAAGTTTGGTCATTGACTTTTCCATTTTAGTTCAAGACAATTAAGGCAATAAATTGAAAGTTAAAAATTGCCTTTTAGCAGACAAGGTATTATTTTGCAGTTTCATTCGATACATTTTAACAAGATCCTTTCATTGAACTTTCATTATTATACCAACAATAAGAAAATTATTAAGCGAATTCTTCCTTAAAGATGTTTACTGGGCAAAATATGACATTTTTTTTATTCTACGTTTAATTTAGTTTGAAAAGCTTAGCTAATAACTTTTAATAATAATTGAAGCAATAAATTTAAGGTTGAGTATTCGCTTTTAACAGACAAGGTATTATTTCGCTGCTTCTTTTTCATACATTTTAACGAGATAGTTTCATTGAACTTTTAATATTACATATACAATTAGAAAATAAAACAGTGATTTCACCCTTATGAATGTTACGTTTACTGAACAAAATATTATGATATCACTCCAATCATGTACAGGTTCCACGTGCGCTAGATGAAATACTTAATTGGTTATTACCATGACAACATTACCATAAACTCTTTTTTCATTTTTTTTAAGAAAAAAAAAAGTTGTTCTTATTCTTGTTAGTCGTCTGCAAGACCATTTCCTTTTCTATTTCGCTTGTATCAAAGAGGCGTTTCTCAAGGATCTTGTAGAACTGGTCAAACTGCAGCTGTGAAGATGTATTCGGCAAAGATGAGCACCTGTCTTAGAATGTTTGATTTTATGTAGCAATAGAAGAAGGTAGATAATACCCCCACCCCTACTCGCGTTTCACCTTCATACCAGATGGTTTTTGCTCTTGGCGTCCTCTTCCGGTCTTACTTAATATCAGACCCTTGCCTTCAGGATGGACAGACTTGATATTTGTTAGTGGCCAGGTGAACCCGATGAACTGTCTTTGAGGAATTCTTCGTCTTCTTTTTTTTCGGAGGAAATACTGAAACTAAGATATTTTTCTCCTCTCTTTGGTGCAAATGTGCATTACATGTTGGTATAAACTAGGCACCTTCAATCAAACGTCAATTTATAAGTGCTACAAGAAATATGATAATTAATGCCATTTTTAGTTATTATCTTTAAAACATAAATAAAATAATCTACTGAATGAGAGCCTTATTTGCACATGAGGAATTTTTCCCCGAAATTAAATAAGTTATGTTCGTACTTTAAATAATATATTTTTTCTGATTTCAATAAACTGTGTTGAGAAATTATTCTGTAAGTTCTCCTATATATAATTTTTTTCTTCTTTATAACAAAAAAAGGATGTGAATGACTTGAAAAGATCGCAAGGTGAAGAGAAATGCATAAATATTAGGCGTTTAAAATTGTAGCGGATGTTTAAAATTGTAGCTGAGCATTAAGAAAAGCATTTATTAGTTTATATACATTAACAACTGTAACAGTTTTATAAATTACTATTTTATCTCTCATAAACTACTAAAAAATGCAACATTTCATTTCACAGTTTTTTGTGAATTTAGTTTAAAAAATATTTCATTCGAAATAGTAATACTAGTAACAGTAATACTACAATGTTGCTACTAAATTGTGCATTTACCCGAATATTTTACTTTAAGTAGATTCGAAATTTTTTTGTATCTAATGGGTATTAAATATAATTTAAGAAGTTCAATCAATATAGCTTACCACATAAATGGGGGTTTAAATGTACAAAATTTATTGTTTGTCTGAATAATAATATGAAGCCAAAATAATTGTATTTTGTACAAGAGTAAAACGATGTTTAAGATTTGGTAGTTGTTTTAAAAATCAAGACCATCCAAAGAAACGTATCGGCTCAAATAACCTCAGAAACTAAACTACATTTAATAGATTACATTACTTCCGAGGATTTCTTACCATTCCAAAGACAATAAAAGTTTCGCACAAACCGTTGATGTTTATCACAGACTATCAATGAAAAGAAGCCTAAAAGGGGAGCAAGTTTTTACACATGAAAATTAAGCATCTGATGTCCGCCAAGCATTTTATCTGTTGTTACTTGGTCAATTTGCCTGATTCATCTAAAATGATCCCAAAGGCTTAAGCCCAAAATAGAAATCGATCTACAAAAACTAGGCATTAGATATCCATGGGTAGCTAAACGCTACTTATGCTTCACCTCATCTTGATCTTCTATTTCCTGTACAGATGATATCTCGCCTACTTCAGGCTTAATGCTTGCATTAGTTTTGGATTAATCTTACATTTAGATGAAATAGATCGGGCAAAACAATCTTTTCGTGCTCTTTACAGCTTTGCCTTTTAAAAGAAGTTTCTGGCACTAAGCCCAAATGCAATTAAGAAATTTTAGTATAGCCTATTTTTTTTTTACTCATTTATGTGAATTACAATAACTTGTCTATGAGGTAATATTAAGCTGTATAGTAAACCAATCTAAAAGTTTCGGCAAGTTTTATGGAAAGACTTTAAAAACGGGATATAAATTAACGTTTATGCACTTGGAAAAGATATGGGAAAAAATATAAAAATGAGGTAAAATTCATCGATTCTGACTATTTGGGAACACCAAAAGGCTTGGTAATTTTTACCGAAGCACTTTGTTAAAAGTTTTAGTAAAATTAGCAAAATAGAAGGTTTTATAATATGTATTAAATGGTGGTAAGTATGATAAAATTTGGTAGTTGCATCATGATACCTTAAAGTATGGCGGTAAAACTATTTATTCGATTAAATTATTTCAAGTTTTGTATTTTTTACTAAATGTGTCGTAATAAAGATCTTAAATTATAAAAGATCCCATTTTTAAGTAAACTGTTAATATATGAACGGAAAAATTACCAAATAAATGGTTTAAATGCAGTATATTTATTTTACTAACAGAATTATGCTTTTTTATTAGAAATGTTAATACCACACAGTACGGTGTAATATTACCAAATTTACAAAAATACAATTACGAAAATATTTCTGTTCACCACTTGAATGGAAATTGAAATATTATCACACCATACAGGGATGTTACAAAAATGAAAAAGAAAATGTTCTTTAATGTCAAAATCCAAAAATAAAATAGAGAAACACTGAAATGGGAGAGAAATCCCAAACTGCTAATGACAGAGAAAAAAAGTATAACAAAAATAGTAGGAAAACAAGATCGCTTAAAATCAATAATAGTTAGGTGTTTTGAATAATCACTTTTGAACTACTCCCTGTCAATGAAACAGGTTTCAGTGCTTTCTGCCCTGCCAATTTCAGAAGAAAGTAGGACACGGAGACACAAATTCTGGTAAAATTGCCTTACTCTATAGCACTGTACTGTATAATTATGCTTAATAAAACCAAATTTAACCGTTTATAAACCATTCATTTTTAAATATTTCTGTTCATATGATATTGGTTTCAAGATTATAGTTCTTATTACCATACATTTAGTAAAAAATACAAAACTCAAAAGTAAATTTAACCAAATAGATTAATTTTATGCCAGGCCCTAAGGTACCATGATAAAATTACCAAATTTTAAAACGTTTATCAAGTTTTTATTTTATATAGTAAAACCATATTTAATTGTTAATTTTGCCAAAATCATGACCAACGTGCATTAGTAAAAACTACCAAGCCTTTTTATTGAATACGGTAAATTTTACTACATTCTGTTAGTTTTGATTGTATCTCTTCCCAGTGAAACAGATGTGCAAATTTTTTGTTTTTTATTCTATTGAATTTATGAATCCTAATGTGTATTTTTCACAAGGTCTCTGAAAATGCATAAAAAAATTGTCATTAGGAATAGCCAACATATATTTTAGTCATTTCTAGTATCTTTAATATATAATACCAAATGTTACACTATTCAACAGTAAAAACAGTCTCTTGAAATCTTTTCCATCATCCGACCAATAACATTTGTTTTTCTTCCATATATATATTTCCAAAAAGTTAAATGCAACGTTTTTACTTCCCGTCAAATAATTGCCTTTTCTAAAGCCCCCGGTTTCCTTTTAAGTCTTTTTTGCTGATTGCATTCGTCGTATTACAAAATCAGAATCAGATTTTTGTAATCAGCTTATACACGCACAAATGGGCGCCTGCCAAGAGAGAGGCGTATTTGGCCTTTATTTTAGAAAGGGGAATAGAGTAAGATCTGAAACAAAATAAATTAATTGGGGATTTAAATCATATCATTTATTTGTGTGGAAAAGCATGCTTTCTGCATGAGGGTCATATTAGTACAATTTCTTTTTTAATGTTTAAACAGATCGAAAAAATTCGTTTACTACCACTAGCAATCCTTTTGTTTTAGATTTTAATATTACTATTTTTTTCTCAAATTTTAATTTCTGAATATGGAACTCTTCCAGTACTTCCAGAATTTTTATAACAAACTGAAAGAAGATATGTTATTTGTATGCGTAGTTATGAAACATTCTTTGTTTAATTTGATTTAATTATAGTTAAAATTTTAAATGGAAATACAGTGAGTAAATAAAACAATTCATTTAAAATGTATTAAATTATTAGGGATTAGATTAAATATTACATTATTTTATCTCGTAAAAATATTATTTTTACCAAATTTATGTTTCGTAATTTTATTATTGCAATCGAATTTATTATTAACTGCTTTATTGTCAATGTTGATTTCTTTTTTTTCTTAATTTTGGTCATAAAACACTGGATACCCTTTAAAAACAGCAAAACAGACATGTTATGTTTTTCTTTTTATTATTTTAACTGAATCACAAAAAAAAAACGCGTTGTATTTTCTTATTATTTTAATATCAACTGATAATATAATTTTTTAAATAGAGTTTCACTGCATAAAACTATTTAAAGTGCATTAAGTTATTATAGTTTAAATTAAATGTTACAATATTTGATCTTTTAAAATGTGATTTCTTTTAAAGTTAAAAATTTATGTTTTGAACTTTTTCTGGCTGAAGTAAGCAAATCCATTATCATCTGTTTCATTGTCGATGTAGGTTTCCTTTTAAAAAATTTGTGCAGGAGTGATTTGATACACTTTTAACACTTTAAACAGTAAAATAGGCAGGATTTGTTTCTGTTTTAATATTTTTATAAATTCACAAAAAATTGTAGCATTTTATTAAATTTCATACATTGCAAATAATTATACTAAATAAATTGTAAATGATGCATTCATAATTAAAAAAATATTATATTTTAAATAAGAGTTCCTTGAAAAAACTTCCTGAAAGCAGGAAAAATTTATGAGCATTATTCATTCTTTACAATATTTCATCCATACATGGTTACTTTTTCCTCACTAAGATAATTTCACCCACCAGTTACGATATTCTAAAAAAAGAATGGAGCTATTATTAATTAAAAATTAATCGATACCCAGTTTAACATTTTATTATACATTTCAACAAACTTATCTGCAATTAACTGAAAAAAGGAAATCTATTATCTGTAGTTGGAATTATTTCTTTTTATAAATTGGAGCCCCGATGAAGTTCGAAGAGAGAGAAAAAAAAAGTTCACTTGTATAATCATTTATTTTTCTAATTACGATATCTTTTCCAGATATCGCATGTGAAAATATCATAACACATTTCTGTCTTATCGCAGAACAGATAGTTGAAAGTCCATTTGTATGATTGAACACTAAAAAAGAAAAATTCAAAAAGAAAAGCGTTTCATTCAGGAAATAGTAGCTACAAGGAACAAATTAATTAAACTGCCGCATTAGTATTTTTTAAACTCCTTTTAATGAAAATTACATTGAAGTAGAATATTGATTGCTGCTTAGAAAAATTGACATAAATTTCAACATCGTGTTTTACAACAGTTATTGTAGGTGTTACTGTTACTGATATTATTTTTAATAAATATATCTCTCCAAAAAATAATTTTTAGTTAGAAACATTTGATTGAATGTTTGAGCTTATTAATATTTTATTTAAATATATTATCGTAATGAGTTAAACTTTTTATTTGCTAGGAGTTGAAAAAAAGGAAAGTTGCATTGTTTTCGCAAATGTAATCGATGTAAATAATCAATGTAAATAAATCAATGTAAATAAATCAATGTAAATAAATCAATGTAAATAAATATGACTTAGTTTAAAAATAACAACGTAATTAAATTTAACACGTTATTGAAGTTCAATATTTTTTTCCCAATGTTCTGATTGGCACTCAACATTTATGTAATAGATTTGCTGATCCCTCTTACAGTACCATATTAGATGGCTAATTAGGTTGCTCACACAGTAATCTACGCAGTCCGGTTGGATGAAGTTCAATATTATTCAGTGTAAAATAATACAGGGTGTTTATAAAGTCCCGGACTCATTTTGATGTTTAATAACTCATAAAATAATAAAGATAGATTAAAACAAATAACATAAATGGTTAGATAGACTTAAAAAGTTTCATGAACCTTGTCAATGAACTTCCACGTGTGCCCCCTTCATCGCACGGTGAATATCAAGTCGATAGTCAATTTCACGCCAGGTAGGGGCAATTATGTCGGCATCCACTGAGGCTATTGCGGTTGTAATTCTCGCTTTTAGGTCATCAATGTTAGACACGATCCTCCTGTAAACATTGTCCTTTATAAATCCCCAAAGAAAAAAGTCCAGCGGCGTTATATCAGGTGATCTGGGTGGCCAAGGAATTGGACCTCCTCGCTCAATCCATCTTCCTGGAAAATGGTCATTCAAAGAACTACGAACGATGATACCCCAATGAGGTGTCTCACCATCTTGTTGCAAAAAGACATGTGGCTGAAGCTCTTCTAGTTGTGGAAATACGAAGTTTTCCAACATGTCTAAGTACACGACTGATGAGACCGTCTTTTCTGTAAAAAAGAAAGGCCCAATGACTCGGTCGTGCATTAGTTCACACCCCACATTAACCTTTGGGAATCTCTTTGTGTCTCACGGTATTCATGGGGGTTTTCAGATCCCCATATGCGCACATTATTGAGATTAACAATCTCGCCGACATGCTTGCCGCTACTTAGCGTAAAATTGACTATCGACTTATATTCTCCGTGCTACGAAGGGGGCACACGTGGAAGTTCGTTGACAAGGGTCATGAAACTTTTTGAGTTTATCTAACCATTTATGTTATTAATTTTCATCTATCTTTATTATTTTATGAGATATTAACCATTTAGTTGGGTTCGGGACTTTATAAACACCCTGTATATAACGTGGTTAAACTTAAAAATTTGTCAAAAATACATTATAAAGATATTTTTAGTTTTAGAAATCCATCAGAAAGCATGCGATAAGTCTACTTGTTATCAACAGCAACAGTATTTCTCTACATTAAAACGTAATCTTTACAATACGATTAAAGACCCTAACAATCATTTAGAAAATGTGCAACTAGTTGCAAAATTGAATTTAAAACACTACTGAAGTTCAATCTAATTAAGCTAATAATGATGTTTAACGCTATCAGACTTAAAAAATTGCCAAATATCTATTAAAAGGATATTTTTAGCTTTCGAAATCTATCGAAAAGAACGTGATAAGTCTACTTGTTATCAACCGCAACAGTAATTCTCTATATTACAACATAATCGTTACAAAACGAATAAAGATACTAACAATCATTTAGAAAATGTGAAACTAGATGAAAATCACAGTTATTCGCTTTGAGAACGTCTGAAACACATCCCGCATCCGTTTCTTAATAACAGCACAATTTCTATTTCCTAAACCCACCTCACTAGCTTTCGTGATTACCTGTTACTTTATCACATGCGATGTTTTTCTACGAAACGGTGTTTTTTTCCCCTTACTCTTTTTTTTTTACCACAATCGTTGTACCAAACTAAAAATGTGAACATCTTTGTCAATTTTTATTTTCTCATTTGTTTTTGTTTCTTGGTGCATGTCGTGCTATGAGAATACTGTGTTATTAATTAAGAGAAAAAGAATGAAAATAAATAAATATATAAATATAACAGAAAACAAAATAAAACTTCTCGATTTTATAGTTCCCCTCTCGATTTTTCATCTGAACACACTGCGCCATCTGTTGATGAATGATAGAACAGAAAAATCAATTGCGTCGTAAGGACATATTAGACATCCTGATCATTTGGATAGATAGATATTAGAATTATATATTTCGATTTAGAAAATGTTAAACATTTTATAAATTAATTGAATTAGATATTTATACATTTTTAAAAATCAAAAAGAACATAGAGTTTCTGTTCAACGATGTATATCGAATGTAGTTATATGAAATATCCTAAAAAAATCGTTCAAAAGCTTTTTAACTTGAACTTCCAAAATATTTTTTCTACTTGCTTTAAACAAAACTATACAATGATGGTTTTCGCACTTGATCTTAATAAATATAATATGTCATTAGTCCCCCAGAAAAAAAATTCTAGAATTACAGTAATTCCAAACCTTTGTCTAGTATTACTCATAAAGTACTTCTTGAAGGAAATTCTTTAAAAACACGGGCGTAGATTAAAATTCTTCTTTCAAATATGATTTTTGACAAACTCACTAGAAAATTAAAATTATGAATATATTTAAGACTTAAGTGACTTCAAATGGAATGATTTCAAAATTGTGTTTTGAAGGCACAATACAGGACAAAATAGAATTTATGTAATATAATTATAAAAATAAATATTACTTATTAATTACACCAGATACGAAATATTATAAATCATCTTCAGTTTGTAAAAATTTGTGATCCCGTCAGGTTTTTAATTAAAAATGTTTTGCGAAACAGAACAATAATTTCATACATTTGATACAATAAAATATTAAAAATCAGAAATAACGAATCCGTCGATCAACTAAGTTCAGCGAGTTTTTTTATTAATTTTAACTTCTCATTAATTAATTTTAGCTTCGTGCTTAGTCAAAGGAAGGTAATACCTATAAAATTATACACTAAAAAAAATTTCAGATAAATTTAATTGTATGTTGGAGTACGCAATTTTATTTAGTCCATAATATGCAATATGTGCAATATATATAGCAGATAACTTAACTTTTATGGGTAAAACTTATAAATTATAAAGTGGCACGTGGTATTGTAAAAATTTTATTAAAAAGAACCTTCAGTCGAAAAAATAAATAAAATTACTCGTTGGATTATTTGGATTTGTTTTGTTAGAATATCGTAATTTTATTGAGTAGATTTTCAATGGGAACAGAAGATACGAATCTGCATATTAATAGAAATGGAAAATTTGTATCGACCACAGAGAATTCACATACTACGGATTCTCCATAGTTTTAAAAAAATATTTTTCCTATTGGCAACAAGAGCTATGTATTTATATTTTAACAAATTAGAATTAAAAGAATTTTTTTTTCAACCACACTGGACGCAAGTAATTTGAACAGATATATATAAGGTCATGTAGTACTGACAAATTTGTTTAAAAAAATTGTTTCCACAAAAAAAACTGGCTTTAGTTCCTTATTACTGAAAAAAAAAGTTGCAACAGCCTTAAATATTCAGAGAGTGAGCGAACAAGAAGTTTCGGGTGAAAAATAATTCAATTTTCGACGAACGTTGGAAAATGGATTAAATGATTTTGGGTAGAAAATCGTAACTATTATGAATCAAATTTGTATCGATGTAAATATTTATGAAGTTGCTTATAAATAGTAATGGGAAAAGTTCCAGATGACAATATAATTTAATTTTCGACTACGAAATTAATAAATTATTAAATGTTCAGTTTTTTATTTAAAAACAGAAGACTATGCTAAGTATTGTCCTAATTACTTAATTTAATATTTGAGAATTGAATTTAGCCAATCTGAAATACTGCTATTTTTTCACAATAAATTATTGTTAACGACGAACAATAGGTAGTGTCACATTCGTCCCTTGACATTTCCTTTATTACAATAGCTCACATTTAAAGAACTGACCTCACTAAAGAAAATAATTTTAAGTTCATTCATCATAGGCACTTAAAACACCCAATTAACAAAGCATTTTAAGCATTTTGGACAAATGTGTTAACTTGAAAACGTCACAAACGCCTTACGATTTATATCCTTGCTAAAATGTTATGAGAAAAGCAGTGATGTCAACAACCTTATTTGGCGATTGTAAATCTCTTTTTAAAAATTGAAAGCGAGAGGTTAAAGATAAGAAAATGAAATCAACAGCTCTATAACGTCACATAATCACTTTTTTTTTAATAGAACCACTTAGTCAACGCCTTGGCAGCGAGCACTAATTAATTTTGTACACTGACTAACGACACTGGACGTAAACAGAACCCATTCATCACTAGTAAAATGAAGATAGAAAAGGCAACAGGCATACAAGTATCTCTGTCGCCAACAGCCATTCTCCTTTTATCACATCCAGACCATTTGATTATTTATAAGTTGCTACAGACAAAGATATCCTTTGTCTAATGGTAAGAAAAGCCGCAGATTGCTGTGAAGTATTAATCAAAAAATCCGGAACTTAACATACAGGGCAGAAGCCAAATGATTAGAAACATTGTTTGTTTCGTTTTTTTAAGCTAAAAAACCGCTATTGAGATAAGTTTATTGTGGTTTTATTATAAATACGGTTGTTGAATCAGAGGGATTAGTGATTTTTTTTTCTTCAGAAGCAACAAAAATTTCTTGCTCAACAGCGCAGAAACAATGACTCGAATCTGTGGGATTATCTCAAGCGTGAAGAATGGTTATCGTTAAGATATGTTTTAAAGAAAAAATTTCTAACAATTTAGGTGTTTAGATTCTTGCCATATGAATCAATGTTTCTAAAATTGATAAATTGTAGATATTGCTTCATGTGGTTTTCTCCACATTTTTTTCACCGTTAATTCTATGAAGAAGAAAAATAAAATAAAAGCAGTACCGTTAGATAACTCCGTTAACTTCCCGTTTTTTAAAAATGGTTTTATTCATATATTTATTATATCAAATTAAATTTTCAGTAGTTAACGTTATTTCAGTTAAATTTTTGGAATAAAAATTATAAAAAATTTTTATAATTAATACTATTTTAATTAAATTTTTAAAAATTAATTCAATTTCAGTTAATTCATTTACTATAATTTATCCAATGAAATATGCATTATAAAAAGATAGCCTTTTCATATTGATTTTTATAATAAACATCATAAAATATTTTTTATAAACATTATTATTTGAAAAATAGGATTACAGATTTACAAATAATAAACTATTTAGTATTATACATTGTTTATTATTTATTATTAATACATTTTCGATGTTATTCGTGCAAGTTTATTGTTTTCAGAGCCAAAAAAAACTACACCTTTAAGCATTTTAATGAAATGAAAGTGCTGCAATAGCTAATTTAGTATTCGTTACATTAATTTGTTATTTTTAATTTTCATATTTAACGAGCTTATGTTTTTAAGTTTATTTATTTAATACTCTATCACTTTTATTAACATTATTTCTGCGATTTTATTTTTTTCCCTAAACAATAACTAGAAAGCGATATGAAATAATTTCCCAATTTTAACTAATATTTAATGATTTGAATAAAGATTTTATAAAGTGCAACAATATGACTAATAATTTATTTATCATACATATTTTTTAAGTATTTATTTTTAACAAAATATTTCCTACAAAAGAAAATGACTCTGCTTAATTATTATTCTTTCATTGAAAGAAAATTGTTCCCAGAGTTTTTATCCAAAACGTTTGAAATGCAATTTAAAACTAGATTTGATGCTCTAAAAAATAGTGTTTATTTCAAAAACTAAACTGGAAACTACGAGAATGGCTGATTATAAAGTATATCAATTCCATTTTCATACTCATCTTTATTTTATTTCGCGAAACAATTTTCAAACAAATCTAAAACCATTTAAAAAATACATATTAATATGTTTTAGACTGTTTCATTTTGTTACAATTGGTAGAAAATCGTTCTAAACAAAATATATTTGAAGCTAAGTTGGATGTTAGGGACATAATTCTTACGCGGTGAGATCAATAATTTTTTTTCTATTTTATAACTTTTTTGACCACAATAAAATGGAATAGCAAGTAATTTTTCCTGATTTTTTATACCTTAGTTTTGAGGGTGCAATGACTCAGATTTTCTTTAGCCTTACTTGCATAATTTCAGCATTTAAAATATTACTAGATTAAAAAGTTTGTTACAAGCGCTAAGGAGTATTTATTATTTGTAAATAATTTTCTTTTCTGGTTGATTTATATAAAATTTATACAGAAAATATAAGCTCAAAGCCAGTTATTAATGTTTGAAAATTCTTAAAGAACCACTAAATGTACTAAAATATAAAATATGTAGAAAAATATATTTCGTTTGCAACTTTATTTACCGTATCTAAAATGCCATATCGTAAAATTTACATTCAACAGGAACGCTGATACTGTAAAAAGCCCCTAAATTTGGAAACAAAGGGCGAGTAAAAATTAAAGAATAAATGTGGGGATAATTAGTAAATCTTTCGTCCATATAATTACGAAGGACAAGAATCTGTTATTTAGTGTCATTACATAATAATTTTATGTCATTATTTTAAATATTCATTTTATTCTAACAGTACATCATAAAATATTTAATGATGAAATGCTTGTGTCCAGATAAGATACATTTGATATAGTCAATCAAGATATCTTGAAATGTTCAACACGTAAAAGACATTTTCAACACCACGCTTATCGGTCAAAATAAACTTTCACTATCATCCTAACCCAAATCTTCATTTATAAATTACCTTCATGAGCTATAATACAGTAGTTTGCATCAATTTCGAACAAAAACGGCACCCCATGCGTGAAGCATTGCGCAACTCTCTACAATCGCTTCTTTTTAGCATTCCCAACCACAAACCTTCTCAGGGGACTGTGTTACTTAGGGTTTGTGGAATGGCTAGCCGGTAATTGCCTAAATGAGACAAGAAGAGACAATGAATGTGAAGCATCAACAAAAGAATTGGCATAAAAAACTGTCTTCGTTGGATATAGTGGAACGTACCATTGTATTCGTTTGGCGAGGGCCTAATTTGCGAATGACTGCATAGCGTGCAAAGAAGTTATGCCCTGGAGGTCTAGAAGAACAAGTAAGAGCCATTATTTAACAACTGTAATAACACAGATATAGAAGGATGAAAGAAAAGTACAACTAATATCGCCACGCCAAACGGAAATCGCGATGGTCAAGCGGCATCCAAATCATTCCCCATTTGTTTTACAGCTTGGTGTTTTAATTAGGAGACTTAGACACGGTCTGGAGATAGGCTTAAGACGTTCTAAGCCTTATTCCGTGATTCGACGATAAAGTACCGATAGTGGACAGTGAGACGCTAACCAATCACATGTCGTGCTACACGCTACCTGTTGAAGAAATGCTTATGTGTTGCATAATGTTGTTTGTCATCAATGACTATAATGAAGTAGATCAATAGCCGAGATCAATAGTATGGAATTAATATGTGAAAAATTTTGATGTCCTGTATTAATTAAGGGATTGAAAAACAATAAAGGATTGGTGCTATATGATTCTCACGTTCATTTATAATATTTTGTTTTAAAAGTTCATTTCACGAAATATTTATAATAGATCATCATCAATTTGAATGAGAAATTCAAAACCTTACTTTTTGTAACGAATGCTGCATCGAATATGATAAAAAAAACTATAGAAAATGAATAAATATCAACGTATTAGAAAAAAAAAGTTTTTGAATTAAGGATACAATATGTTTTTGAATTAAGGATACTGATATGCCCTGAGATGAAGGCACTTATCTATCACTGCGCAGAACTGGTGATTTACTCAAAGGCGGCGACTTAAAACCCAACTAGCTTTAGATAGATTGATACTAGTTTGTCAGGGAAGTAATGGTGGATGGTGTGCAATACTTACAACATTGCCATCATATTGTTGGTCAATAAATTAGGAAGCTTTAAACTATATGATCCCCTTGGTTATTGTGCGAATCATTTACCAATGTTTAAATTAGAACCAATGATTCGATTTTCTGCAGAATTGGGAATTCTTAATTCGAATCAAGGACAATAATCTCCTCATTTAAAGATGAATATGCAAAAAGAAAGGATTAGAATAAATAAATCAAAATAATTGATTCCTATCATTTATATAACTAAAACGAATTGAAATAATTTATTTATTGAATATATATATTGGATTAAAGTGAACGAATTTAAATCAGCATTGACATATTACTTTGAATTGAACATCAAAGTTAAAATAAATATTGCCGTATCCGGATATTTCATTACAGACGTTACTTTACTAAATAAATATATTCTTAGATATATCTGTTTAACTGTTCAGCGTTACTTTTCATAAAATTACTAGTAATACGATTTTTTTTAATAATAACTTTACAGATTTCTGAAGATATAACTGCTATTTTTATGAACGTTTCGAATTAATGTTATAAAGCTATGATTTTCTTTTCCTGACGTTGTATCTTTAATTAGATATTTCACTTTATTTTCAAAGTTATTGTTTGCAGTAAGAGAAAATAAAGAAACATTCCCGTAGAATTTTGAATAAACTCAGTGATTTCTACTATGTTCTTTATCAAATTATTATTCCATGTGTATTTATTCCATTTGGTAATGGAATATCTTGTAATTGTACTGAAACGAATCCGTCCAGAATACTTTGTTACAGTTTGAGAACCTAATTTAGAATCAGAATTATTGCAGAACACACTTACAACATGGGTACATATTTACTTCCAACCGAACACAAACAATTGGAAGCGGAGATGCAGGATAGTCTGAGAATTTCTAATTCGGTTAGCATATGAATGTAATTAAATTTATGTGGTGTTTAAACATTGAGAGCAATATTCCAGTTTTCTGCTAACTATCGAAATTTTGTTATGAATTAAGATTTATTCAAGGTACTGGTTTATTAAGAAATATGCAAATGAAAAGAGGAATATTTAGATACAATTATTCAATATATTACATTACACAGCATTAAGTATTATCATATTCCATAATTACTAGGACAATAACTTAATGCGTAATTTTGTTATTTATATTTGCAATTTAAATGAAACAAGTTCATAAAACTTTAACGACGATGTTTAGAAACAGAGATTCGTATTTTAACGATTGATATTGTAAATCCAGCAAAATAATTTCAGAGGAACTAACAGTAAATTGCTTACTCTTGGTTTATTTCGTTATTCTAGAACATTTTGTTTTTACACTAAGAATGTTGCGACTTTGTATTAGATTTAGTAAATGAACATAGTTTCGAAAAGTACAATAGATTACTAAATTTAATTTAATTAGTTTTAATAAATATCAATAACTTGTAATTTAATAATAATATTAATTTTATTAGTTTAATGTAAATCACCTTTGCTTTTATATGTATTCAACAATATTTACATTAAATCAGTAGAAAAACTATTAAAATATATGCTTTTATACCTGCAATCTCAAAAAAGATTGCATTCAAGAATTGTCCATATTTAAGAATTATATGTGGAGTTTGGAGCAATATAGTGGCACAATGAGTAAAAAATAATGATTAATAAAAAATAATAATTAGTTTTAAAGTTAAAGCTAAAAGTATGGTTTTTAATTGTTAATAAATAAAAAGCTCCTTGCGAACGAATTTTAATTTTTTTAATTAAATTTTTGCCCAAAAACGTTGTTTATAGGTATTTAATTAAATTTATTAGGTAATGTCATCCGTATAAAAATATAATGCTCCTATGTAATAAATTTTTATTTTGTTTCCCAAAATTTCTTCGAGAAATATATTTCAATTATGTTTGTTCAATTTAAAAAGAAAAAAAAAACTAAAGTAAGGTCTAAAGTTAATTATATTTACTTAAAATTAAACAAGACACGTCAAAAAATACTATCTGAAAAAAAATTACAAGCAATTTAACAAAACCTGATGTGCAAGGAACTTTTTAAAGCTATGAAAGCATCAAGAACTCCATTAAGAAAATTATCAACTTTTTCAACGAGAATTTGTATATTGATGTATGGATCTTATAGAAATTTACAATATTATAACTCTGTAAAGAAAACTCCGATTTAAACGTGTTTTGTTGCATAATACTCAGTAAAGTATGATTATTTTTAATATTTCAAAAACCAAATCATGTGCAGTGACCGGAATTAACCTGGTTGGTAGGTCACTAGACACTCGCTCGTGAGAACGGCAGTTCGAATCCAGCCGGCCGAAGACTCCTCGTGTAGTAAAAAAAAATTACTGGCTCACGTTAAATCTGTCTGGTCACAAAGTCCTCTATGATCCCATGACAAATTATACTGTTTGGGGAACTGAATAGGAGATTGAGCGTTCTCTAGTTCAGGTCAAAATTACTGTTAATTACTGTCAAAATTAAATGATCTGTGGATAAATGAATGAATGCATGAAATGGTTTGACCTGTGAGTGCGTGTGACGTATAGGTGAGCCAGAAGTCAAATTTTCAGCTATAGATGACGCCACTGAGAAACAAGAACAATGGCACCCCTTGCCTTAATGACCTATGGCAACAATAACAACAACCAAATCATGAATTTGTGAAGGAATTTTTTCATTCTGAAATTCAGTCACCCTTTAAGAAAAGATCTAAGTTTCTTGAGAGTAACTTTAATTTTTGCTTTAGACATTCTAATCTTTGGATAAAATCAAAACGGTTTTTAATTCCGATTATATGGATAATAGAATAAAATGCTTAAACTTTGTCCCATAAAGTAATATTCCCCCTTTTTTGATAAAAAAAAAAACAATACATCTTCTCTACCTTAAATTGGTTACATGCCATCTCATTAACTTCTTTCTGCAGTACGTCACATTATGGATTAGCGTTTATTTAGCGCATAAAATCCAATTACATTACGAACGTAATTAAATTACGAACACCGCTCCACACGTTCCGGAAAGACTCAAGTAACGGAAGTGGCATTTTTGCGCGAAACTTTTCCGTTCAAAAAGTATTTTTCCTTAAGCGGCTAGCCGTCCTTAAAACAAACCGATTTCACAGAGAAAAGAGGGAAACATTTATGACATCCATAGGACGTTCAGCGGAGATGGATTATCCTTGGAATAAGGCAAAAAGATTAAAATTTCGCTCTCATCCAGGCTTGCGGAAGGTGTCAGAAGAGGCCTAGTAAAGAGAGAAAAATCGATATTTAATTTAGCTTTAAAATGATGTCACTAAAGCTGAGAATCATACACTGCAGTCAAGAGCTTCTTCATGACGCATTGCGTTTGTTGAAATAGAATTAATTTCCTTCATATTCGAAATTTAGTTCGCCACTCTTCAATTCAAAAATTGATGCGTTCTCGCAGTCAATATCAAATGCAATCTTAAAAATGTAATTACTTTTATTCTGCATCAATTAAAAAGTAATCAATTGATAGTACGTTTTTATTGCTCTTCCTGTTCTATGTATGTTATTTGAGTCAGTAATATTTATGATAACCTTCAAACATGAAATATTAGTTTGGTAAGAAAAAAGTAAATTATTAATGTTAGACAGATTCAATTAAACAGGTGTTTGCAATATTTTTTTTAATTATCTATTTGATAATGCCAAAATTATTTTCACTCAAGTCACATTGGCTTGATGCACTGGATTCGTGTTTTATTTATATGAATGCTCATTCTTTTTTAACGACATTAGTCCTCACCACAACTCCATAGTACGTGGAAATGTATTTTACTCTGATTTTTTACTCTCGGTCACAGTGGATTTTCTTGTTTTGTTTTTTAATTAATTTTCCCTCTCGGCTTCTGTGGTTATACTAGTTTTATTTTTCCTCTTTATTTTTTCTTTTTTTTTTGTTAGAAACTTTACTCTTTATATTTTATTTTACTTTTGTTTCCTCTTATTCCAGTCCGTCAAGTCTTGAAAATGAGTGCTTGTTTTTGGGCGCATGAAACATGTTTATTGCTATTTCCAATTTGGGAATTTTTGAACCAAAGGAAGTTTTTAATTAGGTAAAAGTTAGATTTGTTTCAGATGCTTGGAAGTTAATAGCAGAACTTCAAATTAAAATGTAATATGTGTGTAACTTTGCTTTTTGCTCAATTACAATTTTAAATTAAAGAACTTTAAATAGAAAGTTTTATACACTGTTTCGAAAAAGATTATCTTTTTATTTTTTTTCTCAAAAATCTTTTTTTTAATTTCACATATTTACAGTACTAAAATTATTCTAATACTTTAATCTGAAAAAAATAGTATAAAAGTTTTTACATGTTGTGAAAATATGTTAAGCTAATTTAAAGAAATTTGATGATTTAAAAAGTTTTCTAAAGATTCTAGAGTCTTTGTAAAGTGTTAATTACGAACTGAATCGAGAAAAATTAAGCTCCAGGTATTATAAGGAACACAGGAACACTTGAAAGAACACTTGCTGATCAAAAGAAACTGTAAAAGAGTGGCCTAGTCTGAATAGAACGGGTCTATGTAATTAATCATTTATCGCGTAACCCGATTTTAAAATTAGTTAACGCTTTCTCTCCTTAATAGAAACAAATGGGAAGAATCAAAGTTTATGTGGCAAAATAAGGAAAAGTTAATAATTTACTTTTTAATATTTCGACTAGAATCTTCTTCTTTCTTTTAAAAAAGTTTCAAATCTAACAAAAAAAAGTTGGAATTTTGACTTGTACTTATAAATTAAATTATTTTTAAACTTAAGATAAATATCAGTTTCAAAAATATTTCGACTCTCACCAATGAGTCTCAAAAAATTTCTGAAAGTTATTATAAAAAGAAAAAAAAGAATAGTTATGTACTAAACGCTCAGAATTTACAAAGACCTCAGAATATAAGTACCTTATTTTATTGTAGCTCTTCTTACATTTTAAAGCAACAAAAACTGTGGCGATGAAAGAAATCGGGTGATTTAAAAAGTCAGTGATTTCTACAGTCTTCGGAAAGTTAATTGCGAGCTGAATAAAAAATTGAAGCCCCAAGTGGTAAAGGAACACTTGAAGGAACACTTGCTGATCAAAAGGAACTACAAAAGAGTGGCTCGGTCTGAATAGAACGTGTCTCTGTAATTAAGATGTTGATGCTTTTCCTGTATCAGGATAAAAGAGAAAAGTTTTCTTTTTAGTTTAGATTTAATTTCTATTTTTCACCAAGAATGTAAGGGGAGTAACTGAAATTAATGTCTTGGCGAGTCTAAAATTCTTTTGTCTTTTGAAGAGTTCTTGAGTGTTTGACTTTCTTTTATCAATGGATTCTCTTTATTTTTCCAACCCGTCAGTGTCTTTAAAGAATGATTTTTGTGTTGCTCTCTGTTGTTCGATCGTTTTTGTTTGGCTCCTTGTGACTTATTACATTTACGTTTTTCACCAATGTTTTTATTTCAATAAGAGTTCTGAAACACATTTTATAAAAATAAGTTGGCTTTCGAAAAATTCGAAATGGTTTGAGTTTTGAAAAAATACAAAAAGTAATGAACCTGACTTTTTCGAAACACATTATTTTGTGTACTTAACCTTTTTTATTGAATTGTAAACCCTAGCTTTAAAAATATGTATTTAATTTTTTATTTGAATAAAAACATAGAAAAAGCTTTGTGAAATTGAATTAGAAATTTATTTTATTCACCAATTTCCCCAAAGAGCTGACATTGAATATCTTCAACCAAAATAATAAACGGTATAAAATATCCAAAATTCTACTTTTGCAATAAAAAAAAGTAAAAAAATTGCATAGGTCTAAATTAAATTTAATAACATAAAATAAAATATCACTTGCTTGTAGAGGAATGTAATTGTGCCTTTGTTGTCAAAATGAACAATGATTATGATGAAGTATTTTGTAAGGAAGCGAAAGCAGTCTACTAAAAACTTATTTATATATTCAACTATTGAAAAAGTTATAAAGAATGTTAATAAATCTGAAATTTAACTATAACGTTAATAGCCATCAAAAAGAGACTCATGGGATAAAACGTTTGTCTCCTAATGAGTTAAATCAGGTTCAAATCCCAGCGGTGGCTGATAGATAAGAATTCTGCTCCCGGCTTACACCAACCTCAGTGCTAACGTAAAATATCCTTAAGGGAATAGTTTTCAAATTCCTTTGCCATGGTGGTTGGTGAATTTTGTAGTTTTCCTCAACATGTAACGCAACTTCGGATAAGTTTCCACGAAGATTGGTTTATTTTAGTGTTTGATAAAGAAGGATCCTTGTCTTTTGGATTTGGTTCAAAATTACAAAACTGTGGAGTTGAACATAGATAGTCGTAAACTCAAAATTGGGCCAGGTCTTTAATACCGATTATAAAATAAAGTAAAATGGCCATCAAGAAAATTGTTTACTAATGTGTAGAACAAATAGGTGTAGAATATTAGGTAATGTTTTGATTGGTTTGATATTAATAAAAACAATATAATAAACACAAATTTGAGTTTGAAAGAATACATCGCTACTAATTAAACTATAACAAAAGGCTAATATGGTGAGATAATTTAATTTTGAAAATTGAGATAAGAAAATGATTTTTAAAGTGTTCTTTCTTTAATTTTGCTTGTGTTTGCAAAGCCTTTTTTCTTGTTTGAGATTAAAACCAACATAATCAACACAATTTTAAGTTCAAATGGATGCATTACGTTCTAAGTTCAATTGAATTATAGAATTTTTAAGCTTTTAGAATTTAAAAAAAATTTGAATAGCGCAAAAGAAAAGCATCTTTTATAAATAATTTTCATTCGTCTGTGTTAACAAAGAATTTTTTTCTACGATTCCTTTTATCCATAAGTATTTGGAAAAATGGTGAGCTCCTTCATCCTGAGATTTGTATAAAAATATCTCATTTTCCGCATGTCTATCTTCCTTTCTAGCTATCACATCATCACTCTCGGGTAAATTTTCTTACTTTCGCTTGATCCCGAACACTTTTTTCCACTTTCTCTCAATCACAGGCAGGATCCTCTTCCTTCTCCGCATCATCCCGCTGCGGAAAGATGATGATGCTCAGGATGAGCGGAAAAAAGAGAAGTATAAAGAGCAAAAGGACGACAAAAATTGTGGATCGATTCGCATCCTAGTGACATAAACTTTGAAATAAAAAGCGTAAATGTGGAATGGTAAGTTGAGTCGTCAGTAGCGTTTGTCAAGAAATACAATGAATGAAAGAAAACTGAGGAAAGGGGGTGAAAATGAGGAATTTTGTAGGCAATTTTCTATAGGAATATAATTTTTTCGAACGGAACTGCTGAAATATAATCGCATGCTTTAAATTTTTCTGTTTCATTCAATTAATAAACATAGATGTATATCTTGTTTTTAAATTCTATTCATTTATTTCTTATTAGAAGTAACGACACATGCAGTTTACACTTTAAAAATTTTTTGATCACATTACGGTAAAAAGTTCTGTTCCAGCGCCGTAAAAAGTATCGTACCGTCTCAGTAAATTTAAGTTTTACCTGAACAAGTTACAAAACAAAAGATCTGATATACTGGAAATTTTACAGCAATAATTACTGTAAAATCACTAAATCACTTTATTTAAATAAATATTTCTGTCAAAATTACAGTATAGTATTTTACGTAAAAATGGATTTTACGGATGATACGTAATTTGATAAAGAATTCTTTACAGAGCAGAACAAAATTCTATACAAAACTATGTATTCGGTTTTATTATTTAAATTCTTTTTAATTTTTTTTTTATTTCAATAACTGCGTTATAAAACATTGTTTCTTTCACACTTTTCTCCAATATTTAATATTTAATTTTAATGTTCCATTGTGTTTTTCATCATGATCATTTATTTTTCCTGTTGTATAAGCGAAAAAAGTTATTTATTTTAGAATCCGTAAATGATAATTACATGAAATTTGATGTTCACATTTTATATGTATTTTACTGTAGTTTATCACAATTAAATTAAAAAAAGCAATGCTTATACATTTTTAAATATGTAATTTTTGAAACATAATATAAAATTAAAAATATTTGTTTTTTTCAATATTTGAATGAAAGTATATTTGATTTTTTTCTTCTCTAAAACCAAAATGTACAATAAAATTCGATTTAAATAATATTTAAAAATCACAAATGGCAACTAAAAATGAAAATTATAATTATAGTTAAAATTTTAAAATAATAGTTTAAAGCTCTTTTTTTGTGAATTTCAATATTATAGTAATGAATTACTTTCACGCTTTTACAAAATAACATCTTCAGAGTAAGAAAAAAATGCACTTCATATAAGAGTTTTATAACAATAACATTTTGTAGTAATTGAATTATGATACCAAATAGACGACAAAAGGTGTGACGTAATTACAAATCCCGTGACAAAAAATTTTAGAATTATAAGCGGAAATGTGAACACGAAAGTTGTATTTGTCAAAAAATACAAAGGAGTGAGATGATATGAAAAGGGGGAATTGGAAAAGGGTGATGGAAAGCTCTCTTGTCCCATGGGGTGCATGTGGCGGTGATAGAATTATTTTAATTTAACGGTTGAAGTGATGGATTCGATAATAGGATTGTTGAGAGAGTGATTTTAGAAATGCTGTTTATTCTTTACCCTTTGTAATTTGGAATTTGTGTGTGCATTTAGTGCTGGTGGATGACGCAGATGGACTAGAAATCATTAAATCTGTGGCTTTTTTTACATTTCTATTTATTTTAATAAAACAATTAAATATTTAGTAATGACTTTAAAAGGATTCTAATTTCTGAAATTCTTTGAAATTGAAACTAAAGTTCCAATCCTAGTTTTAAATAAAAGTTAAAACAACTCCAACCGCTAATAATAAAAGTTGGAAAAATGTTGCGTTTAGTATTGTGAATACATCCTTATATTACTTTTAAAAAAATCGCAAATTTATTTTTTGAAAAGTTACCACATGTATGTTAAAAGAAAGAAAACTATGAAGTAATTCTATACGATAACTATGAAGTAGGAAAAATTGTATTTTTTTGCACGAGACTGTTCTATTACATGTAAGAATTAAGATAAATATTTTAATATAAACAAACTGGAGAAAATGCTTTCAGTGTTTAATTTTTTAATTTTCATTTTTGTACGAAAATATTTATTTATCAATCCAATATTTTTCTTTTTTTTTTCCTTTTGTGATGTAGCAATTTCACATATCATAATATTTTTAACTTAAGAAATTTAATTTGCTTAGGAAATATGTGTTTTATATTTTCATTTATTTTCTTAAAAGCATCATTACGTTTAGAAAGTAATTCAGAAGTGAATTTTTTTAAATAAAAAGACACGTAATTGATATTTGTTATTTATATTTAAGCAGGCAAACTTTCTTAAAAAATGCAATTCAACACGTTTTTTACAGAAAAATGATAGAAACTGGTTATGTAATGAAAAATTTTTTCATGGGAACTTTTATAGGAAAGCTTTCTACTAGAACAACATAAAAATTTGTGTAACAACTTTAATACCAATATTTAAAATAAAAATAATTGCTGGGAGAAGATAACCCCATTTTTTGTATCCTAAATAGTCTTACTTTAAAGAGAATGTATTTTTGATACAATAATAATTTTAAGCAAAGGTTATTTTCTTTTCAACAAGGAATATGGAAACGAATAATCAAAATGAGTATTTTTTTTCATCAAAACATCCCGTATAATATTATTTCCATTGTGTCCTTTAAATGCACAAGTCTTGCACGTACGAACTACAAAGTTTAAATTACTCTTCTCACATTATCACACTCTCAAGAGGTCAACGGAAATTTGAAAAGCAGGCCCTGGGGAGGTAGTGATATTACCATGTGATTCCAAACAGGTTTACTGTTTCCTAGTTAAACTCTCCTCTCCAGCTGTGTTGACGAGCCTCTCAAAGTTAATATTAAAAAGAGATGATGATGATCCTTCTCACCCTGTCACTCCTGCGTTGGCGACAAGTTCGTTTACCCTTTCTATCTCAGGATGGTTTTCTCCGCCAAGCGCCAATTTATGGCTACTCGAAATTGCTTTCGCTTAAAAAGGCTTTGTTAAAATGAAAACTAAAATATTCATATTTATGCATTTAAATTATGGGAAGTATTCGTAATAGGGAGAATAAAAACTTAGTTGTGAGGGTTATAAAATAATTAAATAAACATTGAAAATCAAAAATATATTAAAATAGTCAAAATTAATAATTTTCATGCAATGTTTTTGGGAGCTTTTAGTGCCTTAAAACTGTATTAAGTACTCGTATTTAGAAGAATACGAACTTTGTGATGAGGGTGATAATACTTAAACCAACGATAAAACTCACAAATCATCAAAAATTAATATTAACAATTTTAATAAAATTTTTTGGGGGAGTTTATATCACACTAAAAGTATTAAGTATTCTTATTAATAATAATAAATATTTATAATAATAATTCGAATGGTTTTCAACCAGCATTGAAATTATAATTTTATTAAAATAGTAAAAGTCAACAATTTTTAAACAATGTTTTAGTGATTTTCTCAGAGAATTGAAATCACTTTAAGTAATCGTGTTGTTGTTGTACTTTCTAATGCCACTTGCGAATATCAACAAGCCTGTTTGTTGGAACCAAGCGAATTTAAATCAGAGGGTGAGTTTCTTGTTTTCAGGGGTGCCATCTATGGGCAGGAATATAACTTCAGACGCACACTCGTCGTATCACATTTATAGGGCGGAGCCATTCACACATCCATACATTCATCCACACATCGCAATTTTGATTTGAGCAAGAGAACGATCAATCTTCAATTCAGTAATCCCAGAGTTATTGATTTATTGTGAGAAAATGGATGACTTTGTGAACCGACAGGTTTATCATGCACCTGTCATCATTTACTACACGAGGAGTCTTAGACCGACGGGATCGAACTCACGAACTTCCGAACATGGGCCCAACGTCCTACCAACTCGGCTATCCCTACCCTTAAAGTTCAGGTTCAAAGAGTAATAAAATTTTTTGATGATAATGATCAAAAATCTAAGCGAACATTAAAATAGCAATTTTAATACTTTTTTATAAGTCTTTAGTTCATTAAAATTGTATAAAGGATTTGTATTACGAAGAATAAAATCTTCATGATAATGGCAATAAGATTTAAACGCTAAAACCCAGAAATATATAAATCACTCCTATAAATAACTCATTCTTACATTTTGCATTCCTCGATAATCACATAAATTTTTTCCAAGAAGAGAAAAAAAAAGCAATTCAAAAATTGTAAGCAGAAAAGTGATGAAACTGATTAAAATTTAAGGAAAACATTAATTCTTTAAATCGTGTAAACTTGGAATAGTTGTCCTTGGCCTGTTTCAATGGGTAACACCGGTGGTAATCACGCGTGTTTCTCTAAACTAGTAGAGTTTCAATCTCACGTTTCGGGTTAATGGTCAACTCACGAGCTGACAGGTCTTAAGAAAAACAGATCGGCGGGTCATTACTGACTGCGGAAAACTCCAATCGATTCAGTTTCACTCAACTTGACTCCATATTGAGTCACGTGTCATTTTAATTCTGAAACGACGTGATTTTTATGTCATGAAATAGTCATGCTTTATTATATAAAAAAAAATATTTTAAACTTTTTGAGAATACTTAAGAACGAGAAAAAAATAGCGTTTAAATGAAAAATACTAATTACTATTTTGTTTCGTGTCCTAAAATGGAAGAAAAATTGTTTAAAAGTAAGATCAGATTTGAAGATTATCATGTTGAGCAACTAACACTATTCAATTTGATTTATTATATTTTTATTTTATTTCAGTTCGGTCATTAATTGTTCCGGAACAACACTGAGCACTAAAGTTCTAAATGAGTTTTGGTTTTTTGGAAACACTTGTGGCCTAACAATTACCGATATAATAACTCAATTGTTTATTAATTACAGCACATTTTAAGAATATGTACATTTATTTTTGATAAATTTTACTATAAATAATTCAAGGTGAGTTGGCGAGTAGAAATTTCATAACATCATTTATGTTACCTTCAAATTTTGAAATGAAATTCAGGTGTCTGTGAAGTAATTTTGTATTTTGTAAAATATCAAAAACTTCCCCACAAAGTGGAAGGGCATTAAATTTTTTGCATTGACAAAGATCGAAAACCAGAAGAAAAACCAGAAAACTATGACTATATATATATATATATATATAAATAAGTAAAATTTAAGATAATGAATACGAGAGTAACTTTATAATAAAACCAAAATCAAAACTAAATAATAATTATAATATATATTCATAGTTTCTAAAATTTCAGACAATATCTATAAAATAGAAATTTTCCGTGGTCAAAGATGGCCGGAGATTTGGAATTTCTATTCAAGTAAGACTTGTTACAACTTGTCTTTAGACTTTAAACGATAAGAAAATCGAACTACTTACAAAAGCTTGTTTGTTTTAACGATCTTCACAAAAGGTCATGCGGCAGAGCTCCAGTAACATTTTAATGTTGCTTTTCAGCAGCATTTTCACAGAGTTATTTTCCTTTGAGCTAAAACTAGCCGAGAGATGAAAAGAGAACCTCAACACCAAATCTTTAAACTTAAAATTGAAAGAAACACGAATCGCGCTGATTTCTCTATGAATTCAAATTGCTAGAATTTATTGAATATATGGCTAGATATTTTAAACATAAGTATAAGAAGTGCCATGAACAAAAAAATATCAGTTAAAAACTTATAGGTTTTATCAGTAATTAATGACTTGTTACTGATAAAATTGTTTAAATTTAGTGTCATTGTTTTCTTTCAGTTTCAATTTTCTAGTTGTTTTAATATAGGGATTAAGTTTAAATTGTAGGTTATTTTTATAAATAATTAACATTTTTTTAAAGATAAAGGTAAAATTTTCATTTTAAAATTGTTTGGAAGTTATTTATTGCATTTGCATTTTTGATTTTTCATTTGTAAATTTCAGGTTTTACCTAATTTTTATTCAGTGATTTACTATTCGTAAGGCCTACCGCAATGCGTTCACTTTCAAGTTTTAAATTTTATTTCAAATTGCGTGATTAAAGAAAACATTTTGAAATTATGTAAATGTAGTATTTTCGCTTTAATTAAGAGATTTAATTTAAATATCGTATATGAATGAAAAATTCTTAAGACTGGTGACTTGAAATTGCAGCAATCTTGCCGTTACTTTTATGAATTCAAGATCTTAATCCTCGCGTATCTTAATCCTCGCGTAATATAAAAAGTTAATTTTACTTCTAAGACTAAAGCATAATTTGTAAACTGGTGATATTTTCGGAAAGAAATTTGGGTCCGTTAACAAACCTTTTACAAAAATGATTTAGTTAAAACGGATCCATCACAAATTAGTTTTATGGAAAAATGAAATTTAACTTAATTCTTTTTTTGCAAAACAGAATCATTGACGTTTTCAATTCCTTACTTTATAACTAGACAGAGAAAACATTGTGGTAAAATTACAGAACTGAATTGGAATGACATATCTGGTAAAAAAAGAAATATAGTTCTTGCAAATAAAATCAAAATATACTGTACTTGATCCACTCTTTTTACAATTGATTGGTTCATACAAAATATAGTTCGTATTACCATACATTCATTAAGAAATACAAAGCTGAAAATAAAATATAAGCGAATGCATTGTTTTTATACCATGCTTAAAATATCATAATAAAATTACAAAATATTAACAAATTTTCAAATATTATCACATTTGTGTTATCATATATATTATAAAACAATATTTTATTTTTAATTTTATCAAAATCCATGCAAGAGCGCTTTGTTAGAAATCATCAAAATTTTTAGTGTTCGATGGAGCCAAAAGCACTTTAAATTTTACTATAATTACACCATATCACATATTGTCTAGACTAACCCTTGGTATTATACCATACATATGAATCATTCTGTTTTATTATTATTACTTAAAAATACTTACTTAAGAGGCATCTCTTTAAATTACATCATTCCTTATTTTAATTATTTTATAACTGATTTTAATAAGAATCTACATAAAATGATATTTTAAAAGGAAAATATATGTATTAGATTCAAAGTTTCAATTTTAAGACCATGAATGCGATAATCTTAGGTTTCTTAATATTTGATTGAGTTGTTGTGCCTCATTGCTATTTTTCAATAGAATTTCATTGCACTTTTTGTGTCTCGATTTTTTTTAAATTACATTTTCAATAACTCCTTAATTTTTATTGTTATTATAATCATTAAGAAGACATTGTTACTTTTTTACCTTGATCAGTTTTTCTCTTTAGGCAAAAGAGTTTTGTTGCAGTATTGCCTTGTCTTACTATATTTTTATATTTTTCTAAATACTTGTAGAATATTAGTTTTTGTATTGTACAAATAAATTTCAACTAATTTATTAAAATATTAAAATGGTTTCTTTCTTTTCAGGTAAGAAACAATATGGAAGTTAAATAGAAAGGAATGGATTATTAATTTCAGATTTATCTCAATTTCTAAGTATTTTTAATTGATTTACTGTAAGTACAAATATTTTTATGCATAATTAACTCAAGTAGGCAACAAATTAAGTGCAATAAGAATGCAATTTTTTTATGATTTTAAATGCTTGTTATTTTGAAAATTCAAACTTAGTATATTTATAAAAAAAATTTTTAAACAATATTTAGAAAACTGTTGTGAGAGTTTTCTTTTTAAACTAAGACGAAGGAAATGTATTCAAAATTATTATAATAAATAATTGTGAAAAAATCAAAATATTTTTTTTCGGTATAAATAAAATACTTGCGCACGAGACTTAATTAGGAGCTTGCAACTCTTGAAGAAATAAAGTGAAATTATTATGCCTAACTATTCGATTTAAATCAGATGAAATTCTATATGTGTAAGCGACGTCACGCGTGTGTGTCTGAACTGATTGGCTTCTGAATAAAGAAACGCCATGATTTACCTTCGATGGCGTTACTTGCTGGTATTTAATTATATAAATGAATCGTTCGTTTCGTATAATACTTAGGGAAAATGCTACAAAAATCTAAAAAAAAAAATTAAAAAAAATATCAAATGTGTATAGAATTTTATTTATCACTAATATCCTCAAAATCAAGTTGCATTTTTGATATTTAAGAAAAAATAATCAGAACAAAATTTATGATAAAATCGTCATTTTAAATTCATTTAGTTACTTCCCTTAAAAGTACTATATTTCCTCGTCAAAAAATATTCAAGCCATTTATCGGTCTGTAATATTTACAAAAACCAATTTCAAAATAAACTTATTCTGCATTTGCCCAATCGCAGTTGTAAACGAAAATAGCCATTCTTCGAATTTCAAGCGAACACAAAAGCAATCCATCTGTTGCAAAAGCTATCTTAATTGACAACGCAAAATCATCTAAAAAGGTCAAGTTTCAAAGTCTCGATATGACTTGAATCGATGTGTGTGATTCATATCGATTTTTATTTCAACTTACTTTTAAGTTACCTCCCATTCTGCCCAATTGACGTGTCGCCTGTAAGGAAACAGGTAGGACAACTTGTCTCTTCTGAAGTAACAGAAGAATAAAGCCCTGGGCAAGAACAGGTTAAACGTCGTGGGAAAATGATGTTGCTTTCTTTTGTTTTACTTGGAAACTTTTTACTACGGCCCTTGCGTGTGGAGTAGAGATTAGAGATTATGAATGGACGAAGCATAACTGTTGGAAGAATAGATGTACTGTCCTGCTTGGGGATCACTTTTATATTAAATCAAATCAAGCTTTTGATCCAATTTATAATCTGAGTCGCTGCTTACATTTTTTTTTTAAATATCTACTTCTAAAAAGATTGATTTTAATATAATAGATTGCTATGTCAACAAAATGTAGTGTTATATTGATAATATTATTTGCTCCAACAGATAACACGAGTATTGTGTTTAAGTTATGGTAAAAGGAAACGAATACTTCTATACATACCAAGATTTTTTTTTAAAATGTACTTTGAAATACATTTGAAAAATCAATTCTCCATGTGTATTTCGAATTAACAGTAATTAAACAAACTAAAACTATGTTTTTTTGCTTTATTTGCAATCAATTTTTTCTTTAGAAATTATTGCATTCATCGCTATGAATACAACATTTAGGTGGTTGTTAATATTATTTATTACAGAAAATAACAGGAAAGGAAATTGCAAATATCCGCTTATATTCCTCTTTATATAACTCAATAAATTTCTTTTCGTAAAAGATTCAAAAGATTTTGCTACTGGAGCATGAGTTTTAATTAAAGATGAACTTTTGGTTATTTTCACAACTGTAGTTTGATATTTAATTAAAAATGAAGGGATATTACCTTATGGAATATGAGTTTTGTTTTATGAATTGAGTAATTGTTTTCTCGTAGTATATTTGTTTTCTCAATTACTTCCATGTCACACCAGTGCATTTTGTTATATATTAAAATTTACTGTCGAGTTTTTAAAGTGTTTACATATCATGAAATACCTTTTTTAGAACGTTATTGATTTTTGATTGATATTTATATATTATTTTAATAAAGAATAGACATTCAATATACCTAAAAAAAATTATACGATATTGGGGAAACGCAATTGCAAATAAATTTTTATAAAATTACATATTTTGAGAAATACTGTACGTCCATTTATAATACAAAATTAAAAATAATTAAGATACAAACATGTGATATCTATGCACATTTTTAAAATTTGTGCTTTGCTAACAAATTCACGGCTTCATCTTAATCAAAAAGGTAAAAGGTGATTTCTTTCAAAAAGGTGGTTCAAATTGGAAATCACTATACAACTCGCATGGTCAAATCTCCTTGAATACGGTAAAATTTCACGTGTTTTTGCCTCTAACAGAGCATCAAAATTTGGTAATTTTTGCAAAAGTGCTTTGATAATGAGTTTGGTAAAATTAAAAATGAAATATGATTTTATAATCTGTGATAAAAGTTGGTAATTTTATCAGGATACCTTAGAACATGACATAAAAGCCCATTTATTTGGTAAAATTTAAAATTCCTTTTTATTGTATTTCTAAAAAAGTGGTAATATGAACTATATGTTTAAAAGCTAGAAGTTCCACTCAACTGTTACCATATGATCGGAATAATTATCTACTAAATAGCTTTATTAACCAGAATTATAGTTTTACACACATTACCATTCAATACTGTAATTTTATCAAAATTTTTTCAAAAAAAAAAAAAAAAGAAGAAAACAAATAGAAAACCAGTAAAAGGATATTGTGCAATGAGTAGTGATTTTTTCTCTATTTTCTGGCTAAATATAAAATTTTTCATCCTATTTTTTTAAGGACTTTATACCAATTCTTTAATTAATTTGTTACTTGTATTAACAATTAAATTAAAAATTTAAAGCGATTTGTATTCACATTTGTCTTGAATTAGTATGCCAAACAATAGAGTGGTTTCTTTGTTAACATAAAATTGCATTCTTAGGTTAAGGTTGAACTTAAGAGTTTTTTAGTGCTCTTCAAATTACTACTTTAATTCCAGCTTTAAATGGATATTTTGTTTTCTTAAGTGACTCTTGCGTCAAGGTTGTGTTGAAATCTAATTCATAAGGCGAGACACTTATTCATGCTTATGGTATCGATTCCAATAAATTTATTTAGTTTTATTGACAGTTGTTACTCGTATTTTTCATCCGAAGCAAAAATATTAAAAAGATTCAAGGGTTTAAATATAAAATAAGGAGTAATTTTTTCATTGTTACCCAAAATATCTGTGATAATATTATAAAAAACTCTTCTATTTAAATGGTTTAAGTTTTGCTGTTTCTTTTTTAAATTTATATCTAAAGAAACAGCTGGATAACTGAATATATTTATTTTATTTGAAGAAAAAAAAAACATATTTTTTTTGTTATGATGAAAATCTTTCATTTTTCTTTTCAATTGCAAAAGCCTTTTCATATTTTTCGCTATAGAACATTTAATATATACTATACATTTTCATGGTTTGATGATGGTTTTATTTTAATCTTTTTGCAACAAATATTTATGAATCTTGTTTCTAACAATATTCAGAATAATTTTAAACATTTTCCAGAAATTTTACATTCAATTGAAAAACTACTAGAACTAAATTAAGATTTAGTTTAGTCTAAATTAAATTAATTTTAAATCACGTTGTTTTGATTAAGAATATTTATTGAATATTTATTAACTATTCACAGTTTGGATATTAAAAACCTTTTCACTAATCTTTTTTTAAATATAAAGTTATCAATTAACGCATGTATCGCAAATATTAGTTAGTTTTATTTAGATAAAAGTTAAAATTTAAAACATATATCGTACAACTATTTTAGTAGATAAAAATGATAAATATTGTAGCAAATTTATTGATGTGAGAAATAGAATTTTGTTTTCGTTTAAATTGAACAATGACATCACATTTATGCTTATGAAGCAATTTTATTTCTAGAGAATGTTTTGTGTTCAACACGATCCGACATCTTTAAAATGTTTTTTTCTCAATTTGAGACTGACCCCTTGCATACAGTAGCGCCAACAATTGCCTCTCATGGAACTAATTCATTCTACAATGCAGTTTCCAGTCATATCATCATCAAAAAACAAGTCAGCTACTTTTCAAAGCGTTTTCTTTCTTTTCATTTGGCTAGTTTGAGGCAGCTCAATCAAAAAAATATAAAAAAAAGACTTAGTCGACTCCCTATCTTTTCGACTCATTCACTACCCAATTGAAAACAAGGGACTGGGTGACGAGATATTTCGTTGCCCGAGGGTACTCTCTATTTTCTCACGCATAGGGTACTACTGACCTAAGCGATTAATCGATATAAATGCTCATTAAACCTTACAGCCATTATCTATAAATACTAAATACCAGGTTTGAAGAGCTCATTTAGCTTTTATGCAAAATGTAATGAGTGACCATTGCTGTCTTCTACGAAATAAAATTAATTTGGGGAAGATTAAAAAAAAATCATTTCTTTAGTAACGGTTCCATTGTTTTGACGCCAGATTTGAAGAAAAAATTACTTTTTTTCTAAATATATTGCTTTGTGTTTTGCGACTATTTTTTGCAGAGCATGAAAATAATTTATACATGCTTTTCCACTTTAACTCACAATGAAGTTTTTTTCCCTTGTCCATTCCGGAACAATTCAATTAAAGCATGATCATTCAGTACTCATGATTCGTGAGAAAGTAGTTTTAATTCAAGGCGTGATGAAAGGAAATAATCATTTTGTAAGAAATTATATTGTTAAATTGATTAACGTTTATGATTTTATGATTTTTGCGCAGATACAGATATAAATTTTTTGTTGTTGTTTTATACGTGATAACACTTAGATAGAAACTTTTAGGAATGATGATCAGTCCCAATGGTGTAAGTGGCATTTCGGACTGAGGATTAATGGAATAGAATACTATTTTCGTAACGCAATGTTAATCCCATGAGAAAAATTTATACATACTTTTCTACTTTAAATCACAATGAAGTATTTTTTTTACTATGTGCATTTTCGGACAATTCAATTAATGCACGATCATTCAGCAATCATGATTCCTTAGAAAGTAGTTTCAATTCAATGCGTGATGAAAGGAAATAATCATTTTGCAGGAAATTATATTGTTAATTTGATTAACGTTTATGATTTTATGATTTTTGCTACAATCAAAAAGCACTGAAATGAGGTTCAATGGAAAATTCGAGTTGCCATTAAAGAAGAGATATAAAAAATTATAATTCAGCTAATTTAGATTTTGTAATTTATTGTTTTTAAATTAAACAACGCGATTAATATGAAAAGGTTTATTTTAAGAATATATTTTTTGAAGAAAAAATGTTATACGCATGTTATTAACGATATAATTGAAAGTTGAGGTAATTTAATTTTTCTCAAATTACCAAGTAAAGAATAAATAATCCTTATTTAAGAAATTTATTTGCATTTAATCGGATTAAGGATACTTCACATGCATGCTTATAATTTTATTTTAATAAGTAGAAATCGTATCCCTTCTCTACGACTATCTTACTAACCGTATGCTATTATTGATAGTTAAGATAGTTAAATTTTTCTCAAAATTATTAATTAAATATAAAAGGAGTCTATTTTTACGAAATTTCTAGGAATTTTAGTCGGATTAAGGTTTTTTCAGATGCATACTTATAATTTTATTTTTATAAATTGAAAGCTTGTTCCTTCTCTACAATGTTTAAGAACAATATTTCTTAAATTCCTTTCTATTATCCGATTTACATAGAGTTTTACCAAAATCTTAATATAAATTTGGAATTTATGTTGAGATAAATTTGTATTTATTGTAATATTTTAATTCTACATCATCTATTTTAATTCTTTCCTTACGTGCATGTACAATCAATTCCAAATGATAATAATTGTAAATAAATATAATATAATTATAATTTTAGTAACTGATATCAAAATTAGAAGACAAAAATTATTTAACCTTCTGTTGATATAAATCAATATCAAATACTGAGTCTTCCTCGCTTTAAAGTTAAAACAATACACGAGTATAGTTGCTTATAATACATATATATGCATGTTCTGAAAATGTTTTTTAATAAGAAAACGCGCTTAAAAATGCTGATTTTGACTTAACAGTAACTGAGATAGTTGTTATTTTATGTTTTGTACTTTTAGAGGCGTTATTTGTTGCTAAAATTACTATTTTACAGTAATGATGATCTTAAGTTCTTATGAGTGCATTATAGTTTGACTGAGACTGTGAGTAACACAGTAACTATTTATCTTAAGGTACTTGCAAGATAATTTTTATTTCAGAACTATGCTATTCCTCTTGTTTGCGATATGATAGACGAAAAATGGATTGTAGAGCAAAAAATAGTCAATTAAAATAAATTAAGTCAATTCTACTGATTAGCACAATGCATATAAATTATAAATTCGTTCAACAAATATAAAAAAACTAAAAAAATTACTGGGTCATATGAGCATAGAAAAAAATATTGAGCAAAGGCTTCATAAAAATATAAAAAAATTAGTTGACAGCACATTGATGATTAACCTTAATTTAGCGCATAATTTAGAAGTAACAAGTAACGTAGTAATTTTTGATTTTGCACATTTTACCAAAAAGAAAATTATCTTTTGTTTTCCACTAAGTGTAAATATATTATATTTATAGTAAATTTAATGATTTAAATTCTAGAAAAATAAGAATTATTATTTTTTTTGAGTAAAGGAAACATATTGTTTAATTTTCATTATAAATAATTAATACATATTAGATGCAAGCTTTTAAAATATACTGTGTTTTTTTTAAACATAAAGTAAAAGATAATGTCTTGATATTTCAACTATCTCTAAGATTTCGTTTTTTCTTCAATAAGTGGCACACGAAGAAAAAAACACTTTATTTTAAAGAGTTTATTTTTAAAAGCAAACAAATTTCATTATTGCTGTCAGTATTGCATTTTTTTTTGCTGATAAAAGAAGCTCCAATACATTTTTTGTTTACACACTGTGTATAAAAAAACACGAACTGTTTTGAAAAATGCGCTTAACCATGACATTGCGTCTGTATCTAACAAAATTGCTATTGTTAAGTTTATGACAGAGGTGGTAATCGTAATAGAATTTTGTTAACCCAGAGAACTGCTTCTGTCAACCTCAGATGGTGATTCCCATCGCTTTTATATCATCTCAGAATTTTTTTCGAACTCAAAACTGAACAAAAATAACATTAGTTGCGAGTACACAAACATACATTTTTTTTCGTGTTTTAACTACCAGCAACAATTCTTCTGCCAATCGCACCTCCCTCTTTCGATGTTATATATATTTTTTTCTTTAAAAAAAGATCTGCTTAAGTATCAAACATTCTTAGTCATTGCGTTTATAACGTATTTTTTTGAACTTAAAAAATATTTTTTCGAAGCTGTAAAAAATTGTTTTTTGGTGAAGGAGATAATAAAAAACGCAGACCCCTTGATTCGATGAAGAAAAAAAAAAAGTTGTGCGTTGGAGTAAGATGGATGAGTCTGGAAAAACTGGGAGTTGATAAGGAAAAGAGGAACTGTTGAAGTGGAGGGAAAAGCATTCATTGTTTATATAGAAAAACATTTGATTGAATAATTTTTTCCCTTTTTTATTCCCCTAAATGAGCTTTGCAGAATCACGCATCATGATAAAGATATACAACTTATTCCATCTAAGATGGTGGGAAAGGGATAAAAAAAAGTCACCTTTCATTTTGTATCATTACTGAAACTGTTGATGGCGAAATATTTAATTGGATATAATCTATTAGGTGCAAAATATTAAATTCTTACGGTACCTAAGAAGAATGACTAACTTTGGAGTTGAGCTTTTTTTAACGTTACTTATTAAATAAGTTTTAATGATTTCATTTTTAATTGGTAAATTATCAATCTATATTAAAAACGCAGAATGCTTATATGTAAATGTGAATATAAATAACTTATACAAATTTGCAATTCTGAACCAATCCAAGCCAAATTTAATGTGTATACTTTCGAAAACACGGCCACTAAACCGCGTGCTGTATCTTAAGGAGAAATTGCTCATAGGATTGGAAAATTATTTTATAATATGAATGATTTAACCTTTCAGCTGCGTATCTTAGTATTGTTTCCAGCTATGCAGTTTACAATTTCTCAGAATTTTCCCTGGGTGGCGATACAATACATAGAAACAATACATTGTTTGCATAGATACCGCGGTGTTTTTCTCCAAAATGCTCTTAACTATTCGCTTTAACAAATTTTAAGTTGTGGCTTATCATTATATAGCTTCAATACACTTCATTTTCTCGAGCATAAATTTGAATTATTTAAATTTTCTAACTATAGCTTTAAAATGCTTGCTTATGTATTTTTTTTTCAAGTTAATTTTATAATATGTTATTACCTACTATAACTTGCAAACAAAAATTAATGTACACAACTTAAATCGTGTTGAAAAATCAGTATTACATTCGCTATTAATATGGAAGAAACGTGAGCTCGTCCATTTTTTTAATCTAAATGTGCAAATATTTTAAATTCTTAATAAATATATATGAAAGCTTTCTTACTTTACATCTTAATAATTAAAAACATTTTAAAAGTAAAAATTTCGAATAACCTAGTTGAATGATTTATCATGTTTGCATTATATTTGTATCTCTACCTTCATATTTGAATTTTTAAAATACTTAAATTAAATTAAATATTTTTCAACATGAATTTAATATATTTAACTTTTTGCCTGAATGTATGCATAGATCATTTTAATAACATCAACCAATTTAAATTACGTTGTAAAGTCAAGGAAAACTTAAGTTTTCAATTTCTAATAAGTCCTGTTAATCTGTGAGATCTTATGGCACATAGATTATTGCTGATAATTTATTCTCTTAAAGTAGTTTATATTTAAGTATAAAAATCTTATTAAATTATGTCGTATCAGCTATTACATTAATTTCTTAAATAAATAACAATAAATACTTTGTTACAAGTCGGACTTTTTCTTCTAAAGTTTAATTTTCGTTTAAATTCATTATTTTAAATCAATATTTAAAAATAATCAAATGTACGTTACAAACAGAAATTAATATCATTCGTATTCAGTTTTTAATATTATTAATTTTAAAACTGTGTTATAAAGCAATTTTTAAAGAATTTGTGAAAAATACAATTTGAAGTGCTGCCAGAAAAAGTAAACACATTTTATCTTTCGTTTTCGACTGGCGTCAAAATTTTTGTCTATACTGGTTAGAAATTTAAAACCTGAAAGATAGGAAGGAAATGAAAAATTACAAAATCTATTGATGAAAGCTTTAATCTCTTGGGGCAATCTGACACCAACACAAGGATGAAAGAGGTAGTAAACAGACCTTACACACTAGCGAACATTAAAAGACTCTTTCAAATTTGCTGATCTTAACTATTTTTACATTTTTGTTAGCACTCAGTTTTCGTTGCTTAGAAAAGTGTAGATTAAACTTGAGATGATTAATTGTTTATTAAAATTATTAAGAGCTTGATGATGAACATTTGAAGTGTATTGAAAAGTTTAATCAACATATACAGCAGCCTGTAGTGAGAGCGAAATAAAATGTATTTTTATTATTTTTCCAATATGTGTTTTAAAAATTTTCCATACTTTTCTTTGTATCTGTTACGCTTTACTTTCTAAATTTATCTTTCGAATAACTTAAGTATGTCCTTGAGACTCAATTACTATGATATATTATTACTGATATCATTATAATTTTCAAAATTTAAACGTGGTTTCAAAAAAGAAATAAAGCTTCAAATTATGTTTCAACTATAAATTGCTTCTTTCATTTGTACATTGTTTAAGTAGTTTTATAAAATTGGCATTTATAATAGACGAAAATATGCTTTATGAGTATCATAATTAATAAGCCTACAAACGAAGCTATTAAATAGGATGGCATAATGGGTTTGGCTTTCCTCCTACAATAAATCTAGGTAAGGTAATGTTGAAAACTTCACGCAGAAATAGCTACTGTATATCACGAAATATTGTTTCTTGTTTATTTATATCATTCCATCCATACAATACATCATATACTCGGCTACTATAAATAATCCATAGCCACAGAACCTTGACTTTGTTACTGCTATCATCATCAATTAACCGGCGTTGGTTTGTATCCGAAACTAGGTCAAGTAACAATTGACGATTGATCTAACTTGCTCCAAGGTTAAGTAATAGCGAAATAAACACCTGTTTGTACAAAATATCAGTTTCCACTAACATTTTTTTTTTGTTGTATTATCTTTAGCGGGAGAAGTAAAAACCAGAAGTATGTTTCGGTTTCAATTGAGATTGGGATTATGTTTTTCTTTGTGATTGCTTGACACAATCTTAAAGATTCTTAATTCTTTTTCTCCTTAACTGGGCTAAAATTAAAATGATCAGAAAACTGAAAAGATTACGTAAATTTGAAAGTAGGAATTTTAAAAATCATAATCGTACTTATACGCAATTGAACAGCGAGTCAAAATATAGCCATATTATTTATATTTAAAAAAAATAATCAAGATAACAACGCTAATTTCTTAATTTGAAATGATATTTTACTAAATCACTTGTTTTCCGTAGACGTTATTATTTTATTAATTTGGAATGATATTTTAAAANAATCATAATCGTACTTATACGCAATTGAACAGCGAGTCAAAATATAGCCATATTATTTATATTTAAAAAAAATAATCAAGATAACAACGCTAATTTCTTAATTTGAAATTATATTTTACTAAATCACTTGCTTTCCGTAACGTTATTATTTTATTAATTTGGAACGATATTTAAAATAAAATCACTCATGCTTCGTTATCATCAAGCGAGGTATATTATGATATTTGAAACATTTAATATATTGATTACATAAAAGAAATATTTCATTAGTAATAGTTACTAAAAAGATTTATTAATGAGACTAATTTTAACATATTTATCATAAATATTAAATATAATAAAATTATAAAAATTATTTAGAAGTTAAGTATTTTATAAAAGTCCTATCCTATCCAGGTTTTGACGGCTCATACCTAATAGTTATTCATAAATATGACTATTTACTTATTTTAAACATCAATCTAATATTATGAAAAATCAATTAAAAATATTTTAACTAAATTCTTAAAAATAAATATTAGGATTGTAATAGAATTCATCATTGTACTTAACCAATGTAATGTAATTTACCAATCTTTGGTACATTTCCTCTATCAGTAATTGACACTAGTCTCAGAAAAATTCTACGTAACTAAAAAAATTTCTTTTTAAGACCATTTTTAAAATATTTTGCCTATGAACCAATTACCATAAAAATATATTTCAATTAAAAAAGAATAATAATTGTTATAAAAGTGTTTTACATACAAAATTAACTCATTTGCAGTAAAATCCTTAAATCATTATTCGCTATATCAATTCATTTTCCTTTAATTTTAGTCCCTCGAGACTTAGAAATATTTTCGAATTTGTGAAAAATAACACTTTTCTTTTGAACAAAATAATACCTTTTAATCGACAACGAAAGCTTATCAACTCATATTCATATAATTATGCTGACATTGACTTATACTACTGAAAAAAGTAGATATAGAATATTTAATAAAAATGATTTTATTAGTTTTTGCCTGTCCACGAATAAATTGATTCTTAAATACTATTATTTTTCTTATATTTATCCTATGTATCAAATTTTTAAGAAAACCAAATCTTTAAAAACTATTTTTTGTCCTATTTATATTCATAAATTAAAAAAAAAATTTCCGTTAGCAATAAAATTTTGAAATTATTATTATGTAATGGATAACTCTTTGCTATATGTCTTCTATCAATTTTTGATACTCTTGCCTCAAGCATTTTGTCGCATTTGAGAAAACTAAAGCTTAAACAATTCGTTTTAAACAAAATAACTTTTGGTCGACAACGACAGTTAATTAACTAATTAATATGATACTACTAAATAAAATAGATATAAAATACTTTATAAAAATTATGTTGATTGGATTTTGCCTCTCTACAAGTAAACATGAAGGTACTTAAATAATATTCTTATCATGTTTTCAATTTTCACAGAAATTTTAAAACTTTAAAACTTAATTTTCTTTTAAATTCTATACATTATCTAAAAATAAATATCCATTTGCAGTAAAATTTCTGAACCATTGTTACACGATGTACCGATCTTTGCCATGCGTCTTCGATCAATTTTTTGACACTCAAGAGTCTAAGGAATACTGTCGCATCTGAGAAAACTAACACTTAAACGATTCTCTTTTGAACAGAATGATAACTTTTGGTCGACAACGACAGTTTGTCTCCGAGATTTCGAAACTCGAGATTTGTTTGGCTTGTAACCAAGCCTTTTCTCCAGAGTAAACGTAATTTGTTTTGGGGGTGCCCAAAGAATATTAGATTTAGTGTCGACGTTGTCGGTGAAATTTGCTTTTGGAAAATTGAATTTATCTGTTTCGGGATTCAACCCTTCTCGGCAAAATATTCCATTAATAATAGTTTTTTTTATTCTTATAAAGTAACCTTGGAAGAGCTCATTTTGCTTGGGGTGACCGAATTGGCATTCGGTTTTAATGTATTCTAGTAAAAAATAAGTAAATAAAAAATAAAGTATTCTCTTTTGATGGAAATCTATTTTGACGTTTCTTTTCATTTAAAATTAATACTTCATCATTGTATTTTTTTCACATTTCTGAAGATTTAAATTTTTTATGATAGATTAGGAATTCTCATAAACTAGTATTCCATTTCATAGGTCCATAAAAAGTATTTTCTAGTCAGGCTTTCTTGAACTGAACATGTTTGTTTGGTAACTGAAATTTTGAGATTTTGAAAGTGTAGTGTTTTCAAGCGAAAAAAAAAACTCTTTCTTGATTATATTTTCGTATTTACAATGTTGCTACTCAACGAGAGGAATGATAAAATTTATTATTTATATGATAATTCCTAAAGTAAGCATGATAAATAAAATGTAAAGCACTCGAATAATTGAAATTGTCTAATGTCATTATATGATATGCCCAGTAGCAGAAATATCTTTGTTGGTCTGAAACACAATGAACAAATTCTAATCTTTGTCTGTTGAGCTTATGGTAAAGTATTTGTATTCAAATATCGCTTTTGAAAGGTTTGCAAGATTTTTAAATTAACGAATGTCTATTACCTACAGTTCAAAATGAATTAATAACGCAACTAAGTAATACCTTACAGTTAATTGAAATTCTATGAGATAAGATGAGAGACAAACTGTTAATACAGGAAAATTAATTTTTTTAGCTTAAGTTAAGAACATTTTTTTAAAAAGTTTGCATTATTTTCATCTCAAAGGTCAAAGTAAAACTACGACACTCACGCCGTAACAAGCAAGGTCTACTACAGGGAATCTATATATCAAAGGTTTTCATATCCAGCATATTTTATCTCATTTTTAACATAAAAACATTTCATGCTTTTGTGTGTATCATTAATTTTACTAAATACAAAGAAAATACACTGATTAAATGTATCTCTGTGTAAAATATTAAACTATTTTACTCTCAAATGAATTCTCACTTTAAGTTTGAATTACTAGAAGCATAATGCTCCATATTTGTAAATAATATAAATTAAAAAATAATACAGTGAAGCCTGTGTAAATTGACGAACATCCTTTAGATGGTCCCCTTAGATAGCTGAATAAATTAGGAAGAGGGGAAATTTAATTGTTTTTATAGGTTTGGTAGTTCATTACTAAGATCAGCTTAGAGACAGAGACGCTCAGCTTAGTTGTTTACAGAGATGGTCAACTTAACAGGTTCATTTAAGAAAATAAAAAAAATAATATTCCTACATAAAATTTCGTACCATAGTAGTTTTTATGCTGAAATATTTCCATTTGCAACTTTATTTCTTTTTGTTCCACATTTTATTTTTAACATTGACGTGTATAAATAAGTTATTTTAGTTATTTTAAGCTCTTTTTGAAATAAAGTAATAAAAACTGCATTAAAGCTGGATTTTAATCGGTATTAGTATCTATTATTTTATTTCCTTTGTTTGTTTTCCTTAGAAGTACTTTTAATTCCGAAATCCTATTATACCATTTCCAAGTTTAAATTGTAACGTAGCTAATTCTCTTTAAAAAGCCGATGGATTGGTTACATATATATATATTTATNCAAAAAAAAAATTAAAATATATATTTTTCATCATAATTACAAATAATAAATTGTCTAAAAAAGTAAAAAATTGCAATCCTTATTTTGTAAAATTTACAGTGTTATTTTGTTAACTTTTGACTGAACATTGCTGTATACCTAGAAAGACTGAAGGAGCTAGAATGGCTGTTCCCAGATTGTCTGTCTGTAGATCAGAAACACATCCAAAATCTTAAAATATAATCATAAGTAATTTAATAGAAGTGTATATTATAGACTTGATCATCGAATTTATATGGTTATTTTGTTAAAATTGATTAACGAACATATTTGATTATACTTATACACTAGTTTCTTAGATAATGAGTTCCCTTTTTTTTTACAAATAATAATTATAGATATGATGAAATACTTTTATTTTAATGAAACTGGGTTACCATATACTTAAACCTACCCGGAGTTAGGAAATACCTACCAAAATACCCTCCCGTCATTCCAGTTAAGGCTCTATGTATACGTTTTTAATAGGGTTAGCACAAAATAATTAAATAAGCACTTAAATTGGATCAAATTATGAAAAGTCAAAAATAATTAACACTTTCAGTAAGTTATTTTTTGAATTACTGATCGACATAAAACGAGAGGGGATGAATTAGCCACAATCGTCTTTTTTGTTTTAAGTCGAGAATTAATATTTTATGAGTGGTATTCAGAATAAATTACATCGAATTTGCTGACATCTTATGGTCCGTGGCGCATTATTCTTTCTTAAGGAGCTCACTAAATCACAAGAAAATGATGTTATTTTTCGGCCAAACTTACTTTTTGTTGAACTAGTTACAATCTTTTATTCTGTTTTAGTTTATATTTTTCATTTTCCCCCGGATGCATTTTCACATTTCCCAAACTTGTTTAGCTGGACCAAAATGAGGTTCGTTAAAGTCATTTTTTCCCAAACTAATTATAATTAAAAGCATTACCAAAATGAACAGTTAAAACGAAAGAAAGAAGTCTTAACAAGGATTCTGTCTCAAAGTTCCAGAACAAAAGAAATCTTGTTTCATTTTCGTTGCTCTTTGGAGCTAATTAGAAGCCCAAACTATTTATAAAATAGCGCAAGTGCACATCAGATGGGGGTGAGGGTTGCCCTAGACGAACCACAAAAATCTGAGATTATGTAGGCGTCAGCAAAAGTGAGGTAATTACATAAGCCTATGCATTATTCATTATGAAAACATATCTTTATTCTGCTCGATCGTTAAGCCCATCTTCGCAAGAACCCCCCTCCCCTATTAAAGAGTCTTAAAAATATAAAAATATTTCCGAAAAAAAGTAAAATAAGAGCATTTTTAGAAGGGGAATATAAATATACATTTTTTATTATTATTTTCTTCTCATTTTTCCTTAAAATGCGTTATTCTTAGCTTCAACTAAAATAAGGAAGATAAAGATAGAATTGGATGAGGAAGAAAAAAATGTAAAGAAAAAAATTATAGAAAAGAACGGATATAAGAAAGAATAAGAATTCCACGGGATTCTCGAGTCAATGATAAATTAAAGCAATCGCTGGGGAGTTCGAAAAGAAAAAAAAATAAGTTTTCTTCCCTTTCAGAACTTTCCAAGACTTCTCTTTCTTTCTTGGTACAGCCCCTCTTCGTTATACTGACAAGGGATGGTTCTCGAATGTCTTTTTCGAAATCTCAGATATATATTCTTTTTTTTGTTTTATACGTGATAACACATAGATGGAAACCTTTAGGAATGATGGTCAGTCCCAATGGCATAAGTGACATTTCGGAATGAGGATTATCGGAATAGAATACTATTTTCGTAACAACAATGGTAAGCCTACAATAAAGTAGGTAGCCTTCTTCATCGCGTAGAATTAGTACCTAATTTAGTGCTTTTTTGAGTAATAGTTTTTTTAGACTATTCACCATGTTACCAGTATTTTATTAGACCCCTATCATATTAACCCACGGTACATCCAATGTTGCGTTGTTAATAAGAAATTTTTCAATGTTGTTAAACGAAAAAAGAAACCAAATAAGTTCCTAATTTTGTAATATTATCCAAGAAATAATTTTTTCAGGCTATTTATCAAATATTAATGATTTTCCTAGAAATATATTGACTCTTTGAAGCAAATGGGACGCAGGTATGTCTTTAATATATTTTTTTCTGACGCTTAAAGTACAAGCAAAAATAAATCCGTCTACTTTTATAATTCTAAAAGAGAGTCTAATAGTTACTAAAAAATCTTTTAGGAAATCGAAATTCCATTTTTCTTCAAATTCAGTATTTTCTTTTTTAATTCATAATCAGCCATCTGTCAATAATTGATTTGGTGAATTAGATTTTGTAAATTTTAACAATGAATAACTGTTTCTCTTATATCTAAATAACAGCAAATAAGTGCGAATTTGAAAGTTTCTAAGTAGAATTTTTAATGTTGTTTAGTCAAAACAGAATCATGCATTTTTTTTATCTATTCATGACTCATTTTAAATCATCAAAATTATTGTTAGTAATTTGCATAAAGCTTCTAAACTAGCATTTTAAAATTTATTTAAAAAAATCAATTAAAAAGTTTTGAAATTGTTGTTGCTCAAAAAGAATAAATGTTCTAAAGACACTAGATAGCCATCATCTGATTAAATGAATTCCTAGTTTAGTGCTACTTTCAGACTTTTTGCTATTATTATCTTAAACTTCATATAAACCCTAGGTACATTGCAAATAGCAATTTTCACAGAAAAAGAATGTTTAACCGAAAATAAATATTCTCAAAACCATGTATTTTTTCATGCATTTTTATGTTTTTTTTTTTAAAAAAAAAAACTTTTTAAAATCTCTGCCAATTACTTGTAGAAATTTTTGTTAACAAACATATAGCATTTATTGACAATTATTTGCTTGGAAAACTGTTATGCAAGAAAGCAAATACAGTGTGAAAACATAAATCACAGTATTTGAGTGTTTTTATGCGTATTAATTTAGCCTCACGTGCAAAACTTGTTGCCTTAATAAGAAAATTGTATTTTCTATGTTAGAATTAAAAACTAACACAGAATCTCAATCGATGGTTCCTTAAATATTAAATTTCCAATTTATAATATATTTTTCCTGCAAAATATAATAACTAATATTATTGTTTAGCCATAAGTACTTAATCCATTTAAGTTTTAATGAGTCTATAAACCATTACATTTTCAGTGAAATATTAAATCAAAATTTTATAATTGTTATCAAAATAAAAATAACACTATTTATTTTACTTTGCTATACATTTATTCTTTTAAAGTATAATACAAAGTTTTTATTATTTCTCGATAAAAATGTTTTTTACTAATTTTGGATACATTTAATTAATAGAGAAATTCTGAGTTAGACATTTAGAAACAGCAAAATACTTGAAAAATGTAACAAATTACGTTATTTCCTATTACTATTCAATATTCATAAAAAATAATTGGATGCGCATGCTTAAATTCTCTACTTTTGTTGCACGTGAATTAAGATAGAGTAAGCAATTTTGCTTTTACTATTATTTTTCATGCAAAGTAAATGCTAATAAAACACCTTATATACAGCAAAAGTAAAAGGGTGTTTTAAAATATTCTAAAATAATCTTGTAAGACATTAGTTTGAACACTTGAAAAAAATTTCGCACAAAAATAAACTCGCCAGAGAAAAATTTAGAAAACAACTCACTACGACTATAAAAGCCGCTTTTTTATTGTTAAATATTATTCTTTTTTGAAGTATTTTCATTTAAATTTTTTTCGTCTTTTTGAAAACTTTGTTTATTATATTTTATTAATAAATTATTCCATCTTTGTGAAATGTCTTTTTTGAAATGAAATACAAACTGCAAACATTTGCTTTTAAAATTGATTCAGGGAAGAAATTAGCATATAAACGATTAGATATATTGCGTGTCATGAAAAAAGACGTAAACATAATATTTACATATCAGAGATTTTTTTTATTATTTACAACTATGTCATTTTTTAAATTTTTTTGCTGCTCTATTTTGGTTTGTGTACATTAAAGCCAATATAAAAAATAAAAAAGTTATTCCTTTTAAAAAAAAATTAATAGGAGCGCATACAAGGGATGAACGTCTGAGTTAAAAAATAAATTGTAGAAATATCTCATATATTAATGTTTTTTTCCTTAAAATTTACTAGCAATTCCAGCATTCAACCACTTATGAATCCAATTGAAATCTAATATATTAGTTATACATCACTTTCTTTTTTTTTATATTATAAAATTATAAATTTTAAACTCACGTTATCACACAATCATTGTTCACTAAACAGAAAGGATCAAATCTCAACCACTAGACTGAATAAATTGCTATCCACTTAATAATTAAAGAACAAAATAAAAGTTGCAGACTTTTGATAAAATTGCATAAAATATTTTACTTCGCATCATGACATCTGTTTAAAACATTGCAATTGCAGTTTAACATTTCTATTTTTATATAGATTTGCAGAAAAATCTAAAAAAACTTAAATATTTTAGAAATTGATAAAAACTATTTTGAAAATTTTCTATTAAGCTGTAACGTTTTTGAAGACTTGTAGTGCAACTAATATTTCTGATATGGGGAATTTTGCTAGTTTCAGAAATAAAATATATAAATCAAAGTGTTTAACTGCTTGACAGTGACATACATTTCAGGAAAAAGAACCAAAAATGGATAATTTTCTTGACTGTTTAATTTTGTTCCTTTTAATATTAAAAAAGTTAAAAAATGGTTTTTATTACAAAAATAAAATTTTAATGCAATAACTACTGTATTTATAACTTTTACATACACATAAAAAGTAATGGATTACACACACATCTTATTCAATTAGAGCAAAATAAACAAAATTTTGTAGCTAAATATAATGTAGCTAGTATAATATAATATAAAAGCACAACCATATGATTTTCAATACATACATTTTATAAATCTTTCACAGTATGGTATATCCCAAAACACGGTACTGCACACAAACCCATATCGCACTCTTTGCCCTCGACTGAAGTCGTAATCGGTGAAAGACTAGGACCACTAATGCCATCTATTAGGAAAATAGTGAACTAAGTATCCTAAAATAGAAACGAATTCTGCTCGGACTTCACAAAATAGAAACTTTAATTTTTCTCCTGCCCGAAGTCAGTTCGGGTACCACAAGTACTGCACGTAGTAGTTGCCCGAGCTGGATTCAAGCGACACTGGCAAGGAGTTAAGAGAAATATCCCTTGGAAACAGAAATTGATAGAGAAATAAATTTAACTTCAAATTTCCATCTGAATAATATCTTCTATAATTTTCCGCATCTTTTTTTATATGTCTATTGGCACATTCAGCATTGAAATACTTGCAGCAGATTTGTGCTACCCATTAGAGCAAGTTTACATTTCATACATCGAATTTATATTCAATCATATAAAAATTGTCTCTTTATTCTATTGAAAAATGAAACATAAAGAATGAAGCAATTGAAACTCCAAACATTATTATCTATGCTAAAAAATATCGCCAGCCTTCTTTGGGTTGAATAAATGCACTAAGTATATGATATTTAAAAACTTAAAAAAGTTGCAAATATTTTGATACAGATGTTTAAAGAGTTTTACATTACTACATCATAATATTCTTTATAAAAGTTCCATAATTATTGTTTCCTACTTTAAAAAAAAATGTTAATCTGTTTTTCCTAGACGGTACAAAGGAATGAGCAATATATATTGTAGAATTGCACAATTTGTAGTTGTACAAAAAATATTAAATATTGTAGAAATTTCGACAGCCTTACTTAATAATTTTTCATTAATCAATTAATAATAACTAGAGCCCGGATTTTGATGACCTAAAAAATCTCAATTAATGCCCTTAAAAAGTGCAAAAAATGCCTTTATGAACTGCAAAAAATGCCCTTAAAATGCGAAAATTGCGCTGAAAGTGCCTTATGACATGACTTAAATAGAAGTAAAAAAATTGAACTAAAACAATGTTTTACTCTTTAACATTATTATGAGTCGTTTCATTAAAGTTTGACAAATATGTTTTATATCCAAAAATAACAAAAAAAAGGAAAATATATTGTCTCCAAAACATTTTTATTTTGTATAGAAACTTAAATGAATATAACAACTTCCATCTCATAATATTACTAAATATCTGAATTACAGTGGATTATTAAATTTTTTTTTTAATATTTTGAAATGTAAACGAGCGTCTCTTGTCTGAAAGCAAATTTTTATACCAGGAGAAGCTTCTTTCAACGTCTACTGATGTTATTGGTGCGTACTTGAAAAGGACGGTCACCCTTACTGACAATTCTTCTTCAATTTGAAAAGATGTTGCTTCACCTGTTAATATCCTAGAAATTTTTTTCATTATTTGGAAGCCAGTGTAATAATAAAAAATTATAAAAAATAATAAAAATTAGAAAAATTTAACAAAAAATTTAAAAAATGCTTTAAAATGCAAAATACGCCCCAAAATTTTAAAGGAAATGCCCTATAAATCTCAAAAAATGCTCTAACGGACAAAAAATGTCCAAAAATGCAAAAAATGCAAAAAAATGCAAATGTCATCAAAACCCGGGCCTTAATAATAACAATCACTTTATTTTCAATAAAATATATAAAAATGAAAAATAAAGAATGAAGAGATTGAAAATCTAAACATTATCGTCTATGCTAACAAAATAGCGCGTGTTTTCTTTCGGTTGAATGAGTGCATTAAATATATGATGTTTAAAAAATAAAGTTGTAAATATATTGAAACTAATCAAAAATTAAATATTTTTACTTTATAACATGTCATAGCTTTATAAAAGTTCAAAGATTATTCTAAACCTACTCTTTTTTTTTAAATACGAATATGTTTTTTTTTTAAAACGGTACAAATGAAATGGCAATATATATTGCAGAATTGTGCAATTTAAAGTTCTACATTATTTATTAAATATTTTAGAATTTAGTACAGTTCTCTTAAAAACATTCTATCAGACAAAAACAGCTTTGCAAATACTATTCTTATAAATAAATGTTTTCGTAATGGGGCGTTTTGCCGGATTCAGGAATAAAATAAATAAATTAAAGTGTTTGCGAGAAGGTTTAGAAACAGAAATTGATAGAGAAATAAAATTAACTTCCAACTTCCAATAATGGAATAAGATCTTCTATATGTTTCTGTATCTTTTCCAGGAAGTTTACAGGCAGTTTCATCATTCAAAGTCAAGTAAATCCTTGCAGCAGATTTGTGCGTTCCATTAGAACGTGTTCCTCAGCATTGGATCTAATGTATTCCTTTTGCGTTCAATCCGAAAATACTCTTTTAGAACGATTACGCTCGTGCATTTTTACTCGATTCTTGCTTAGAATAAAAAAAGGGATCAAATAAATCGAAAAATAGCGAAAAGAAAATTGGAGGAAAAAAACTTTTATCGGTCTTAGCATTTGCTTCGAATGAATCGCACAATAAAAACGTTTTTGCGTCTTTGTTCGCAAATGATTGATGATACCGTAGGGAGCCATATTGATACGTTTTTTTAGGTTTATTTATTTATATATTTTATTCCGTATTCCCATTTCAAATGTTACTAGAAACTGCCGGTTTTACAGTTCATTTTAAATTCAGAAAGCGTATCGCCCACTGGATCTTATGTCATAGTCAGCACCTGGGTAGGCAAGTCCTAACACCTCCTCATTTTTTCTTTCAAACTATTATTTTATTTTCTCAATTATTTTTTTTGTGCTTAATATTTGTCTCCATCTAGGTTTAGAGGCCATTAACTCTAACATTTAAGAACATTTTTCCGGTATATTCGATTGAAGTTTACTGTCAAGATGTTAAGTGTTGTATGTTTATTATCTATCGCGTGGGACAGATTACCGAATATGGAATAATATATTGCTCTTCATGGCACACTTTTGCTATTTTACTTGCATTTTCCTTTTTGCTCAGAAAAAGTAATATAATAGTATCGCAACATTGTTATAATTCATTTGTTTAGTTTAGAAGGGAACATTTAAAAGAAAAAATAGATATGTCCATAAGAATGGAGATTAGCCATGAAATTCTTTTTAGAGGTTAAATACAAATAAGAGTTTTTCCTTTACGCCAATAATTCTCAATCAACCCCTTATCCTGACAAAATGGGGTTTTGTTTCCCTATTTGACATGGTTTTCTTGATGTGGCAGACTGATTGCAAACCAGAATTTTATGATGATGCAAATTTGCAAGCAAAATATAATTTAGAACAAAAATAGTTTTTCCTAATAATATATTGATCATTACTTTCTCTTTTACTCATAAAAAATATTCAAACTTATAACATCTTTATAATTGATCTATTAATTTTTAAATGGGATATTGCGCATATGAAATATAAACGTACCGCAAAGACTAAATCGTGATTTGGTATCGAAAAGCTTTTATGTTAATTTTATTTCTATAACATGCAATGGATACAATTAATGTAATTCCACTCTATCTAGGCTGTGTGTGGGTTTTTATTTTAATTATTTACTGTTATTATACTTCTCGTTGAATTATTAAGTTGATTATAATCTTTATTAATATGCATTGGCTCAGGTAAAAAAGTAAAGCCCACATTGTATAAATAACGCAGCGAAATCATTTATTGCTTCCAAAGAACTTGAAATGTCAGCACAGAATTTAAAAACGTGTTCCGAGAATACTGAATTTAAATTATTGCTCCAGAAAGTACCCTCTTACGAAATGTTACCAATTGAATCAAACATATATGGAGAATAAGTTTGTAAGTTTGTAAACCTCAATTTTATTAAATGTCAATTTTTGAAAAAAAAGTAAAGTATAAAATAAATATTTCTAATAAAGGAAGAAAAAAAAATACGAGTACTTAAATATAGAATTGTTAAAAAAAATGTAAAGTCCATTGTGCAGGTTCTATGAAAATGAAGCTTCATTTGTGCCGATATAAATGTAAAATAAAATTTAAAACTATTATATACGACCCATATTAAATATTTTTTCAAACATTTTCACGCTCCTCTACATTTAAAAATAACACCAATTAATGTTTCGAAAAAATAAAGCTCAATGTATTTTAGTTCTTTTTTACAGCACTTAAGCTACTAGTAAAGTTTAAACCGATCAATAAACGAACAAACAGAGAGTTAAAATGGAAAGTAAACTGATCGAGTTCATTCAAATCAAATCCAATCTGCGCTAGCAGAAAGCCTTGTTGTCTACAACTTGTCCACACAATTCCCGCCTTTACCTAATGAAAACTAACTTCTGCGTAGGACGATTGGAAGATGCCCGGATGTTTTCAGCCAAGCAGTTTACAGGTCCAAATTGTGCAAGGTATTTGAATTGAAGAGTATTTGCCTTTAACACATTACAACTAAACGCTTGAGTGGCTCAGAAGTCTGGTTTTCTCTATTTTCTTATTCTTCTTCTATCTATACCCGCTATCTTTCAAAGATTTGATTGGCTTATACTGGACTAACTCATTTGTGGACAATGGAGACTATCGACAAGGCTTGCTTTCTCAATGGCCGGGACATGAAGACCTCTTTTTATAGTTGTTTTTATTTTGTTTCTGTTCTTCAGCTATAGAGTATTTGGCTGATCAACCCTAGATAGAGTTAATTGTCGGGATTTTTGTCCCCTTTCGACCTGTGTTTTGTGCCTTTTGGAATTAATGATAGCCCGAAGCGATTTCTTCCACGCCCGACTGCCCTTGACGCGGATGATTGCGTGAGAATCACTGCACTCTGGCCTGTACAACGGGACAGTTGGCGATCTTTTCAACCATTTCACCTAGGATGCATAGAAAATTCAATTCACGTTGAGAATAATTTCGCCGATTTTTGATTTCACTTTCTGGACTTAAATTTTGTCTAGGCATATGCTGAAACTGAAAATATCTGTCATTTTGCAAAATTATTGTTTCAAAAAAATTAGATACCTTTTTTTTTTCGTTTTATCCAGATTGTGCTTGCGTTCTTTTTCGCACATGTTTTTATAGATCTGATATGGATAGATATTTTATCGATATCTCCACTTTTGAAAACTGTTATGTTTTTATTAGTTTTAAATGTAGAGATTTAAAAAATTAAAATTAGATTGTCAGAGCACCGGGGGGTCGGGAATAACAGAAAAGACTTGGAGTTGTCAAAAAAAATTATTTTGACCCTTAAAAGCAAAAAATAGTGATGAAAAGTTTTTTCCGTTTTTGTTTCTCATAAAAACCTGAGAAATTTCTACATCATACCTAGAAAATAACTAGTAAAAGTATTTATTTGTTGGGATCCAATTAAAATAATTCTAACGCTTATAACAATTACTCCTTGTAAAAAATTCACATTTTAGTGTAAATTTTTCATGTTTGCATCCACATTCAATGATATTAATTTCCTCCCAAAACCTAAAATTTTACATTACAAATAAAAAGAAATCAATTTTTTTGATGAAAAATTACATGATATTGATAAAGTATGGTCTGGTTTTGCATTGAAACTTTCTTGCAAAACTTGGAAAAGTCCTGAACCAGAGGGTCTCGATTTTTTTTCTTCTGAAATTAAGTTGGAACCCTGTTTTTTATACTTTGATTTTACATTTTTCAAAATAAATAGAAAAGAAGGATTTTTTTTTGAATTTTAGAAAAAGAAAGAAAAAAAACATCATAAAAGACGTGAAAAATATTTTTGCATTTGGAATATAAATTATTTTAATTAAATATAAAAGTGACAAGCATTAATAATTTAAAAAGATTGATCGTTTTTTGAATTTGAAAAAAGAAAAAAATGAAACATTCGGGCTTAATTTATAAGAAGGAAAAAGAATTCAGTCTCATAATATTGATGGTGACAAGGTTTTGGTTAAAGGTTCGATTACTATCACACTGTGTTCATATGCAAATTCATATAATTTCACAGAAAAAAAAACATATCCATCCGTATTTTCATACTTTTCTTTATTTAATTTTTAATAGTATATGAATGCTTATCACATATTCATTACGTAGCCGTCATAAGTGACTAGCAACTTGCATATGTACGTGCAAACAAAAGTATTTTAACTCTTTTAGAATCACTTAAATAATAATAATATATATCCAACTAAGATTATCAAGTTTCGAATTCTTTAAATTATAGAATCAATGCATTATTTATCTCACACTGTTATTAGTAGAATCTAAACCATTATTTTTGTCGAAAACTTACTCCAAAACAATAATCATTTTGTTTTCAAATTCCTTTCTAGGCAATAAACTTTCTTGCTATTAAATTGAAAAATATTGATTTGAAATTTAATCAAATAGAACAAGTACGCATAATGCCGTAACTAATGAATCAAGTCTTTTTCTTTTACTTGTTGAGAGAAAATGAGAACTCAGATAATTAAATGAACATTTTATTCGTGTGAATAAATCTAGGCTGAAAAAGTAGGAAATACTATTTTGAAGTTAATTGCTCTGAAACTTCGTGTGCACTTCATCATTCATTCATTAATTGCATAAATCGATTTGAACATGCATAAGTCAACTAAACTTTAATTTGAACCCAGCCTTTAGTTGGATTGTACGATGACTAGCATGGTATCACCATTTTGGGACAAGCTAAAATGATTTAAATTATAAAAATACCTTTCAATGATTTAGTTAATAGTTCGGAAATGGTGTCGAGGCTATGGGAAACATGGGTGGTGGTGTTGTTGGAGGGAATGTACTGTTTGGGTTTAAATAATTACCGTCAGCTTTTTGTTGACAACAAAAATTTACTATTCGCATTGTCACGACTTTTTGATTAAAATCATTGCCTAAATATCTCCGATTTACTGAAGTCATTTATAATAAACTATTTGACCTCAAACAGTCATTTCAGATTTTTTCTCTGTTTCTTATTGTTGTTCCTAATTTAATTTAAACCAAATGTTGGAGGAAATTAAAAATAAACTTGTGTTATGAAAAATACTTAAAAAACGAACAAAAAATTTAAAAAAATTCAGACATTTAAGACATTATTGGAATTTAAAAAAACATCAGTGATATATTTATTAGTTCCGATTTAATTTTTGATTGATCCAAAGATTGCAAAGTTTCTTATAGAAAAATATTAGTCGAACATTAATGTATAGTTACTATCCTCAAAATTAAGCATTTTCTTCTTCTTATCATCATTATAAATATATCCAAGTTATGTATTATTATAAATATAGTGAAATAAAATATATCCAAAATAAAATATATCCAAAATAAATAATATCCAAAATATTATACATCCAAATTGAATGAAACATAGATTGTCTTCTCCATTAATACATGAAAATACTCATTTATTTCACCGAAAATATAATTGAAAAAACTTAATGTTTTTAATTTAGCAATGGAAATTACTCTTAAAATTGTTATTTCGTTAAACTAGAAGGGAATTATGCATAAATCGCTTACAGATCATATAGTTACTGTTACAGTACTGGCATTTTTTTTTTGTTTAATGTTTTCCTTAATGTGCTGTTTGGACAATAAATTTATTTTTCATTTTCCTATTGTGAAAATAATATTAATAAAAAAATCTAATTCTACTTACATACATATTTAGGCATTTTAATTATTATATAAAAAGTCTGCATTTGTTCTAATTTTAATGTAGTATTTCTAATGTAGCTAAAGCAAACTGTAATCCATTGGCATTGGTATAGCATTAACAACAGCCTATTTCCTCAATAAAAATTTCTTTGGTCGTTCGTTTTGACAAATTGTAAATGAATTTGGCTTTTGTCTGTTTCTTTAGTTTGCGATTTTCTTCTATTTGGCAAATTATAATCTTTAGACGGCTACTTCGCATAGAATTATTCATAAATCAACTAAATTATAAAAAAATGGAATAAACTAAATTATAGAAATAAAATACTTAAGTTCTTCTTTTTTAAACTTTTCTGGGTTTTTCTAAAACTTTTCTGTTGCTCTGCTTTTTAAAATTCTGCAATAACTTAAAGGGATTAAGTCCACAAATCTATATCTTATTATATAAAACGCTAATACGTACGTATGTATGTATGTATGTATCAATAAAACCGATGATATTTCTTTTCTCGCGCTGGCAACAGTTTTCATTTTTAATTGATTGGATTCGGCGCGCAAGAGCACGTAGTGAGCAACCAGATAACAATAACCAGAGTGAGCATTATCAGGTTGTTCAATTCAGATTCATGCACTAAAAACATGACAATATTTA